>NC_089228.1:53246881-53553643 GCF_963924675.1 Phocoena phocoena | reverse complement strand
TGATACAAGTGAACTTTGTTACAAAACAAAAACAGACTCACAGACATAGAAAAAAAATCTTATGGTTACCAAAGGGGAAAGAGGGGGGAGGGATAAATTAGAAGTTTGAGATTAACAGATACACACTACTATATATAAAATAGATAAGCAGCAAGATCCTACTGTATAACACAGGGAACTATATACAATATCTTGTAATAACCTATAATGGAAAAGAATCTGAAAAAGTACATATATGTAAAATTGAATCACTTTATTGTACACCAGAAAGGAACACAACATTGTAAACAAACTATACTTCAATGAAAAATAAAAATTAAAAAAAAAAGAGAGATAGATACTTCTGCAACTTCAAAGATACTTGTCAATTTAAAAAAAAGGGCTTTAGTACATAAAATTCTACATTACCCAAATAAAGCTGTTATTTGGTCACAGCAGCTAAAAATATTAATGATGCCACACCAAATGCTTCATAAGAAATCATCCCCAGCTGCCAGAAAGAGGGGGAAGGTATCTTATTCAGAATGAAAAAACAGTGACCTAAAAAAATAACCAAATCAACTTGAATTTTGCCCCTGAATTTCTCATCTCTCTAACTTGTCAGTGATCATTTGTAGGGTTCCCTTTGAGGACTGCCTTTTGCTCTCCTTTGGGATGGGATTTGCACCCAGAGAAGAGATGGGGCAGGAATTATTGAAAGCCCCCTTTCGGATCAGCATTAACAATTCACGGAGCTCATCTCTAGTTCCACCTGAGGCACTGGGAAGGACACCTGACAAGCAGCAAGGCCTTGTTCAAAGTGTCTCCTAATCTGCTTTGAAACGCACAGTGGATCGGGGCCAATTCGAGGTCAACACCCCATCCTCACTGTTTTGTGAGCTGCCTGGCTGCTCTTGTGCCAGAGGAAGTGAAAAGACAGACTGATTGCAAACCCACCGGGCTTCTGGCCGGCCGCTGAATGGCCTTTTGAAATGCAAGCCTCCAGAGCTGAGGGTTGGAAACTTTCCTTCTCTTGAGGTCCCCTGTCACACAAAGGGGAAAAAAAATAATCACCAAAAAGTAATTTAGGCTGAGTGGTTTACAAAATGAGACAGATCAAAGGGTAAACTCACACAATTGAAATGCTGAGAAAAAGGAATTTTCAACATTATTAAGTAAACCCAGTGTGGGTGAAAGCAGTTCAATTGCAGGTGGAAAGCAGGTAAGGGGAGCTTTGGTGCCTATACCTCCACCAGACTTCATGCTGGACCAACAAATATGTCCACAGGCAACGCTAGCCTCCAGGCAATGTGCCCTCCAGGCAACATCAGCCTCTTCTGGCTTCTGAGACAGACGCAGCGATCTCCTGGCTTTCCTCCCACCTCCAGACATCCCCCTCCTCTGAGTCATTTGCCAGGTCCTCCTCCCCGTCTCTCAGACTTGAAAGTTGGTTCCTCATGGCTTGGTCCTAGGTCTGCTTTGATTCCTTCCATGTGCCCTCTACCTGGAACACCTCATCCACAGCCTGGTTCCTCGCCATCTCTAAGCAGATGGTCACACATTTGCTCTCCAGCCAGACTTTCTTTAAAGCTCCAGGCCTAGGGAGTTTGGGATTAGCAGATGCAAACTAGTCTATATAAGATGGATAAACAACAAGGTCCTACTGTATAGCACAGGGAACCATATTCACTCTTACTGAAACAGAGCAGGACCCCATGTCCTCAGCCTGCCTGTTGTCTGTGGAAAACCTTTAGTCAAAGAACAACTTTAATCATAGGAGAGAAAAAATGCAGACGCGAAGGAAAGCAAACAGGACAAAATAATAATAGCTTAGTCATTAAGCAAAGTCAAGGAACTTAATTCCCCCTCAAGGGCTATAGATAATATTCTGAGCTGTGCCCTGTGAGCTGTCTTATAGAGACTAAAACCCCCACCAGGTGGAAGAAGTTAACTACACGATGACCAGACTGTCGCCATGACATAAGCTGCCACAATCCCGAGAATTGGCCTCAAAGACAAGGGAACAAACCCACCCTGGAACTGAAGATTAACTGTACTTAAAACAGTCAAGATGAGGGTGGTCAGACCACCGATGACCAATTTCAAGATGAGCGTCAGAGCGGACTCTGCTGTTTCTGCATGTAGCCCCCTGCCTCTGCCTACAAAAGCTCTTGCCACTGATTGTCAGTGGGGGGGAGTCGGCCTTGGGCCTCATTATGCGCTCATTATGTTAGCATATGCTATATGACATGCCCACAGACGCCATGACAGTTCCAAAGCTGCCCATAAAAGGCCCAGAAGTGGGTGGGGCCCCAATTCCTGGAAATTCCCACCCCTTCCCTAAGACAGAATACTCCTCCCACTCCTTAACCTATGAAATTAGCCAGCCGGTGAACACCCCCATGCCTCCCAGCCGCTCTCACTTTCTGAGATGACCTCTTGCCCTAGGGCCACCTCTCACCTTCTAAGATGGCCAGCATTCTGACTATGGAGTGTGTATCTCTGCTTTCACTTTACTACTGCTCATCCTTGAACTCTTTTCTGCACAGAGCCAGGGACCCTCACTTGGTGGCCCATCCCAGGAACGCACTGGAGACCTGGGACATGACCATCCTCTTGCACCCCATTTTCTTGCAACATCTTTACAAAGCAAGAGGGGGAAGGTGGTCTCCTCTTCCCTCCCCACTTTTCCTTGGATTAATTAACCCACTTCTTACCTATCACTTTGCCTCTCGCTGAATTCCTTCTGCGCCGAGGTGCACAGAACCTGAGCTTCATTGAATCCTGAGACAAGCTGTGTGGTTTCAGTTGAAATATTGTGGGTTCAGTCCCATCTGAGGTGCAGTTTCAATCCCAATCCCCCTCCCGGCTCTTGCCCAGCTCCTCCCCACGTCAGTGCCTTCAAAAGGGCTCATTTTCTCTGCCGGCACCTGCTTTCTCCCCGTGAATCTGCTGGGCCAATTCCCCTCATCCTCCCAGTGTCAGAAGAATTATGCCTTCCTCACAGCACCCGTCCTGTGTCCCCAAGGCCAAGTCACAACCTCCACTTGTCCAGTTTCATAGTCTCCTTGACTTTTTATTTTTGTTGGATTTGTCACGCTTTCTAATTAACCCACTCTGCATAGTTACTTGTTTTCTATTTTTTGCATTGCTATATGTCCAGTGCCTGGCACTATATCCTGCACATTCAATGAAGCTATCCTGAAGGAATTAGTAAATGAATAATAGAAATAGAGATAAGATCACAAGAAAAGAGAAAATTTTTCTGCCACCAAGTTACAATTTGTATATTTTTATTTCTGTGAAGTTAGTCAGATGCTCTTCCTCAATGACTCATATTGAAATCCATGACCAGCATAAACCCCAGTGGCTTTTTCCACATTAACTGATGTCAAGCCACATATGCCTCTGTGCAGAGGTAATGCATGTTTCATCTGCACGCAAAGTTTTTATCTTTAGGGGAACTATGTAATTTTTGAAACTGAATTCTGTCATCCGAGATATTAACTGTCCTCACCAGGTGTTACTTGAAAATACTATAATCATGACTGCTGTGTCTTTTTTCAAGTTGATAAGAAATGGTGCCTTCATGCTAGCCCCACCAAGCCCTGCAAATACCCCTACGGGCCTTTTTCCCAGTGTGGCAGACATAGTTGGTCAATTCATCCAATAGCCATTTCTCCCAACTTTCTTATTCCTTACTCTCTTTCAATTATAGAGGCTAAGAAAAGCCAGAAACCCGATATGTCAGCTTCCCTGTAACTAGTGGTGGCTAGTGAGACATAAAGGGACATCTACAAGGAGGAAGCAGTGTGGGGAAATACTCTGCTCCCACTTTAAAACAAACAAACAAGAAAAGGTCTATCTAACATGTGCTCTCAACACTGATTACTCCATTGTTTCTACCTTTGAATGTGACTGTGATGCCTAGAGCCATAGCAGCTATCCTGTGGCCCTGAGGTAACAAGCATGAAGGCAGAGGCAATATGAAGTTGGAGGAACTTCTGAACCAGCCTATTATGCCTACGGCTAGAGTTCTTGTTTCGAGAAACAACTGTTTCTTTATTGCTTAAGCCACTATTAATTGGGTTTTCTGGGCTTTACAGTCAAACAAGGCTTGAATGGTACCTTTAGTTAGAACGGCACCATGAGTCAATATTAAAAGTATAGTTGAGGTCTTCCCTGGTGGCGCAGTGGTTGAGAGTCCGGGAAGATCCCACGTGCCGCGGAGCTGCTGGGCCCGTGAGCCATGGCCGCTGAGCCTGTGCATCTGGAGCCTGTGCTCCGCGACGGGAGAGGCCACAACAGTGAGAGGCCCGCGTACCGCAAAAAAAAAAAAAAAAGTATAGTTGATCAGTCAGACACAATTCTGTCTAACCATAGCGAAGTCCAACCCTAATTTTTCTATTTTATTCATAAAGCTACCATGAAAGACTTTATTTCAATTTTTCCCTCAAGTCACAATACACTGAGACTATGATATTTCCCTCCTTTGACAGTTCTATAGGTTTACCATTTAAGCATTGCTCTTGGCCTGAAAAGAGTGGAGATAATAGACATATTGTGCTCAGATCCTATTTCTATGACATTTGATCTGGATTAACATTAAGCTGCTTTAGACCTTTTTCTCTGTAAGCTTCATCCTACTCTTTTTCATAATTATTTTTTAAAGTGGGCAGGTATTTTTCCTTCTGAACACTTAAAAATGAAAAACCCAACAAAACAAAGAATAAGTTCTCTGTTCTGCTCTTCCAAACTCATTCGTGGTCCTGTATCCTGAAAAATCTTCAAAAGTAAATAGAATCTTTCCAGTAAATAGAATTGTCACACTATCCTCTGGCATTAGTTAGAATAGCAGTTGGGCTTCTGTGTCATAGGCCCAAAATAAGAGTGGCCTCAATAAGAAAGGTGATTACTTCGAGCCTAACAATTCAGCCACTAAGCAGTCCAGGGTGGTATGGTAGCTCCATTTCGTCAGGCATCCCATTTCCTTCTAGCATAGCTGGTTGGCTCTTCCTCTTGGTCCAAAATGGTACCCATATCATATCCACATTCAGGGCAGCAAGATGGAAGAAGGAGAATGGAAGGTGTCCTTTCCCTTTAAGGGCATAATGCAGACATTACACACATCACTCCTGCCCACATATAACTGACTACAGCATAGTCACATGGTCACATCTAGGTGTAGGAAGGCTAGGAAATGTAGTCACTATTCTGGGGAGCCAGGTGCCCAGCTAAATATCAGGGCTTCTACCACTACAGTGAGTCCCCTACATACAAACGAGTTCCGTTCCGAGAGTACGTTTGTAAAAGTCCAACAAAGTTAGCCTAGGTATCCAGCTAACACAATTGGCTATATAGTACTGTACTGTAATAGGTTTATAATACTTTTCACACAAATAATACATAAGAAATAAACAAACACACAAAATAGAGAAAACATTTTTCATCTTACAGTACCTTGAATAGTACAGTAGTACAGCACAGCAGCCGGCATACAGGGGCACATTTGCATCTTTGAAACTTCACAGCTTGAAGGTTCATATAAAGGGAACTTATTGTATAGACAAAGGGAAGTGAGATTTCAAGGGACAACTTACAGCCTCTCTCAGACTTCCCCCCAAGAGATAAATGAATTCCTGGACTGAAGTTGCAACAACAAGCAATAATGTAACAATGTACATGAAATCGAGCCAAAGGCTTGAAGCTGGCTCTTGGGCCAGACAGAGGTTCACCCACTTTAATGAGAGAGGCCCAGTATTTTTGAAGTTTCTCTATCATAGTGGTTTGTAGAGTGGCTTGGACCAGCAACACAAGCATCACCTGGGAACTACTGGAAATACAGATTCTTGGGCCCCACTTGACTTACTGAATCAGAAACTCTGGGGATGGAGCCCGTAGCCTGTGTTTTAATGAGCTCTGTGGGAGATTCTGATACATGTTCAAGTACACGCTGTAAAGTATCGCACTTCACAGGTTCGTGCTGAGCATTTATATATTCCTACAATAAGACACCTGGTACCTGAAGAATTCTTGCGCTCAGGTGAGCAATAAACTATTTTATTAAGAGAATGTTCTGATCATAAAATGGATTTCAAATAAAATATATACCTTTATATTAAGGAGTCTTTCATTCTTCTTAAGAAAATTTCTATTAGATTTGTAATTAACCTTCAAAAACAACGGTTGTGCAGCAGTGGATTTAAAATCAAGAAAAGGGCAAATCCTCTTCTTACTATATGATCATCACAAAGACATGGACCAGCTCTCTTTCTCAAGCAGTCAGCATCATGAACAACACATCCAATGGGGACGTCTCACCCCAAAGGATGAGGTGCCAATGACTGATTCACTAGGTGGGGGATGTAGGGGTCTCTGGGGCATCCCTTCACACAATGCTTTCTTTTTCTAGCTCACGGATGTGAACAATTACTTATTTACACAGTCTTTCCTTTTTCTTGTGGTTTTATTACTTATAAGAGGTAAAACATCGTCTTTACAATCATTTATAGCAGAGCCTCTCAAACTTTGATTGACAGATGAATTTCCTGGGGATCTTGGTAAAACTGATTCAGTGGGTCTGGGGCCAGGCCTGAGATTCTGCATTTCAAACCAGCTCTCAGGTGAGGGTGATCCTGCTGGTCCACAGACCACACTGAGTAGCAAGGATTTGTAGAATAACAGGATAAAGAATAGAGGAGCTGTTTTAGAAGACCTCCCAAATTTAACTAAAGAAGTCACCACCCATGGGAACTGTTCAAATTGAGCACCCAACACCAGGGAGGTTAAAAAGAAAAGATGCTTATTTACTGAAAGCAGTGGACAAAGAGAGGGAAAAAAGGGGGCACAGGGGGTCTATTCCCCCAAGGGTTGCTCCACCCTTGCTTCCATCATCACAGCCTAGCTGTTTTCCCTGGGAATCATTGTGGTCGATGACAGTTACTCCCTCATGTGTGCATTCATTTAATAAATATTTACTAAGCGATGATTATATGCCAAGAGGGTCACCTCGAGTCTCACAGCATCAATCGAATAAGCAGAAGCTCACCGCCATGGCCCCACATTCTGGCTAGGTCCCTGTCACTCCTTCTGTCCATCTGGGGGCTGTCTGGTCTCCTGAACTTTTCCCCAGAAGTAGAGTCTTACTTCTCATTGGGCTGTTTAATATTATAGCTTTGAGTTACACGGGCTCATTTATATTTGGTTCCCTTGCTTTATCCTTCAGGAGACAGTGTTCTCCAGTTAGGGAGATATTTTGTCCAGGGGTGCCCCATGGGGATCTGCCTCCTCTGTTTACTTACGGAGATAGTGTTCGGCATTTCCCCCCTCACCTCAAAAGCCTTCTTTAGCCCGCGTGCCACAACTGCTGAGCCTGCGCTCTGGAGCCCGCGAGCCACGGCTGCTGAAGCCCGCATGCCTAGAGCCTGCTCTCCGCAACAAGAGAAGCCACCACAACGAGAAGCCTGCACACCGCAACGAAGACCCAACACAGACAAATAAATAAATAATTAAATTTATTTAAAAAAAAAAAAAAAGCCTTCTTTAGCCAGGTCTTAGGGACCGAAAAAGCTATCTCTGATTTACTTTCTACTCTAAGCCCAAACATTCTCAATGTCTCAACCAAAAAATTAAAGTGCTTCTTCCTTCACTATTCCTCAAGGCAAGGTGAACTTCTGGAAATTCCCCAGACACAAGCTGACCCTGGCGGTCTTTTTCTCATCCCCTACAAAAGAACATGAACAAAACTTTCAGAACCCTTCTATTTAAGATAAGTCAAACAACCATGGAGGCCCTGGGGTAAATTAAACATATTTTTTCAAGCCCAAAATCAAGAACATGCCTGGAATATTCAAAAGTACTTATGGTGACAGAGAAACAGAAAATTTAAGAATACGCTTGTCCTAAAAAGTTTCAAACATATATTCATCTTGGCACTGGTAGCCAAAAGTGTTCTAGAGCTGACAGAGAAGGGGGGAAAGGATGCAGAAAGGAACAGAGAAAGACAAAGACTATGTGTTCCTTCTATTCACAGTAGCCAACACATGGAAACCACCCAAGTGTCCATCAACAGATGAATGGATAAAGAAGATGTGGTATATATACAATGGAATACTACTCAGCCATAAAAGAGAATAAAATATTGTCATTTGCAGCAACATGGATGAACCTAGAGAATATTATACTTAGTGAAGTAAATCAGACAGAGAAAGACAAATACCATGTGAGATCATTTACATGTGGACTCTGAAAACTAATACAAATGAATCTATATACAAAGCAGAAACAGATTCACAGACATAGAAAACAAATTTATGGCTACCAAAGAGGAAAGGGGGGTTAAGCTGGGAGTACGGGATTAACAAATACAAACTACTCTACATAAAATAGGTAAACAACAGGGATTTACTGTATAGCCCAGGAAACAATATTCAGTATCTTGTAATAACCTATAATGGAAAATAATCTGAAATATATATATAATTGAATGACTTTGCTGTAAACCTGAAACTATCACAATATTATAAATCAACTGTACTTCAATTTTTAAAAAAAGACTCTGCTTCATAGTTCTATAATTCAGGATAAGCCAGATCAGTTTTCTCAATCTATTTTTCATTATCACCTCCCCAGGGAGTCCTTTTTAGACATTTTTTCTGAATCCTCACCCCCCCATGAAATTTCAAAACCACAGATACTTTATATATTTGTTTATTCACAGTATGTATATACTGTATATTTTCACCCATCCCAAGAACCAATTTTCACCCCCTTGGTGGCAATATTGTCCCTCTTAAGAATGCGTGGGTTAGATGCTGCTTGGTAACAAAAAATCTGAAATCTTAGTATCTACTTAACAACAAAGTTGTTTCTCATTCACATTCCCTGTATATCACAGGTCAGGTGGTGGGAGTGGGAAGGGAATGGTGTGGGGGCTGCTCCCCAAATCTCTTCACCCCAGGGTCCAGGCGGACAGAGCAACCACCGATTCCATTGTTGCTGGATGCCAGTGGCAGAGGGAAAAGAGCAGTCAGGAAGGTCTCACACCTGCAATTAAATGCTGCAGCTCAGGAGAGACACATGTCACTTCTCATCTCAGTTCATTGGCCAGAAGTAAGCCATACGGTCCCCACAACCACAGGGGCCCAGGAAGTTTAATTCTACTGTGTGCCCAGAAGATGGAAAGCAGGAGGAAATAACAGGTAAAAGCGCCCCAAAGCTCTCAAAACAACCTTGCCTTTGGACAGCACTGCTATCAAAGAGGACATATATACAGAGAGGCTCTTGGGACCATAGGGTGTAGACTTTCCTTGTCCAAGACTCACCTGAGTTCTTGGCAGAATTAACCCCCACACACACGCCCACTTCCCTACCACTCTGGCCAGTGTCCAGTCCATTCAGCCCCAACTGCTCTGTAGCCTCAACACCACATCCTCTTTTCTCTCCCTTCCTCTTCTGCTCCAACTCCTCGACTAAGGATCTAAACCAGCAACAGGAAGTTAGAAGGCTAGGAAGGCTGTCTATTAGAGAAACTCTTTCAATTGCAAAATGGTTCAACAGCCAGCACCTTTCAGGGAAGAGGATGAACTAGATACAGAGAATTTAACACCCAAGCAAGGGTCATCATCAAGATGAAACAAAGTAAGGGCTCAATAAACACCTGATAGATCAACGAATACAAGGTTGGACAAATCCATGAATGAAAAGCATGGTGTGTAGCCCATGTTCCATAGTCCTCAGCAGTACATTTTCCCCTTTCTTGTTCTTTTCCTGATCTCAATGCGGACCAGTGTCATATCCCAGTCTTAGCTTCACAACAAGCTCTGTTTCCTTGTGGTCCCATCATTGGCTTGCAAATGGGTTCTGTGTACCTGTGTCTACTGTTCCACTTCCTCCTTCCTTCCTCTCTGTTTGAAGGCAAGGCCCTGTGACTTGGCCTCTTCTCTAGACTGTCCTGTATCCTGTCTGACCTGTGACTATCCAGGTCTCATGCTAACCCCCCACAAATTCTCCAGAAAAAAGAACCTCCTGGCATAAACACACTGACTGTGAAACAATGACATTGACAAGCAGAAAGAAAGCAACAGGATATTGTTGCAAAATGTCAGAAACATGTGCACACAGATTTGTGCAGGTTCAGCCAAGAATGGTTTTATGGGTTTTGTCATTTCTTATTTTATTGGAAGGCATTATGGTAAGTGAAATAAGTCAGACAGAGAAAGACAAAAACTGTATGATATCACTTATATATGGAATCTAAAATTGCAACAAACTAGTGAATATAACAAAAAAGAAGCAGAATCAGATACAGAGAACAAACCAGTGGTTATCAGTGGGAAGAGCAGAGGGGTAACATAGGGGTGGGGGAGTGGGAGGTACAAACTATTATGCATAAAATAAGCTACAAGGATATATTGTACAACGTGGGGAATATGGCCAATATTTTGTAATAACTGTAAATGGAGTGTAACCTTTAAAATTGCATTAAAAATTGTTTAAAGAAATAGAAAAATAAAAAGGAAGGCCCTATGAAGACACAGCAACACTGAGACACACCTAAAGAACACCATGTGAGGATGGAAGCAGAGAGTGGAGTGATATATCAACATGCCAAGGAACACCAAGGGTTGCTGGCAAGCACCAACAGCTAGGAAGAGGCAAGGAAGGAATCTCCCCTAGAGTCTGCATGGCCCTGCTGACACCTTGACCTCAGACTTCTGGCCTCTGGACTTCTCATTTTTTCTCTACAGTGAGAGAATAAAGTTCTGTTACTTTAAGCCACCAAAAATAAAATATTAATAAAATAAATAAAATGAAGTGAAATAAAACAAAATAAAATACTGACGAGGCAGGCGTATAGCAGTCAGCAGTATTCACGTTTGCACATAGAGCTATGTGATCAGGCAACTGCTCTCAAAAATTATGAACTATGAACAAGAACAAATCAACTATCCATATTTAGGCAGTTCAAGTGTCCAAGCAGAGACTTGTCACGTTCAGAACAAAATATCTACTTGGAAATATGAAAATGTTATTGAAGCCCCTCTTGGGAGTCAAGGGCTAGGGTGAGGATGTGGGAATGGGAACAAGCCTTTCTGTCTTACAGAGGGATGCAGTGAATAAAAAATACCCTTGCAGGAAAGGAGAAGAAGAAGAGATTCCCTGCCAGCAGAAACGTTTTGGGTCAGGAATTCTAGAATCAAGCCTCAGAAAGGGCAACATAAACTTGCTTTGAACACAAATCTAATATCATTAACACACTAGATGGCCATCCGGGTTGTCTCTATCCTGTAACATGTCAATCCTTGCTGTGTGCTTCTGAGACATAGATCACAGATTTCTATTTCCACCTCCAGTAATCTGATATGTTTGACAACGTCATGGAGAGGAGAGAATGCGAAAAGCATGGAAGGAAAAGGACCCCACTTTGCCCTTTTGATGCAGGCAGCACGTGTCGCCGGAGCAGGACACAGACAGGCACTGACCTCGGCACGAGGGATGACGTGCGCAACAGGACAGGGGAGCAACATTTTAATGGAGAAGAAGAGACAACAAGTAAGTACATGAACAAATGAAGGATGCACTATCATGAGATAATAAACGTGGAAAGAAAATGAAACAGAGTAAGGTGGTTTTCTTACTGATCTGGGGGTTGGCTGTTACTTTAGATAGAGCGGTTACTTGAGAATGCATGAATAAGTCCAAAGACCCTGGGGTGGTCATGAGCTTGGTGCGTTCAAGGAACAGAAAGCAGGCCACATGCCTGCGAAAGTGAGGAGGGTGATGGTGAGAGGAAGCTGGAGCAGCGAGTTGAACCTGGATCACGTGAGGACATGGGGGTCTTAAAGACCAGGGTAAAAAGTTTGAATTTCTCAGTACATGTAGAATGTGGCCCGTCACAAGGCAGAGTGAGGAAAGCTGGCCTTGGTTGCCTCCCTGTGTGTTGAGGGAAAATTGTGCAATGACACCTCACAACTGTGCCAAGTTGTGATAAGAAAGCTGACCTTTCATAGTCTCACATCGGGCAGTTGTTGGTTAAAGCCCACCCCAGGAAAAGTGGGTTCCAGTATCCTGAGGGCAGACCTCTGAAAAAGAGCTGCAAGTGGTAAATACTACAAGCAAAAGCACACTGAAGCATAGACACACACACACACACACACACACACACACACACACACACAGCAAAATCAGATCCTAGAGGGTTGAAAGAGTTCCTATATCATCCACTACACAGCCTAACTGAAATACCTAGTTTCAGAATAAGTTCCCACCACTTATACTCCCTCTGTGATCTCAGTCTGCTCCTCTATAGAATATATAATCATAGTACCCACCTTATGGGGTGATTCCAAAGACTTAAATAATGATAATGCATTTAAATTCTAGCACAATGCCTAGCATATAGTAGACACTCAATAAATATTTTTTCCACCTAATCAGGCATTCCAAAATTGCTGCACTGATCTAATAGAATATTTTCCCATTCATTGCCTTCTCCATACTCATATGAGATCATAAAAGCTCCACCAATTTCCATAAGCATAATAGCTTTATAATAAGGTCCGTTGGCAAGCTAGGGGGTTATCCTCAAACTTTCAAAGAGAAATATAACTGCATTCCCACCTAATTATACATCAAGACATCCTTAAGAATCTCTCTTCCCCCTGGGGAGGACAAAGAGTATTCTTAATAATAACCAGGGACTATCATTAGCTATCACAAATAGATTTAGAAATCACAGATGTCCAAAAGACTTTAATCAAATTCCTCATATTTGGGTCCACTATAGGTGATAATAGAGTTGTGTCTGCTTCACGGATTCTTGGATGTATTTCACCGCTTCTACAATTGCATTTCACATGCTATCCTACTTCCTAATAATGAAGGCACAGGTTCACTTCAGCAGAATTTTTTTAACTTGATTAAAGGACCCAACATCAAAGAATCTCTGTTTAGCACTCAATGGGACTTTAAATCTTTAATCATGTTCTCATGTAGTTCATCAGCCCACTTCCCAGCACCTACACTTTGAGCTGTTTCCAGGTTGGCCTATGTCTGGCTATGGTTGGCTCATTAAAATGAGCCCACAAGAAACAAAGGATGACCTAAGACATGGGAATTCAAAACCACAGGGTCCTGTATAGGACCCAGGTCAATGGCAAGATACCACTCAGCTCAGAGTCTGGTTGGAAAGGAGAGTAGTACATTCCATTCCTTAAAGTCAACACAGTCTATTTATGTGGAAATTAAGGGGACTTGATTGATAAAGATTTTTTGTGAAAAGTAGTTGTCTTAGACTTCTAAATAAAGATGGATAATCCTCTATGGTTTTCTCCCTTTTCAGCCAGACTCCACTGAAATTCCAGTAAAAGAATAAAATATTGTGTTAACACAAAAGGACAAAAACAGAAGGGAAGAGGAGATAGCAAAGGAATGAAATTAGAGGTGGGACTGAAAATGGAGCAATTAAAACCCACATACTGAACTACAAGAACCTCTTCTTTCTCCTTCCACCTGCCCCAAAATGACAGTAGCCTAGCAATTTACTGTCCCTTCATACCACTCCATCTGCAAGCTGGACTCTCTTCCGTAGGGAAGCGAACAACACAAATATAAGCTCTTTCGAGACAGGTAAAGCCCCCTGATAAAAACACCCCCTCATTACCTCATCATCTTCAGATGAAGCCCACCAGTGGAAAGGTCCCCTCCCCATAACACACAGATTCCAGTCTGCTTTCTAGTGCTTTACTCTCAATTATATATGGAAAGCCAAAGATCACCAGTTATGAGAGCAGATTTCTGGCATGGAAGACATCAAAACAAACAGAAAAAGAAGGATCTGAAGGAAACAGAGACAACAAATGGAAAAGAAAAGTTTGAAAAACCTATAGTATGTATTTTTAGAAAGGTAAGAGAAGGTATTTACATTTGTGAAACAAGAATAAGAAGCTAGTAAAAAGTATTAGTCAAAGCACAGTGAAGAGCTATCACGTAAAATTTAACCGAAATTAAATTTTTGATGGAAAGGCTAGATGGCAAATTTGCAGAACTTACATTGGAGGAAGGGAAATTACCCAGAAAGTAGAACGATTTTCCAAAGACATGATGAATGGGAGGGAAAATAAAACAAAATTAGATAACCCAGGAAGTTCAATATTTGATTAATATGAATTCCAGAAATAACAGAGGAAGGGAATAGGTAAAATTATCAAAGTTGCAATACAAGAAGATAGCCCATGGCTGAAGACTTGAGTCTCTAGTTCTCTAAGTGACAAATACAATGAATTATCATCTGTGTTTTAGTAGAGGCTCAAACAAAGTCACATCCTCATGAAAAATCAGAACATCTGGAATAAATGAAGACTCTAAACACTTTCACAGTGAGAAAATATGTCACATAAAAATATTGGAAACAAGAATGGCCACCCTAGGTGCCTCCAAGTTTCTGAGGGTCATTATTCTTAATCTAAAATTCTATACAAGGTCTAATCATCAATCAGGTACAAGGAGAAAATACATTTTCAAGCATGAAATGTCCAAATAAACAAATCTCCCATGCACCCTTTCGATGGGAAGCTATTAAATAATATGCTTCAGTGAAAGAAAGAGGAAGGTATGAGTTTTAGGGCACATCCTTTCTTCTTCAACAGAAGGAAAAAGTGGAGGGAATTCACAAGCAGATTGTATAGGGAAGACTCAATGATAGCAGAGTGGAGTCCTAGAGATCAACCATTTCAGATGGAAGGCAGATGGCTGTAGGGAGATCTCCTGAGTGGAAAAAAAAAAATGGAACAGATTATTTGATGTGTTTGATTGTTTGGGAAAAAAATATGTGTATATATATATATATGCACACATACATATATACATATATATATAAATGGCTACCATTAACAGATCAGTGAGAGCAGCATTTGGGAAAAAATAAAAAGAATTCTATAGAAAACTAATCAAAAGTGAAAACAGGCAACTGTGGTTGCCAGAGGTGGGGCAGGAGGTGAGTGACCCATGAAGGGGGTCCAAAAGTACAAACTTGGAGTTATAAAATAAATAAGTCATGGAGATGTAATGTACAGCATGGTGACTAGAGTTAATAAGATTGTATTGCATATTTTAAACTTGTTAAGAGCGTAAATGGTAAGGGTTCTTATCACAAGAAAATAATATTCTGTAACTGTGTATGAGGACAGATGTTAACTAGACTTATTGTGGTGATCATTTCATAATACATCAAACATGGAATCATTATGTTGTAGTCCTGAAACTAATATAATATTCTATGTCAATTAGACCTCAATTTAAAAAATAAAAAAGCAGAGGCAACTAGGAACACAAAAAAACAAAAATTATATTAAAATGCAACCATAATATATTACATTTCTCAGCAGTGACTGACATTTATAAATTAAAATGATGTAAACACCAACTCATGATTGAACCAAAATTATGGAAGATTGGGTAGATGGCAGAGAGGGGTGGAAAGAGAATTGCAGAGAGGGGTATAAAACAGTGAAATTCTCAACTGCCCAGCAGGAAATCAAAAAAATAATGTGAAGAATTAACAACATAAGAATATTATTTGACATGTGGAATTATGTATCAGAAATAATTTCTAAAAAGGATTGAAAGTGGTTATTTCTGGGGATTGGAGGTAGGGAATGATAAGTGTTTTAACACAGCTTGGATTTTTTTACTATATACATATAAAACTTTCATATAAATAATTTTTTTAACTGTGAGGAAGGAATAAGAAAGATCACTGGCAAATCAAATCCAACAATATATAAAAAGGATCATACACTTATGATCAAGTTGGATTTATTCCGTGGACACAAGGATGGTTCAATATTCACAAATCAATGTGATACCCCACATTAACAAAAGGATAAAAATCAATCATCTCAATAAATGCAGAAAAAGCATTTGACAAAATTCAGTATTCATTAATGATAAAAACTCTCATCAAACTGGGTAAAGAGATAACATATCTCAACATAATAAAGACCATTTATGACAAACCCATAGCTAACAGCATACTCAATGGTGAAAAGCTAGATAGGGGTATGGGATTAAAGAGATACAAACTATTGATACTATGTATAAGATACATAAACAAGGTTATATTGTACAGCACAGGAAATTATAGCCATTATTTTATAATAACTTTTAATGGAATATAATCCTTTAAAGTGCTGAATCACTACACTGTACACCTGATACTAATAGTATATTGTAAAGCAACTGTACTTCAATAAAAATAAAATAAGGAGCAAACTAAACAACAAACAAATAAATAAACCAATAGGAAAAAAAAGAAAGAAAAAAGGTCATTGGCTTCTGTGACCCAGTCTCTATCAACAAATGCCCATAGATACAAAATTGTTCTTGTTGAAATGGTGCCCAGTTCAAAAGTCTCTAAGGAAACCATAACCCACTCAAAAAGACTTTTAAAAACTAAACCAAAAAGAAAAACTAAACCAGTTTGGAACTAAAAGTAAAAAACATATTTAGTTCCCTAGAAAACAGATTCAAATCAAATAAATAAAATATCAAGTTCACTTTATGTTCAAGTCCAAAAATATATATTGGTCTTTCCTTTTTTTTTTTTTTTTTTTTTTGCGGTACGCGGGCCTCTCACTGTTGTGGCCTCTCTCCCGTTGCGGAGCACAGGCTCCAGACGCGCAGGCTCAGCGGCCATGGCTCACGGGCCCAGCTGCTCCGCAGCATGTGGGATCTTCCCGGACCGGGGCACAAACCCGCGTCCCCTGCATCGGCAGGCAGACTCTCAACCACTGCGCCATCAGGGAAGCCCTGGTCTTTCCATTTTAATCTTCTTTGATCATTTTAATGTGTATGTATATATACACATATATATACACACATATCACTCTTTATTCAAACCTCCCGAAGATATGGATTCTTATTTTTCATACTTCACTTTTAGTCATTTTGATTAAGTGGTTAACTCTGCAATCCAGTTATTGGTCTTCCTTTCTTTTAAGGTAGGGTCTTCAGATAAAATACAAGATGACCAGTTAAACTTGAATTTCAGATAAAGAACAAATTTTTTTCAAATAATACGTTCAAATATTGCAATGGACACACTTATCCTAAAATTATTCATTGTTTACCTGAAATTCAAATTTAACTGGGCATCCTAATTTTTATTTGCTAAATCTGACAACCCTATTTTAAGGGTTTCCTCTATCGAACTCATCTCATATCTGCTTCTGAATCAGTCTGAGCTGCAGCTGTTGTTTTCATCATGTCCTCCCTCTTCACCATTCTCAGTCCATCTCAAGCCATCATTTCTTTGTGCCTGGTCATTCTAGGACCTCCCAGGCCCTTGTTCATCCTGAAGAGGTGTAGCCTCTGTCTTGCTGGCCTCAGCCAAGGTGTGATGCAGAGCTGGTGGAGTGTCCATTTGCTCTCTGCCTCTTGACACCTGCCAACACCACTAACAGAGTCTGTGCCTTTGTAAAAGATTTGGTGACACAACACAGAATACTAAATATGACTTAGAGTAAAATAGGAAAAGAAAAAAATGGGAAGACTTCACTTGGGACCTTCTCAGGGGAAACTCTAGTTCCCAGCTCATTTTCTTCTCCTGCGGTCCACGACCATCACATCCTCCTCTAGTTGATGAAACCACTTCCCATAGTCCTTCAAAATATGACTTCCCTCCCTCTTTTACAAGCACCCACTTCCTACACGCAGGCCTCACACTTCCCCTCCCAGAGGAGTTTACAGGGATCAAGAATCCCCCATCAGTGGTGGAAATGTTCCATATGTTGACTGTAGTGGTAATTACGTGAGTACACACATTTGTCAAGCTTCATGAATTCTACACACTGAATGCACGCATTTAATGATATATTGATACCTCAATGAAATGGATTTTTGAAAAATATCCCCTAGCTGTACTTTTACTAAAGCATAAGTTAATCATTCTGGAATCTAAAAGAACACTACAGGGATTTCAGCAGCCTGGGATTTTGAATTCCAAGTTTAGATTTCCTCAAGTTCTAGCACCAGTGTAAAGTGAAGATGTGCCTCCTTTGGTTTCTTGTGGTGGCCTAGTCTCTTGTGGGTACCTCTGAACAGAACACACACACACACACACACACACACACACACACACCTTAGAGATGGTACAATATAGTCCATCTAAATATCTTATAGGGACTTTCCTGGCAGTCCAGTGGTTAGGACTCGGCGCTTTCACTGCTGAGGGCATGGGTTCAATCCCTGGTTGGGGAACTAAGATCCCACAAGCCACATAGCACGGCCAAAAAGAAAAACAAAGGAAAATTATTTAATAATCAATTCTTTATGTGACCTGGAGACACAAACAAGATGGCGCTTGGTGCAACAATTCCATCAAGACAAAAGCATTGGTCTCTCTACTGGTACAGGTGGGGTGGTGGGGTGGAGTCAGGGAGATGTTTAATATTGTTTTACAGGAATTGTCTTGGTTTCCAGGATTTTTCTACTCAACAAAGGGAAGATTCCATTTTCGGCTCAAACTCTAATCAGGAAATTATTCTTCAAAAAAAAAAAAAAAAAGAGGGAGAACAGCTGAAAAACTCCTCACTACTCCACAGCCCACAAACAGGACAGACAGCAGACCGGAAGAGTCTCAGCTCCAACCTGATAAAAGCCATTTCTGAGTAACAAATAATTTATGGCCAGGCATTTTGTATATAATACAGGAGGAAAGCAAACCTCTTAAGTCAAGAGTGGGTACGTAAGTGAACCTTCTGAAAGCACATAAACAGACATGGGCAACTTTAATAAATAAGTGCTTTGATATTAAAAAGAGGGAGAAGAAAGAAAAATAAGAAAATAATCTAATACCAAACCAAAACAGAGCAAAGGGTCTCCAGTAAGCAGTGTCAAAAGAAACAAAGAGAAGAGGATTATGGTCAGCATTGGAATAATGAGTAATATTGACAACTACCTTGAGCAGTCACTATGTGCCCAGGACTATTCCTAAGTGTTTTATATGCATCCGATCCTCACAACAGCCCTGTGAGCTAAGACAAAACTGAGGCATCCAGACTTCCAGCAACTTGCACAAAATCACACTGCAAGTGAGTAGCAGAGTCCAGATTTGAATCCATCTCCATCTGTTTGCAAATCCTTAGCCCTTGCCACTATGCTCCAGTCTCTCGCTACTCAAAGTGTGATCCATGGACCAACTGTAGCACGCGCATCCCTCTGGAGCCTCTTAAAATGCAGAATCTCAGGTGGCACTCCAGACCTGCTTAATCTGAATCTGCATTTTAGCAAGACCCCCAGGTGATTCTATGCATATAAAAATTTGAAAAGCACTATCTAGTCCCTTTCAGAAGACAGATCAGTCTTAATCTGGTTCGGATTTATCACCAGTTCCTTCACGAGAATGTACTGAAAATGGATATAAGAATCTACTGTATAGAATTCATAATTATTTTAAATAAATTTATGCTCGTTTTTGCAGTAAGTAAAATACACATTCCTTGTTAGGTTCTTTCATGTTGCAGGGACTAGGCACTCCTAAGTTACTTTACAGTTACACTCAAAACTTTTCCAGCAAGTACCCCTAATAGCTAAGCTCACACCTCCAGCGGTTCTAGGAGCCATACCATTTTCTCTTTCTGTCTTCCTTATCTTCCGTTTTTTTGTAAACAACTTTATTGAGAAGATTCACCTGTTAAATTTACAATTCAATGATTTTTAATAAATTCACTGAACTCACTGAGTTCTACAACCATCACCATAATCCAGTTTTAGAACATTTCTATTACCCCAGTACGATCCTTCATGCCTACTTACAGTTAATCCCTACTCCCATCACCATGCCCTGTCTCTGTAGATTTGCCAGCTCTGAACATTTCATACAATTGGAATCATACAATATGTGGTCTTTTTCATCTGGCTTTTTTCATTGAGTATAATCTTTTTGAGGATTATCCATACTGTAGCCTGTAACAGTACTTAATTTTTTACTGCTGAATTGTCCATTGCGTGGACCCATAGCCCTTTAGATTGTTTAGCAAATTTGAAAGAAAAATTTTGAAGCCTCAATATTTATCTTTAAAATCCATTCCAGTGTTGCATGTGTCTGTGTTGGCCTGAATATAAAAATGTTTTAAATAATAAATTAAATCAAAAATTCAATCTTTGCTCCAGTCCACCTTAGACTCCATCAATATGAGACATATAAACTTGGGTGATGAGAGTTAGTGCTAGGGAAACACAGGGAAGAGAGAAAGATGTGGTCATATGAGTCTTTAGTCATTGCAAACTAATCCTCTGTAATTTGTTCCAAGTCCCAAGATAAAAATGCCCCAGCAGGTACTGGTATAAAGAGACAGCAGAATGAGATGGCCCATCATGATGACTATAGTCAAGATTTTGAGGACTAACTATGAAAAACAGTATGGAGGTTCCTCAAAAACTAAAAATAAAGTTGCCATATGATCCAGCAATCCCACTCCTGGGCATATATCCTGAGAAAACTCTAATTCGAAAAGATACATGCACCCCAACATTCATAGCACCTCTGTTTACAATAGCCAAGACATGGAAACAACCTAAACATCCATTGACAGGTAGATGGGTAAAGAAGATGTGGTGCATATATACAATGGAATATTACTCAGCTATAAAAAAGAACGAAATAATGCCATTTGCAGCAACATGGATGCAACTAGAGATTATCATACTAAGTGAAGTAAGTCAGAAAGAGAAAGACAAATACTATATGATATCACTTATATAGGGAATCTATAAAATATGACACAAATGAACTTATCTACAAAATAGAAACAGATTCACAGACATAGAGAACAGACTTGTGGTTGCCAAGGGGAGGGGGAGAGGAGGGACGGATTGGGAGTTTGGGATAGCAGATGTAAAACTATTCTATATAGAATGGATAAACAACAAGTTCCTATTGTATAGCACAGAGAACTATATTCAATATCCTGTGATAAACCATAATGGAAAAGAATATGAAAAACAATGTGTGTGTGTATATATATATATATATATATATATATATATATCTGAGTCACTTTGTTGAACAGCAGAAATTAATGTAACATTGTAAGTCAACTATACTTCAATTAAAAAAGAAGAAATGCATGTAAGATTTTGAGACTGGAACAATGAAAAAAATAATAACATCACTCCTTAAAAAATAGTGCTTAATAAAGGACTTTTTCTATTACACCGAACAAGTAACTACCCCTCACCCTAATATCCCAAAAGCTTACTCTTAAAGGGAAGCCATTCCTTGTTCTAAAGTTACTTTTGTTGGCTTTGTCAAATCTTGGAACAGCCGTGTAAGAATGTTAATTAACTCACAGATGATCACCTCGTTGTTCGCTAGCTGAGGCTCTGTTAAAAGCACCATCAAGTCACCCAGTGCAAAAATCTTGGCTTCTAATATCATTTTCCAATAAAAGAAACCAGAGCTCCTTGGAGATATAGTTGATTCTAGGACTGGGGCAGGAAATATACAAGATGATCCCGGAGCATCTTGTCGTACCAGAAAGTAAGAAAGTGCTCCCCAAAATCATAATAATGAGGATATGTCAAAGGGGCACCACAGCCAACCTGAAAGAGCTCCCAAAGGCCAAAACTGGGACAATTTGAGAAACAGAATAAATAATGTAGGATTGAATTAAAATCCAAAGTGCAAAATAAACTTTGGTCCATGAGACCATACTGTTATAAATAAAGTACTGAATAAATTAAAAAATGGAGCAGAAAAGGCGATCTCCCATACAGAAAATTCCAAATATTTTGTGTAAATACTCCTCTTTGAAGAAAATAGAACTTAACTCCCCACCCATTGGGTGTAGGCTGCATTCAGTGACTTGCTGCCAACAAGTAGAGTGTGTTAAGAGAGAAAAAAGTTACTTCACCAAGGAGAAGCCTGGTAGCACTGCCTTGGCCAAGTGACCGAGATGGACATCATCAGTGATAAGTCATCTTGAAAATACAGACCATTTAACTCATACGGTGAGAAGGGCAGTTTACCTCTGTGGTCTTCCTCCCAAGAAAACCATAACCTTAGTCCAGCCATGAGAAAAACATCAGACAAACCCAAACTGAAGAGCGTCCTACAAAGTACATCCTACAGGCGCTGGCCAGTACTCCTGCCAACAAAGAATGTCTAAATGTCTGAGGACCGTCACGGCCCAGAGGAGCTTACAGAGACATGACAACCAAATGTAGTGTGGTGTCCTGGACGGGAGCCTGGCAAAGAGAAAGGACATGGGAAAAAGTAATGAGACCTGAATAAAGTATGGAGTTTCGTGAATAGTAACATACAAGTGCTGGTTCCTTAGTTGTGACAAATGCCGCCTGGTAAGGTAAGATCTTAACGTTAGGGGAAACTTGGTATGGGGTATATGGGAACTTTCTCTACAATCTTCATAACTTTCCTGTAAATCTATGCTATTCTAAAACAAAACATTTAATGTTAGAAAACAGGGACTTCACCTTCCATTGCAGGAGGGTGTGGGTTCGATTCCCGGTTGGGGAGCTGAGATCCCACATGCCTCGCGGCCAAGGAACCAAGATGTAGAACAGAAGTAATATTGTAGCAAATTCAGTTAAGACTTTGGAAATGGTCCACATCAAGACAATCTTTAAAAAAATGAAAATAAATAAATAACAGACATAAGTTACAAACAGAGTTACTTCAGAAATCTCTCTACAGAGAAATATGCAACCAATTAGCCTAACCGATCGGCAACACCTAATAGGCAACTGATGGTTATCTGAAGAAAGACTCTTTTGTTCTTTTTATTTTTGGCTGCAATGGGCAGCTTGTGGGATCTTAGTTCCCTGACCAGGGATCGAACCCAGGCCCTCGGCAGTGAGAGCGCGCAGTCCTAACCACTGGACCACCAGTGAATTCCCTCTTTCGTTCTTTTTTTTTTCTTTCCGTACGCGGGCCTCTCACTGTTGTGGCCTCTCCCATTGCGGAGCACAGGCTCCAGACGCGGAGGCTCAGCGGCCATGGCTCACGGGCCCAGCCGCTCCGTGGCATGTGGGATCTTCCCAGACCGGGGCACGAACCCGTGTCCCCTGCATCGGCAGGCGGACTCTCAACCACTGCGCCACCAGGGAAGCCCTCTTTCGTTCTTTTTAAGGAGTCACTCATGCCCAGGCTGATGTCATCCACAGCCCAAGGCTTTGAGCTGCATGACGATGACTCACGGAGCTATAGAGCACTGTCCCCAGCCCCTACTCAGATACCCAGAGCTTGATAATGTTTCCATGTGGCTGTCACCCAGGCCCCCAAACACAGGTGTATAGTTGTTGGCTATTATTATAACGGTTCTAACATCCAATGCAGACTCATTTTCTGGAAAGCTGATGTTTGTGAGTGCAGCATCCTGGCTGGCCCTGGTGTTTTGCTCAGCCTTTAAAACGGATAAATACATGTTATAAACCATACGTGGAAAAGGTCCACTAGCAAATAACCCAGCCATTCCTAAATGGTCAGAGCAGTCCTTGGAGTCAATCACTGAAAATAAACTGAAGGCAATTTTTTTGGTATGGTATTGATGAGGTGGGAGTGGAGATTATGAATAATGTCAGATGCCTCCCTAAGGCTTCAAAATTGGGAAGTTGGGACCCGAGGCTGGGCCAAGGATGGGAATTCAGCCTCTCCCTCGCAATTATTTTCCATCTTTCATTCATTCTTTCAACTATTATTTATTGAGCACCTACAATGAACTGGTAACCCTGGCCTATTGTCTAAGGCCAGGGGCCCTGGACAAGCAGAAAAGAAGACAAGTAAGTGGAACCAAGAATGCAATTAATCAAGCCCAAAACTGCCTGCATGCAAAAGTCCAAAGTTCTTTCCATCATCCAAGAGTAGCCAGCATACAGTAGGTGATATTAACTACTTGCTGAATGAATGAGTGCACACATCAAAGCTTTCCCTAGATACCAATGTGAATACCTAGAGGAGGAAGCAAACTAAAGAACTATTCTGAAGAATCCACTTCCTGTGTGTCAAAGGAAGAATCGGTTCCCTATTTCTCTTTACGACCAGTGACTTTGCCCCACACAAGCCCAGTCACTTATGAAACAAAAATAAAATAACTGTATCTAAGCTGACTAAGGGAAGAGGCTTTGGAATGATAACACACAAGAGTGAACTGCAGATCTTTCCTACCAAACACACTTATACCAGGGCCCCTGTGACACAAAGTGACGGACTGAGTACAAAGAGCTTGTTCTCAAGCCAGACACGTAATTAAATTATTACAACGTTGTTCCTGTATCTCCCAGGTCTCTCTGATCTTAAAATTAGCTGAACAAGATCAAAACATCTTTAATATAGACTGAATGATCGTTTGTGAACAAATCTCTAAACGTAATCACATGATGTTCTGGAAAAAGTACTGAATTAAGAATTGACAGCTGCACCATTTAGCTCTTCATAGAACTTTAGGTGTGTTATTCCACTCCTCTGTGACTCTTTTTCCTTTCCTAAGAAAAGAGGGTGGGTGAAGAGTTAGACTACATTATCTCTAAGGCCACTTCAGGGTCTAAAACATTGCAGTTCTAAGAGTATTGCTCTAATAATAATAATTTTATTATAATAGTTACTCACTGGTTGTATTTACTGTGTCAGACACCATTCTATATACTTTTCAAGTATTGTCTCATTTAACCCCCAACAACTGTATTGGGTAGCTGTTAGTATGCTCATCCTCGATGAGGAAACTGAAGCACAGAGGGTTGAAGGTCCCAGGCAGTCCTCATGGTGCACAATACCAAGGGTACAGGTCTGATGTGTATATATTTCTGTTAACACAGTACCTGGAAAATTGATGACTGCCCATACACGAAATCAAGCAGCTCAGCTTCAGAGTCTGTACACATAGCCTCCACCTACACCAACAGTTCTCACAGGGTAGCCGCCAGAACAGAATGGTTAGCGTCATCTGTGAACTTGGCAGAGTGCTAATTCTTGACCCCAGTCCAGGTCACAGAATCCGAAGCTCTGGAACCGGGACCAAGCGCTCTCTCTGAACAAGCCCTCTGGGTGATTCTGAGCTGGAGTTTGAGAATCACTGCTCCATGACTCTTAGGAGATGTGATGATGGAAGTCAGGGAGTGAGGAGTGTGAGGCTGGGGCATCATCAAAGTCATCTACTCTAGATGACCTAAGGGTTCCTTAAGCCTTAACAAGAGAACCTGCAAAAGTAGTCAACACTGCAGGCTGGTTACCTTTAGAGAGATCATCTTCTTTTAACATAGCACTGCAATGAACAACGAATAAGAAAAACTCCATTTTTTTTCCCTTAAAATTATTGTCCATGACCATTTTTTCCAGGTTGAGATATCTTCAGGACTCATCTCTGAGTTTCCAAAGTGCTTGCCAGGGATTTAGCGGCAGGAGTCCTATTAGACTCCACAGGAGATGTCCAGCAGATGCTTTGAAGTCTCTACCTTTGATGGACCATCTCCCCTTCTCAGACACAGCGTTTGATGTTCTGAAAGTGATGGAAAGCATCTGACAACCCTCGTATTTCTCTTTTGACCCAATGCTGTTGATTTGGTGGCTTTTTTCTAAGAGGCACACCAGACTGTCAGCTTGCTTTCTTTTAAAAAAAAAAAAAATTCTTCCAGGCTAAGATATTCAAATTGCTGAACCAATGGTATCATGGGAGGCCATTATAAAATCCTCTCCAAGTTAAGTCTGCATGCCTCAAAGAGCAAAAAATTAATATACTGTCGTTACACAGTTGATAGGGGAAATTAGTTTATACAGAAATCTTTTCTAAGGCATGTTCAGACTGCCTGGATACTGCTCCAAATGGGAGCATTATCTGCCTTCCCAAAATAATATGCCATATGCCCTAATCTGGCAGACACAAAGATAATTACATGACTCTGGCAGAGCCAATATGCTTGCTAATAAATGGAAAAATGAGGACAATGCAAATCAAAGTAAAGTTAGATGGTTATTCAGAACATTGGGAAGGAAGCTACCTGCTACAATTAAACATGGTGAGAAGCAGAAAATGGGTCTCTTGCGTAGATTAAAAGAGCCAGAGCTGCTGCGAGGAGACCCATTTACAGCAAGGAATATTAACAGAGGAAGTGGGGTTGTTTGTGGGCATGTGTGGTAGGATTCCAAGTCACAGGGTAATTTCCCTTCTAATAAACCACTCTTACAGAGATTCGATGGGAATTTTTAGTAAAACTAAAGCTCAAAACGCCAAATTCCACACAATGACCTGCAAATTTAAAGCAAAGGAAACAAAATGCAGAATGTGGCCTAGAGATTGGATTTGCACTAACACAAATGATGTGATGGCCCCAAACCATGGAGAGCTCTAGCCCACAGTAAAAGATCTGACATCTGGGGCTTACCTGGTGGCGCAGTGGTTGAGAGTCCGCCTGCCAATGGGGGGGACACGGTTTCATGCCCCGGTCCGGGAAGATCCCACATGCCGTGGAGCGGCTGGGCCCGTGAGCCATGGCCGCTGAGCCTGCGCGTCCGGAGCCTGTGCTCCGCAACAGGAGAGGCCACAACAGTGAGAGGCCTGCGTACCGCAAAAAAACCCCAAAAAAGATCTGACATCGGCATCCTCTTCAGAGTGCTCTCAATTTTTAGGCAAGTGATCTTTTTTTCTTCATCTTTTTCTTGCAAAACTACTTGGAATTCTCGTGTCTAACCTCCTGGATTCTGACATGCACTAAAAAGTGCTGAGTAACTGAAATTATCAAGCCTGACTCCACATGGCTATGAATGAAAGATGTAGAGACTAAAAAAAAAACCCCAAAAATGTGTTTTTTTTACTTTGGAAAATATCCAAATTTTCTGGGAAAAATTCTTTTCCTGCAATTTTTCTTTTTATCTCACCCTCCAATAAGCTCTTGGTCGCAGCACCAGCAAGCCTTCCTATCTTTGGAATAGAGGGAAGAACACTGCCCTGGTGATGAATGAAGCATTGGTGTGAGGGACCGAGATTGAACACATCCAGCCTCTGATGCGCCGTGTACAAGAACCAACCAGAATCCTAAAACATGGCTGGGCAGCATGTGGGGACGTGGCAAGCCCTGCACAAGGGGGGCTTCAGCTTAGAAGCCCCTCTTGTCAACCACAGGGGAAAAAGAAAATCAGACCTTGGGACCCTGAGCCCTCGGAGAAAAAGTCTTTCCTCAAATGCTAACAAATACAGTCCCATGAGTGTTTCTTGCCAATTGAATTCCGGGAGAAAGACCATGACAGATGTGGGGTTCCGGTGGATTTGAGCTCCGTCAGTACAAATACCTTCACGAGGGAGCTTGCATTGTACAGAGGAAGGCAGCAGTGATGAAATATTTACATATTTATAAATATCTAGACATTAACAAGCTTGCCAGGTTCGTTCCACGCATTCTAAAGAGTTGTCCCAGGAAAGAGAGAAGAGAGAGACATGGCCCTTGATGGAGAGATGACCTCAGGTTTAGGAAACCCGGCAGAGGCTGATCAGGATCTACCCTCCAGTAGGGTACCCACCATAGTCGCTAATTATTACAAGCCCAGAAATTTATCTAATACAACATCTCCTAAAGCATTTTCCACACAATCCCAAGAGATGAATGGGGGGTGGGGAGGGGAGCTTCATTTTCAACTAAACTTGGGAAAAGTTTTATTCTTAGAGACTTAAAATATCCTCTGGCCTAGCAAAGGCTCTGAAAAGTCCTGCAGTAAAGAAAGCTGTTAAATGTTGTTTAACCCAACAATTCCCTGATTTCTTGGGTCATGAGGATCCTTCTATTCACTGACACCTACATCTTGTACAGTCCAAATTATCCTTCACCATACTGTGTAACAGAGTAGAATTTAAAAGTTTTCATTTGTTTATTCAGTATTTTAATGTCGAATTAAAAAATAGTGCATTTCTTTCCCAATAATCTAGACTAAGACAAGTTTTTTTTTAAGAAGGAAAAAAAATGGGAACAGGATTGGAAGGGCCTCTGGGGTTCTGTTTGATTTAAATCTTTTTTTATTTACTTTTCTTGTGCCTGAGGCCAAGGTCAGACTTGCTTTTCTATAAAGACAGACATAAAAGGCACACCCACCCTTTGGGTCATCCTCTGATACTAAAACAGCACTAGAAAGATTTAGGACAGATGAAGGGGTTAGTATTTCTGAGAAGTGACTGACTTTTTTGCCATCAAATCCTTTATTGCCTTCTTTCATTGATTTGAAAACTTTGAAAAACACCCCAATTAAGTTAGCGCAATTTATAGCAAATCTTTTGTGATATTGGTTGTATTGTATAGTACGTTGTATTACTGTGGTATAGTAATATTTCTTAGAGTTGTTTTGTTGTGTTTTGCTATTGCAGTAGAGTTGATGTACAATATTATATGTTACAGGTGTACAACACAGTGATTCACAGTTTTTGGAGATGTGACTGATTTTGACTGGTTTCTGGTCCAGCGTGTGTGCTTGCTGCAGTTTGGAACAAGATGCTTTTATAAAAGGAGCTGCTGAGTTGTTGCTTACCCAGATTCATTGTCATTTAAAACAAGTTCTGAATGTGAAACTGTCAGAATTAGTCCTCTTCCCTCCTCCCACCCCCATCCAGGGCTGACTTACTTATTAGCAACTCGGTGTGGCTGCTTTTACCTGCCAGCTCCAGGCTGTTATGCGCTAACATTGGCCCTATGTCTGTGCTGAGGCTGGAACGACCCTCGAATGCTGCCCTGGTTCCTCTCAGTATTAATCAGCTATTGTCACAATGATGTCACATAACAAAGTACCCCAAACTCAGTAGCTCCAAAAACAAACGCGTATTTTTGTCACTCCCAATTCTCGGGGATGGTTACCTTTTGACTCCCAGTTGGCTGGCTGGGCCCTAAGCTGTGCTCTCCCATCCCAGGCCGCAGGCTGAGGCGGCAGCAGAATCCAGGTGTTCTCATCTCACAGCAGATCTAGGAGCATAAGAAAGCCCAGTAACACAGTCCATTTAAGGTCTCTGTTCATACCCTACCTGCTCACGTGCTACTGGACAAAAAAGTCACGCAGCCAAGCCCACCATCAACAGGGTGGGAAAGTGAGGGCGAGGGGAGCGAATGTCCACTGAGTAGGTCACACTACATCATGCATCTCTTGCCCTGCTTCTCCTACTACACATCTTTTTTTTTTTTTTTTTTTTTTTTTTTTTTTGCGGTACGCAGGCCTCTCACTGCTGTGGTCTCTCCCCTCGCGGAGCACAGGCTCCGGACGCGCAGGCTCAGCGGCCATGGCTCACGGGCCCAGCCGCTCCGCGGCACGTGGGATCCTCCCGGACCGGGGCACGAACCCGTGTCCCCTGCATCTGCAGGCAGACTCTCAACCACTGTGCCACCAGGGAAGCCTCCCTACTACACATCTTGAGGTGTCCTCACCCCTAACTGCTAGCCTGGCTTTCGGCTACTGGATGATTTTGACCACTTGTACACTCCCTGCTTTCTAGTACCAAAATAGGATCAAGTGGGATGCAGAGCATAAAGACTTCAGAGTGGAACGACGGTGAGTAGAAGCCCTGCTGTTAGGGTGACAGCCTGCAGGGCAGATGCAGGAAGTGGCTTCTGAGTCCCTGTTTCAGCCTCAGCTTAGCCCTCCCTGTGATTAGCAGACAGACCCCTGTATCTTTCTTAACGATTTGGCCTTTTCACCAAAGCCAGAAGTTCCCGGGCTTTGCTTCACGTTGGAATCATTTAGAGATCTTTATTTAATTTTTTTTATTGAAGTATAGTTGATTTACAATGTTGTGTTAGTTTCTGGTGTACAGCAGTTATTCATATATATATATATATAAAATCTCCATTCTATACATAATAGTTTACATCTGCTAATCCCAAACTCCCAATCCATCCCTCCCCCACCTCCCCTTCCCCTTGGCAACAAGTCTATTCTATCTAGAGAGCTTTAAAAAGTGGCTCCCACCCCCAGGCATTCTGATTTAATTGGTCTGGGGTACAACCTGGGAACCAGAATTTTCTAAAGCCCCTCAGATGATTCTAATGAGCAGTGCGGCAAAGTTGATACCCACAAATCCAGAAATCGAATCTAGCCAATCAGACTACAACCAAGAGTTTAAGTCTACAACACAGTTTTGCACAGGCAGAAGATGGCCCTGAGCTGGGTTTGTACATAGGAACTGGAGAGACCCCAATGACTCTGCATATCAAAATATAGGTCCATAATCCCTTATTCTGAAACCCAAAAGACTCTGAAAGTTCAATGTTTTTTCCAAACTCAATGGCAGCAAAATCTGACCTGACTTGAACCCACTTGGTGGCAAGACTCAACTATTTATACTCTTTATCCATCCCACTTAGCATGAATATTTATGCATTTTGCCAGGAAATAGTAATGTGTTTAATTACAGAGTGCTTTCCCAGACCCTATTGAAGCTGTTACATAATACAGGGTATGTGTACCTTTCTCACTCGGAAAATCTCCAAATTGAGAAACAAATATGTGGCCCCAAGGGTTTAGGCTAAAGGAAGATGAACTCATAGAAAGCATTTGTTTTGTCTCTCCTTGGATAAAAAGAGCAGGAAGGAGAAGAGGATAGAAAAGAGCAAAATGACCGAACAACTTGGCGCTTCTGTGACTTATCTGTAAGTGTCCCATCTGCGTGTATTAATTAGAGAAAAGGACCATCTCTGAGTAAACAAAGCCCTTCAGTAAGGCTCACAGCTTGACAAGCAGATCGCAGGCTGGATTTTACCTTCACTCACCTCTCTTGGCCAGATTCTTTCATGTGGTGCACAAACTACACAACTGAACAAGTGGCCTTGCCAAGGAATTTTGAGAGCAGCTGGAACCTGAGGTACAGAAATGGGCAAAGCTTTTTCTAAGTACAAGGATGTCTAATATTCAATTTTTAGTGTCTGCTAATGAAATGATAAGCTTTAGGGTGAAGGGCATTGGAGGGCCTACATGGAGTACAAGCATGGAGTGGCATGGAGTGGCATGGGAGGGCCAGAGTCCGTAAGATGGGGTACTGAACTTTCCACAAACTATTAACTAGGGTTCAGGACAATTTCACCCAGCTGCTAAAGAGCAGTGTCAAGTGTGAGCCCAGCCTATGTCTGAGCTACAAAAACATTTCACTGAACATCTAACAGGTTGAATATAATGTGCACTATCTCAGATGAGCCTCGCCACAATCCTATGAGAGGAAAGGAAGCTAGGAGTGGTTAGGTTGTTTGCTCAAGTAAAAATAGTTAAAAAGTGACAAATCCAGGTGTTTGATCTAGATCTTTCTAATGCCAAAGCCAGTGCTCATAACCACTGCTCTGTGCCTACATCACGCAGCTGTCAGAGCACTGGGCATGGTGTCTGCATACATGTGCTCAAAGGTTACTCCAGCAAAAGAAAAATATGGTGCCCACGCAGCACTCCATGTGGTAGAATCTTGTTAAAGATTCTATGCCTTAAAAGTAAACCATAGGGCTTCCCTGGTGGCACAGTGGTTAAGAATCCGCCTGCCAATGCAGGGGACACGGGTTTGAGCCCTGGTCCAGGAAGATCCCACATGCCGCGGAGCAACTAAGCCTGTGCGCCACAACTACTGAGCCTGCGCTCTAGAGCCCATGAGCCACAACTACTGAGCCCAAGTGCCACAACTACTGAAGCCTGCGTGCCTAGAGCCCGTGCTCTGCAACAAGAGAAGCCACCCAACGAGAAGCCCGCGCACCGCAAGGAAGAGTAGCCCCCGCTCGCCGCAACTGGAGAAAAGCCTGCGTGCAGCAACAAAGACCCAATGCAGCCAAAAATAAATAAAATAAATAAATTTATTAAAAAAAAAAACTAAACCATAATAAAGACCCTACCAGACTAACACAAGCATGTGAAACACTTGAACAGCTCCTGTACACTTGCCTACCTCATTTACCTTTATATAAACTCTGCAATACAGAGGTACCCACAATTTCAGCTATTTTTTAAAATATTTATTTATTTAGGCTGCTCCGGGTCTTAGTTGCAGCATGTGGACTCTTAGTTTCGGCATGCATGCAGGATCTAGGTCCCGACCAGGGATTGAACCCAGGCCCCCTGCGTTGAGAGCGCAGATTCGTACCCACTGGACCACCAGGGAAGTCCAGTCAGCTATATTTTAAGGAGAAATGTTCTGTTTCAGGCATTTCATTTGTAGGATCCATTAAACTGAATACCACCAATATTTACTTAGAACCAAAAACACTCTCATGTACTAGACAAAGTGAAAAGATTCACAACATTGTTTATTTGCAAATTACCTGCACCCTTGTGAATATCAACAGACCACCAGAAATTCAGCCAATCAGGAACCTGTGGCCAGCCACATGTGGAGCTGTTTGTTTAAACTCCTATCAGAACCCAGCAACCAAATTGCACTGATGATGGATATGGCACTTAAGGAGCAACATAGTTAAATTGAAAAATATAAATTCCTGCTGTTTATGACTGTGGCAGAGACCCCTGATAGTCTACTATGGCAACAGCTACCTATGCATCAAAAAGTTATCCTCCCCAAAGGGACTTCTGCAGTGCTGTTTATGCTCTGTTCCTGCATCTGGAGCTCATCACACAAGTGTATTAAGTTTGTGAAAATGCATTGGACTGACGGTAACCAGATTTATCATGGTGATCATTTTGAAATATATTGAATCACTATGTTGTGTACCAGGAACTAACATAGTGCTGTAGGTCAATTACACTTCAAAAACAAACAAACTCATACAGAAAGAGATAAGATTTTAGTTACCAGAGGCAGTGGGTAGAGGGTGGGAGAATTGGATGAAGGCAGTCAAAAGGCACAAACTTACAGTTATAAGATGAATAAGTACTAGGGATGCAACGTACAACATGATAAATATAATTAACACTGTTTTACATTACATATGAAACTTAAGAAAGGAAATCCAAAAGTTCTCATCACAAGGAAAAAATATTTTTCTAGTTCTTTGATGTTGTATCTATATGAGATGATGGATGTTCACTAAACTTATTGTGGTGATCATTTCATGATGTACGTAAGTCAAATCATTATGCTGTACACCTTAAACTTATGCAGTGCTGTATGTCGGTTATATTTCAATAAAATAGGAAAGAAAAGAAAATGCACTGGGCTGTACATTTATAATACATGCACTTTTCTGATTGTGTACTACAGCAAAAAGTGTCTAAAAACAATTACCCAGGGAATTCCCTGGTGGTCCAGTGGTTAGGACTCCATGCTTCCACTGCCAGGGGCCTGGGTTCAATCCCTGGTCGGGGAACTAAGATCCTACAGGCCACACGGTGAGGACAAAAAAATAATAAATTAAAAATAAATAAATAAATAAATTTTTTAAATATCAATGATCCAGTCTACACAATATAGGCAAATAAAAAGAATACACTGAGAAAAAGTGTGTTCTTTCCAGGTACAGAGTTGTCAGTAGAAGCAGATGCCAAAGCAGGGACTGCATTTCCCAGAACCACTTGCTTCTAGATGGACCCATGTGACCCATTCTTACCAATAGAATGTGAGCAGAAGTAATGTGTCATTTCTAGGCCTCAGTGGCTAAGACGCTGTATACTTTCTCTATTCTCTCTTCCCATCTGTCTAATAAATGAAGAGGATTCCAGTGCCCTAGAGCATAGCTGATCAACAAGACGGAAAGCTGCCCACTGACCAGGAATACCCACACTGGACTTTTAGCGACTTGTAAATAAAATTCTGTAGTGTTAAGCCATTGAAATTTTGGAGTTTCCTTGTTAAAACAGCTAACATTACCCTAACTTGTATAGCCACCACAAATCTGTCCATTCCTTCTTTCTGACTAATGGAACCCTAGTATTTTAAAGTTGACAATGTGTCCACTTAAAAGTACTAACCTCTCTATATTCCCTTGCAACTGGATATGGCTACATGACTCAGTCCTGGTCAATGAGATATAAATGGAATTTGCCATCTATGACCTCCAGGAAAGCCCTTTTTCTTTTTTTTAATTTATTTTTTTATTGAAATATAGTTGATTTACAATGTTGCATTAATTTCTGCTGTACTGCAAAGTGACTCAGTTATACACATATATACATTCTTTTCTATATTCTTTTCCATTATGGTTTATCACAGGATATTGAATACAGTTCCCTGACCTATACAGTAGGACCTTGTTGTTTATCCATTCTATATGTAATAGTTTACATCTACTAACCCCGAACTCCCATCTATCCCTTGCCCCTACCCCTTGGTAACCACAAGTCTGTTCTCTATTACCACGATACCGTTTCTGTTTCATAGGTAAGTTCATTTGTGTCATATTTTAGATTCCACATATAAGTGATATCACATGGTATTTGTCTTTCTCTTTTTGACTTACTTCACTTAGTATGATAATCTCTAGTTGCAAATGGCATTATTTCATTCTTTTTTATGACTAATATTCCATTGTGTATATGTACCACATCTTCTTTATCCATTTATCTGTCAATGGACATTTAGGTTGTTTCCATGTCTTGGCTATTGTGAGTAGTGCTGCTATGAACATAGGGGTGCATGTATATTTTTGAATTATAGTTTTGTCTGGATATACGCCCAGGAGCAGGATTGCTGAATCATATGATAGCTCTATTTTTAGTTTTCTGAGGAACCTCCATACTGTTTTCCATAGTGGCTGCACCAACTTATATTCCCACCAACAGTGTAGGAGGGTCCCCTTTTCTCCACACCCTCTCCAGCATTTGTTATTTGTAAACTTTTTAAAGATGGCCATTCTGACTGGTGTGAGGTGTACCTCATTGTAGTTTTGATTTGCATTTCTTTAATAATCAGTGATGTTGAACATCTTTTCATATGCCTAGTGGCCATCTGTATGTCTTTTTTGGAGAAAGGTCTGTTTAAGTTTTCTGTCCATTTTTCGATTAGGTTGTTCAGGATAGCCTTTTAAAAGATTCAGCTTTACCCTGTGTGGAGCATGGATATGCTCCATGAGATGCAGCAGCCACTTTGCAATCATGAGAGCATGTTAAAGATGGCCATGGACACCTCTTATGAAAACCACCCAGTCAAGAAATAGAAACTGCCACTACCCCAGAGATCCCTCATGCGTCCTTTCCTGACCACAACCCCTTCTCTCCCCCTAGAAGTAACTACTATCCTTCTCAGTCTCTCTTATTTATGGCATTCCGCAACCCCACATACATACAACATACCTACGCTCAAACATTCCTTTTCAAAATGGCATTTGGGTATAAGGCCTTAGTAGGGGACTCAAGTATCTTCATGGCAATGTAATGGTGTCCTCAGACCTACACAGTCTCCTCTAATGATGAGCCTCTTCTTCATGAGAGAGAATATCAGGACCCGCATGTCCTACAAACTCCCTTTTCTGCCTCAATGTCTCTTTCTCTGTCTGCCTCCTCTTTGCCCTTAAAACATCTCACCAGAAGGGACAGGCTTTCTCCTGTGTCATATTCTTCCTCCCAACTCCAGCCTCAAGGCCAGGCCATAATAGGGATAAATATTTCTTTCTTTACTAAGTAAGGGAAACTCTAGGAAGACTAGCATTTGCTATGCTACAAAACGAACTGAAGGAACTTAGGAAAATCCCCCTTCTCAACAATGCCTAATGCCCAAGCCTACCTCTTGCCAAAGAAGTCAGGAACCTAACCTTTCCTACCTGAAGCCTCCAGGCTGGTAGTTCAAGGAGAATTTAGTAGCTTGAAATAACAATGCTTTATTCTGCTCACATGTCTGCAGGTCAGCTGGGCAGGTTCTTCTGATCTCAGCTAAGCTCACTCATACATCTGCAGCCCGGCTGTGGATTGGCTACTTGGCTCTGCTGATCCTAGTTGGGCTCTCTCTTCCGTGCCCAGGGGTCATCTGACTCTCAGCTGTCCTGCAAAGGCCTTGGCCTCCCCATATGTCTCATCCTCTGACAGGCTAGCCTGGCCACGTTCTCATGGTAATCACAGAGGAGTAGCCGAGAAAGCAGAAATGCACAAAGGCTTTCTCAAGCCTCTGTTTGTAGCAAGTCTACTAACATCCTATAGACCAATGACAACCTATGAAGCCCAGATTCAAGTGATAGGGAAACAGACACCATCTTTTTAGTGAGAGAAGTTGCAGAGTCATAGGGCAAGGGATGTGTATTAAGAGAGGGTCAAAGGCAAACAATATACCATATCCACCAACTGCCATCTGCTGTTGATTTAGGTTAATCCTTCAGCACTGCCAGACTGCCCCACAAGCTTGGGTCAAGAGGAAACCCTCCTCGAGCAGAGAACTGCTGATACTGAGAGGAGCACAGAGTTGATAATTACTGAAATGGTGAATGATGAGGCCCATTCATGGGACTCATTCGTCAATCTACTGTTTGGTGGGTGGTCCATGATGGAACGGACCCATCAGATTCTCACTCAGGAATTAGTACTGGAGGTCTAGACAGATGTGACAGAAGAAGACACACCAATTAACAAGACAGAGAGAGAGGGTAGCTAGGAGTAGCTAGGACTAGTTCTATGCTACTCTATCTAGAAATGTGCGTTTTATAGCAAACCTCTTTTTCTTGAAAACACCTAAGTGAATATCTGGGAGTATATTAATTGCCAAAAGTGGGCCAAATTCTCCATCTCCCCTGTATCCATGCCCCTTTGCAATGTGATTTTGTCAATCTTCCAATCAAAGAGTACAATAGTCCCCCTTTTCCACGGGGAATACGTTCCAAGACCCCCCAGTGGATGCCTGAAGCCACAGATGTTACCAAACCTTTTTTTTATTATTATGTGTTTTTTCCTGTACATATCTATGATAAAGTTTAGTTTATAAATTAGGCACAGTAAGAGAATATTAAAATTGCTAGCACCCCTACTCTTGCGCTTTGGAGTCATTATTAAGTAAAACAAGGGTTGCTTGAACACAAGCACTGTGATACCAAGACAGTCCATCTGATCACTGAGACAGCTGCTAAGTGACTAACAGGTGGGAGACACTAGACAAAGTGAAGATTCATATCCAGGGCAGGACACCGCAGGACGGTGCCAGATTTCATCACACTACTCAGGACAGCACACTGTTTAAAATATAAGAATTGCTTATTTCTGGAATTTTTCATTTAATATTTTTGGACCACGGTTAATCACAGGTAACTGAAACCAGAGAAAGTGAAACCGTGGATAAAAGGGGTCTACTGCATATCCATGTCCATACCTTTTGAATCTGGGTTGACATTGTCACCTCCTTTGACAGTACGATGCTACGGAAGTGATTCTAATTCCAAGTCTGGGTCTCAAAGGATGCACAATTCTTTTTCGGATCCTTGCTACCACCACAGAAAGAAGCCTTTGGGGGAATGAGAGAGACCACGTGGAAGAAAACAATCATCCCACCCAAAGTTATCCTAAACCCTACAGCAGCAGCTGACCCTCAATCACAAAAGATCAGCAGAGCTGCTCACCCAACACCCACTTATCACACACACTGGAGAGGGAGCATAGCCCAGGCCAGAAAAATGTTCTACCTAACCCAAAGGGTCTTTCTTCTTTGGCGTGTCAATATGGTGGAATACATTGATTGAGTTTTTTTTTTTTTTTTTTTTTTTTTTTGCGGTACGCGGGCCTCGCACTATTGTGGCCTCCCCTGTTGCGGAGCACAGGCTCCAGACGCGCAGGCTCAGCGGCCATGGCTCACGGGCCTAGCCACTCCGCGGCATATGGGATCTTCCCGGACCGGGGCACGAAACCGTGTCCCCTGCATCAGCAGGCGGACTCTCAACCACTGCTCCACCAGGGAAGCCCCATTGATCAATTTTTGAATACTGAACCAGCCTTGCTATTCTCAGGATAAACCCCACTTGGTTGTGATGTATTATTCTTTTCACATATTGCTGGATTCAATTTGCTAATATTTCGCTGAAGGTTTTTACATCTGTATCCTGAAGGTTATTGTTCTGTTATTGGTTATTTGTTGTTGGTCTTTCCCGTTCTTGTAGTCTCTTTGTTTTATTTTTGTATCAGAGAAATACTAGCCTCATAAAATGAGTTTGTAAGTGTTCCTTCCCTCCTTGTCTATTTTCTGGAAGAGATTTTGTAGAAATTGTGTTATTTCTTCATTACATGTTTGGCAGAATTCACCAGTAGAGTCTTCTGGGCCCTTTTTTTGAAGGTTTCTAAATATGAATTAAATTTCTCTACTAGATATAGCACTAGTCAGATGATCCATTTCTTCTTGAATGAGGTTTGGTAATTATTTTTCTTTCAAGGAATTGGTCCATGCCATCTATGTTACTGAATTTATGTGCTTAGAGCTGTTCATAGTTTTTTCCTTATTATCCTTTTAAAATCTGCAGAGTCTATAGTGATATCACCTATTTTAGTCCTGATACTGGTAATTTGTGTCTCCTCTCTTCTTTTCCTTCAGAATATGGCTGTAGGTGTATACATTTTGTTGATCTTTTCAAAGAATCATCTTTTTGTTTCATTGATTTTTCTGTTTTCTATTTCATTGATTTGTGCTTTTATCATTACTATTTCTTTCTTCCAGCTTGCTTTCTGTTTATTTTACTAGTTGTGTAAGGTGGAAGTTTAGATTATGTACTTGGGACTTTTCTTCTTTTTTAATATTTGCATTTAATGCCACAAATTTTCCTCTAAATGCTGCATCCCACCAATTTTGATATATTGTATCTTCATTTTCATTGAATATTCAAAGCATTTTCTGACGTATCTTGAGATTTCTTCTTTGAGCTGTAGGTTACTTGAAAGTATGTGCTTAATTTCAAAATATTGAGAGATTTTTCCAATATTTTTTGTTACTGATCTCTCGCTTAATTCCGGTAAGGTCAGAGTTCATATTTCAAATAATTTCAATTCTTTTAACTTTGCTAAAAATTGTTTTATGATCCAGGATATGGTCTATCATGGTGAATGCTCCATGTGCACCTAAAATGAATATGTATTCTGTTACTATTTGGTAGAGTTTTTATAAATGTCAATTAGGACAAGCAGGTTGATGGTGCTGTTTAGGTCTTCTGTACCCTCACTGATTTACTGTCTACCTTTTTTTCAATCAGAGAGTGAGGAGTGTTGACGTCTCCAACTATAATTGGAGTTGTCTATTTCTCCTTGCAGCTCTATCAGATTTTGCTTCATTTATCTTTACACGCTGTTGTTAGGCACATACACATCAAGGATTGTTATGTCTTCTTGGAGAATTGACCCCTTTATCATTGTGTAGTACCCCCGTTTTCCCTGATAACTTTCCTTGCTCTGAAGTCTGCTTTGTCTGAATTAATACCGTGTTAATGCTTTCTTTAGCATTAACATGGTATAGCTTCTCTGTCTCTTTATTTTCAATTTATCTGTGTTTTTATATTTAAAGTGATTTCTTATAGATAACATAGAGTTAACTCTTGTAGATAAAATTGAGTTTGGTCTCTTTTTTTAATCCAGTCTGACAGTCTCTGTCTTTTACTTGGTGTACTTATTTAGATCATATACATGTAAATTGATTATTAATATAGTTGGATGTTTCTTCCCTACCATATTGTAACTTTGTTACACATTAATCTGTAACTTAATATACTTAATTTGTTACTTGTTGTTTGTTTCTTTTTCTTTTTTTGTCTTTCCCTCTTTTTTTGCCTTCACTAGTTTTAACTGAGCATTTTACATGATTCCATTTTTCTCAATCATATTTCTTTTTAAAAATTTTTAGTGATTGCCTTCAATTTTGCAATATACCTTTACAACCAATCTAAGTTCACTTTCAAATAACACTATATTGCTTCAGAGGTAGTGCAAGTATCTTCCAATGGAGTATTCTCAATCCCTCCCTCCCATCTCTCATAACATTGCTGCCATTCATTTCACTGATCCATAACCATATTCATTCAATAAATTGTTGCTATTATTATTTTGAACAAACTATTATCTATTAGAGCAATTAAGAATAAGAAAAATAAAATATTTTATTTTATCTTCATAATCTCTTCTCTAACACTCTTTCTTTCTTTATGTGGAGCTGAGTTTCTGACCTATATCATTTCCTTCTATCTAAAGAATTCCTTTTAACATTTCTTACAAGGCAGGTCTACTGACAACCAGTTCCCTCAACTTTTGTTTGTCTGAAAAGTCCTTATTTCTCCTTCACTGTTCAATGATAATTTCACTGGATACAAAATTGTAGGTGGATAGCTTTTCTTTTCTTTCAATACCTTAAATATTTCACTCCACTTTCTTTTACTTGCATTGTTTCTGAATAAAAGGCTGATGTAATTCTTTTTTTAAAATATTTTATTTATTTATTTGGCTGTGCTGGGTTTTAGTTGTGGCACTCAGGATCTACACTGCGGCACTCGGGATCTTCATTGCGGCATGCGGGATCATGAGTTGCAGCTTGTGGGATCGTGTTTTAGTTGCGACATGCAGGATATAGTTCCCTGACCAGGGATCGAACCCAGGCCCCCTGCAGTGGGAACGCAGAGTCTTAACCACTGGACCACCAGGTAAGTCCCTGATGTAATTCTTATCCTAGTTTCTCTACAGGCAATGTGGGCTTCTTCCTCTGGCTTCTTTCAAGATTTTCTCTTTGTCTTTAATTTTCTGCAGTTTGAAAATGATATGCTTAGGTAGATTATTTATTAACCTGGTTAATGTTCTCCAAGCATTTTGTTTGGATGCTTTCTTAGCATTTCTGTTTCTCTGCTCACATTATCCATCCATTCTTGCATGTTGTCCACTTTTTCCATTAGTGTCCTCAACATATTTATTGTAGTTATTATACATTTCTGGTGTGATAATTCCAAAATTTCTGCTATCTCTTAATATGGTACTGATGTCTTCTCTGAATCGCCACACTGTTTTTTTGGTGGGTGGGGAGCAGCTTCCTGATTTCTAGGCAACACCATTTTCCTTCTTTTGCTTCTCCAGCCGTCCTAAGACTTTTACAACCAATTCTCCGTATTAAATCTCTCGATGTCTGGAATATTTAGCAAGGTTTCTATTTTCCTAATAGACATTGACTAGAATAGATGGAGTAGGGCCCTCATAAGAAGTCTGGGGTGCCATGCATGGGCAGCCAAGAGTTCTCATTAATACGACTGGAGCATAATCTATTCAGAAATATGTGCCTTGGGGAGCAGCAAAGACATAAGGGTGGTCATGTAGTACAAATGAGAAAAGGAGACAAAAATTTTAATTCATAAATTTGCTTGTGTTCTTATCCTACTCTTAACTGCTGTTTGCCTTGACATGATATACACAGCGGTTAAAATTAAATATGGATCTTGTGCCATCTTTTAAAAATTGTTTTAAATTGATGTTCTTCAATAGATGAATGGATAAATAAACTGTGGTACATCTGTAAAATGTAATATTATTCAGCACTAAAAAGAAATGAGCTGTCACACCATGAAAAGACATGAGAGAAATGTAAAAACATATTACTAAGTGAAAGAAGCCAATCTGAAAAGACAATATACTGTCTGATTCCAACTCTATGACATTCTGGAAAAGGCAAAACTCTGGAGACAGTAAAAAGATCAGTGATGGCCAGGGGTTTGTGGGGGAAGAGGGATGGCTAGGCAGAGAACAGAGGATTTTTAGGACAGGGAAATTATTCAGTATAATACTCTACTAGAGTAGATACATTATACATTTCTCAAAACCTGTAGAACACCCAACACAAAGAGCAAACCCTAATATAAACTACAGTCTTCGGTGGTAATGATGTGTCAGTGCTGGTTCATCACTGTAACAAATGTACCACTCCTGTGGAGGATATGATGGTGGGGGAGGTTCTGCCTGTGGTGAAGGCAGGGGGTATATGGGAATTCTGTGCTTTCCACTCAATTTTGCTGTGAACCTAAAACTGCTCTTGAAAAAAAATTAAGTGTATATATATTAAAAAAGGAAAAAAAAACAATTGTTACACTCAGAAAGATATTGTACAAAAGATACTCAATTTAGGGATAGAGCCATTGGCTTATTGATCCTGTGACAAGAGGAAAACCAGTGTTTTCTCACAAATTTCCTCCTTTCCTGCATTCCCATGGAAACCAAAAAGTTAAAACGTTATTACATCAGAAATAAAAGCCATTGGTTGCATTATACAGGAAGTAGAACTATTCTTAGGCAGGTTTTGAAATCTTCTGTTTTGTAGAAATTAATCCTTCCGCAAACATCACAGAAACTGCAAGCTTAGCTTCATGTTTATATAAAGAGAAGGAAGAAAAGGTTCATAGACCAACATGCACACACCGTCTTGGAATGCACGCTTGCAAACACAATCACATTTGCTTCTTCATGCTAAATCAAGATCACAGGGACATTCAGAAGTGAAATTAAATGAGGGAATGGTAGCAATATGCTTGAATGGTTTATAATCTATCCCAGTCAGGAAAAATACATTACACTCCAAAGGAAGAAATAATAGTACAGCCGAATGACGGTATGTTCATTTCTTATTGCAAGAAAAATGAATTACTTTAATACCATGAAACTACATTTGATAATTATTCTTTAAATCAACAAACAAAAACAAAACTTTTTCTTTTTTACAATCTGACCTTTCTCCAACTGTACTTGATCCATGCTTCTGTCATGATTAATGGTTATAAGCAACAGAAGCTGGACTCTGATTGAATGAAGAAAAGGAGAATATTCGAAGGATGTCACAAATCCTTTAGAGGGCTGGAGACCCAGGCTTAAGATGAGCTCCCAGAAAGAGTTCCCAAATCCACACAGCAGAACTAGTCTGATTAGAAAATAGTTACCGCCACCACTGCCAGCAGGCAATAATTATGCAGTTTGAACCACCGAGCCATCCATGCCAGAAATTCTACCTCACAGCCTTCACCTCCAAAGAAAGAGAGCAAGTTCACCATTTGTATTATTTCACTGGTTCTCCAGAGAAACAGAGCCAATAGGAGGTATATACAGTTGACCCTTGAACAACACAGGTTTGAACTGCATGCGTTCACTTCTATGCAGATTTTTTTTCAGCAAATACATACTACAGTATTACATGCTCTGTGGTTGGTTCAATCTGAGGGCTGTCTATGAAGTTATACATGGATTTTTGATGGGACAGGGGGTCAGTGCCCCAACCCCTGCCTTGTTCAGGGTCAACTGTATATACAAAAGAGAGGTTTATTTTAAGAAATTGGCTCATGTGGTTATGGAGGCTTGGTAAGGTCCAAAATCTGACTGGGTAAGCTGGCAGGGAAGAGTTTCAGTTCAAGTCCAAAGGCAGTCTGCTGGCAAAATTCCCTCTTGCTTGAGGGAGGTCAGTTCTATTCAGGCCTTCAACTGATTGGATGAGGCTCACCCGCATTGGGGAGGGAAATCTGCTTTATTCAAAGTCCACTAATTGAAATCTTAATCCCAAGGGCTAGTAACAGTGGAAACCATTACCACACCTAGAACTGAAGGGCCAAGGGGAAGGAGCCATTCCTGGAGGTCAGTAGAGAAAGTAGAGATAGTAAGTAGCTTTTGTTTTGTTTTGGTTTAAATTTTATTGGATTATAGTTGATTTACAATGTTGCATTAATTTCAGGTATTCAGCAAAGTGATTCAGTTATACATATACATATATTCTTTTTCAGATTCTTTTCCCATATAGGTTATCACAGAATACTGAGTGGAGTTCCCTGTGCTTTACAGTAGGTCCTTGTTGGTTATCTATTTTATATATAGTAGTGTGTATGTTAATCCCAAGCTCCTGATTTATTCCCCCTCGCTCCGATGCCCCTTTGGTAACCATATGTTTGTTTTCATATCTGTAAGTCTGTTTCCTTTTTGTAAATATGTTCAGTTGTATCATTTTTAAAAATTAGATTCCACATATGAGTGATACCATATGATTTTGTCTTTCTCTGTCTGACTTATTCACTTAGTATGATCATTTCTAGGTCTATCCATGTTGCTGCAAACGGCATTATTTCGTTCTTTTTATGGCTAATATTCCATTGTATGTACGTATCACATCTTCTTTATCCATTCATCTGTCAGTGGACATTTGGGCTGCTTCCATGTCCTGGCTATTGTAAATAGTGCTGCAATGAACATTGGGGTGCATGTATCTTTTCTAACTATGGTTTTCTCCAGATATATGCCCAGGAGTGGGATTGCTGGATAATATGGTAGTTCTATTTTTAGTTTTTTAAGGAACCTCCATGCTGTTCTCCACAGTGGCTGCACCAACTTACATTCCCACCAACAGTGTAGGAAGGTTCCCTTTTCTCCACACCCTCTCCAGCATTTATTGTTTGTAGACTTTTTGATGATGGCTATTCTGACCAGTGTGTGGTGATACTTCATTGTGGTTTTGATTTGCATTTCTCTGAAAATTAATGATGTTGACCATCTTTTCATGTGCCTTTTGGCCCATCTGTATGTCTTCTTTGGAGAAATGTCTATTTAGATCTTCTGCCCATATTTTTATTGGGTCGTTTGTTTTTCTGACATAGAGCTGCATGAGCTGTTTGTATTAGAGCTGCATGAACCGTCTGTATATTTTGAAGATTAATCCCTTGTCAGCCACTTCATTTGCAAATATTTTCTCCCATTCTGTGGGTTGTTGTTTTGTTTTGTTTTGTTTCAGAGTTTTGGGGGACTTTACCAAGAGCAGCTTTCATGTAGTGAGCTTTTCTCCATCACTGGCAGGTGTCACAGCTGGTGGTTCTTTCATCAGTACTAGTTGGAAGGCCAGCTTGTAGTGACCACAGTAGCCACAAGCAGCAATAACCATCACCAAGCATCCCACAAGATGTTGACTTTCTGTCCACCATATTCACACACCTGGTTTCAGTGCAGTTTCTCATCTGTGTTCTCCACCAGGTTGGCAAGGTCATCAATGATCTCTATGACTCTACTATCCCTACTCTATTTCTGGAGCAGTAGTAACAGTTAGAACACTTCCTGGCACAGGTGGAGCTGGAGGAATCTGTGTCCCACTGCTCTCTCCTTCCACTGTCCCATCTCCAGCTATTACCTCCCATTGGCTAAAGCCAACCAGAAGCAAGGAAACTTTGATGATATAGTCCACGCAGGGCGGCCTCCTGGTGGACAGAGCATGTAGAGAGGGGTGGAAAGCAGATCTGGAGTGACAAATAGAAGAAACCCAGAGCCTAGGTCACTGGCCTCGACATCAGCTCTAAGAACGGGAGTGTGAGGGCTGGGTATATGAGACCTGCCTCCTACCTTCTGGAGGTAGGAGTTTTGAATGAGGGATATTTCCAAAACAGAATTTCTAAAATAGAATGTTCTGGTGATGCTGGGTGGACACAAGTGAGACATTTGTCCTCTTTAAACTCCATCAGTTGGGTACATCCCAAAGATCATACACATCTTCATGCGGTAGCCACTGCTGCAGCCCACAATCTCCAACCTCAGAATAGCTGAAGACAACAAAGACCTCCTCGTACACAGGACTTTCTGTCCTCTTCCAGAACATCCTCGTCCTGGGACTCCAAACCCTCTGCCTCTTCATCCAGGCCTTCATTTCCCTTGGAGGAGATTGGACATTTCTAATGTTATCTGAGAAAAAGAAACAAGAGACAAACACACTTCCACAAACAAACACACAAAACACAAAAACACTATTTCAGCAAGGACCCCCTGAATATGTCATTTAGTACACAAGTCTCCAATTTAATCTTAGAAATATTCAACTCAGCGTTAAAGGATATTGGCCTAAGTGGAGGAGAGACTCCAAAAGGCCGTTTGGCAGCCTTCTGCTGCCCTCATGGCAGCTTGGATAGTGAGTCACCAGTCTGCGGTTTGGGCGTAGTGGGAACTGGCCCTCCCTCCAGGTGTTTTCTAAAACATACACACACCTATGCAAATATAACCTTAGAGTCCAGAGCTCTCATCCCAGAAGCCACACTTGTAGACACAGACTATGGTCAAAGTTGCAATGTGGCATAGGGTCAAGTCTGCCCTGCCAAGGTGCACTGCAGGCCTGCACTGAACCTAATGTTGTCTTGTATGTGCCAACATTTAAAAATTAGGAAATTCAAAACCAAAAGCCAGATTGCCAGCTTCTCATGAAATTTAGGATGCTGTAGGAAAACTGGACCCATATTCCAACATGGCAGCATTCAGCCGGAGGTGGGAAACGACTGACTCCTTTGCTTGGACACGGGCTCTTCAGCCCTCCCCTGCTTCTGTCCCTGAGAAACTGAGGCTGACCATGAGTGACTGATTGTCATCCTAATCATGCTTTTATTTTCCTTACAGTCAAGTTAGAAAAATATTTCTCTACCAAAACTTGGGGAAATTAGAGACAGACTAAAAGAACCACATGTTTCAAGAAGAAGGGGTGGGAAGCCTATTTCTGGGCCAAAATGAGCCAGCCTGTCTCACTTATTTATGCTCAGTGCACAGTCTCAAGAGACACGTGGGGTTTTGATACCTGGTTTGACTCCAGCAGACTCCTTTAGACCCACCTCAGCCTCTCAGTTCCTCATCTGATTTAACCTGTGTTTCAAACCCTAAACCTACAGGCAGACCTCATTCTATTGCGCTTTGTTTTATTATGCTTCACAGATACTGCATTTTTTTTTTTTTTTTAACAAACTGAAAGCCTGTGGCAACCCTGCGTCGAGCAAGGCTGTGAGCACCATTTTTCCAACAGTGTTTGCTCGCTTCGTGTCTCTGTGTCACATCTTGGTAACCCTCGCAATATTTCAAACTTCTTCATTATTATTACTCTGTTTGTTATGATGATCTGTGATCAGTGATCTTTGATGTGACAATTGCAAAAAGATTACGACTCAACAAAGCCTCAAATGAGAGTTAGCACTTTTTTAGCAGTAAGTATTTTTTAATCAAGGTAGGCACATTATTTTTCTCAAAGTAATGCTGTTGCACACTTAACAGGCTACAGTACAGTGTAAACATAACTTTTACATGCACTGGGAAACCAAAAAATTCGTGTAACTCGCTTCATGTGATATTGGTTTTATTGTGATGTCTGGAACCAAGCCTGTAATATCTCCAAGGTGTGCCTGTAGTTTTTTAAATCCAAAGTGCTCCCTGCCACCTATAAACATGGAGATGCCTGATTTCTTGTATATTCAATCACTCAGCATCCTTTCAACAGATAATTATTGAGCACTTACAGGCAAGGCACACTGGTAAGCACCAGAGATACAGCAAGATGTGTGTGATCTCGGCCATCATGGAGCAACCTCTCTGTCCAGCTCTTCTGAGTATATTACTACAGGGAAGCCTCAGTTTTCCATTAGCAACATCATAGCTTTCTCCTGAGCCTTGGAGAAGTATCCTTGGCTACTTGGAAAAGTATCCTTGCAAACGGTAATGAGGGCTGCTTTCTATGAGCAGAAATCAAAGAAGGAGAGGGGCGGGCAAAAATTATTTTCACTGATTAGGCCCCAAATGTTTTCACTGTGGCATCATTCAGAAGAGGCCACTGTGCCGTTGTGACCCCAAGTTTCAGCAGCTTATTTCTTGTGCCTGCTGCCTGGCTGTCTCGGATCTGCCATGGTGCTCTGCCAGCCCAGCTTCCCCCTGGCACCCGGCCTGTGACCTGGCCAGTTTGTGGCAGAAGGGAATTCAGACGGGTAACCCTGAGATCTTCTGCTTAGAGTCTCACATCACATTCACTCACAGTTCTTTGGCTAAAGCAAGCCTCATGGCCACACTTGAGTTCAGCAGGGCAGGGAGGTATAATCCTCTGTCCAGCAGGAAGGGCTCCACATGGAGAGACGATGGATGTTTTGAACAATAACACAATCTACCACAAAGAGCAATACCATCAGAGCCATCTGGTCCCTCGAGACCAAAATAAAGAGTTTGGCGTAAAAATCACATTCACCAAAAATTGACAGTCTCCAGTGGAAAAGCCAAATAGTATATAAAAGAAAGAAAACAGAAAGCCGAGTCAGCTCTGTCCCCTGTTCCTGGCTGCCACAGCCCTGGCCCCCGTTTCCCCACAAAGCAGAGGGATGCTCACACCTGGGATCCTGCTTTCCAAGGTGAGGATTCCCCTGCCTGCTCATCATGGCTAAGTGACCGAAACAGGAAGCCTAGGAAATCGTTTTGGGAGGGTATTAAATAACTTCCTGACTTAATTGATTGATGAATAACAACTTCTAAAATTAGCCCTGCATTTCATTACTTAGTGTCTGAAATGAAATCCGCTCAGCTTACCCGAAATTCTGGGAAATGCAAATGATTAACAAACGCCCTTTAAGCTCCTGAAATCGTCTTCCTCTACGGTTGTCTTCCGGGAGTTACATGGGGGAGGCAGCAGGGTGGGGGACGGGTGGGAGGGTGCTCAGCCCCATCTGTACAGCCCGTCTTCTCCTCACAGCTTCCACGAGCACCCACAGGTTTATAGTCTTAATCATCACAAAGGTCTTAGTTCTCTATGTAAAGATTGGGAATCAAAAACTATAATTACTTGCCACCCATGCTAACTCTTACCTTTTCTCTCCAAAAATTCGCCGGTAGAAATGGTAAAAAGGTGAAGGCAGCTGTGTGATTCTAAAGACCTGGGGTAGGAAGCAGAGGCCTGTAAATGCACAGATGCCTTCCAGGCCAGAAAGGAATCCTCTCATCCCCAGAGAGGGAGGCATTTAACCCCAATAGGGGCAAGGAGGTTGAAGGAACCCTGAGGCTTTTAAAGCAATTAGCTCTATCTACAGACTATCCGTGAGTCCCGGTTTATTTTCATTCATCTGCTTTCAGTCCCAAAGAGACAGAAACTGAAGTTCCTCAAATTATTCTGCTGTAGACCACTAAATGTTAATTCCATGGGAAAACATGATTAAAAATAGAAATACCATTATTACAGATCTGAGACCCTTTTGTCAAGATTTGAATGTGGGAGGGCAAATGTGCTTTCCCAAATGTAAGCTTCTTACCTCACATGACCACTTCCTTTACCACTGATTTCTAAACTCAGCAAGTATTTACCAACCATCCTGGGCTGTAGAATGACTAGTGCAGAATTTACTCACCCACCAAGCAATGAAGCACCTCCCATTCACTTCTGAGCAGACGGACATACAGGACAACCTGGTCCAATAAACAAGCTCCCGTGGACTCTTAGATTAACCCCGCCCATAAAACATGAGAAGATGTGCATCTCCATTGGCTTGAGCTTTATTCACAAAGAAACCTGGAAGAACACTGATAGCAAAGCCTAGGGGTGAAGTAAAATTTTCTTAAAGCCACACCATAAAGATGGCCTTCTGCTATGCAAAAATGAACACCTTCAAAGAGGCAAATGTTACAATCAAAAAAGAAAGATTGGTGGACATAAAGCCAGTCCACCATGATTGAAAGGTAAGTGCCAGAGACACAGACATGAACAAGATGGACACTATTCCCATCCCATGTGGAGCCTACAGCCTATGGGGTAAGAAGACAGATATTTGGAAATTTGATGAATGGTGTGAAAGGAGAGGTACAGGGAGCTGTGGAATACAGAGACATTTAATTTGCGGGAGTCAGAAGAGGCTTCCTTGAGGAAATGGCTTGGAAGCTGAGACCTAAGAGGTTTGTGGAATATTAATTAGAGCACATGGCAGCTCCTATCGCTGCCCACGGAGATTCTCACTGTTGTCAGCTTCCCACCTTACCATCCAAGAAGCTCCCACCATGCACGGCACATCCCAATCATCAAAACTCAGCAGCAACCACCCACCTTATTCCATAAAGCAGACAAGAAGACAAATAAATGGAGAAATAAGTTGAGGATGACTTCAGTCCAAAAAAGTTTAAATGGAGAAACCCAAAGTTTACTAGATGGGTCATCACAGAAGTGAGTTAATTTGGATTCTGTAAAACAGATAGTCAAAAACTCCTGCCAAGATCATGGTAACTACACCTTCTCACAGTCAAGAATTGTGCCCCACTTTCTTTGAGACAGTCTCTAAAAGATAACGAGGTCCAAAACTGTAGCGTTATAAATGGAAGAAGAAGGAACTTCTTGTCAATGGTTTGGAAAATGTATTTGAAAACTTTCCCTCAAGATGGGTGCAGAAAGACAAATAACAGCTGGTGTTGTCAACAGTCAATATCACTTTTAGGTTTAAAGATAAAATACACATCGCTTGTCTAAAATGTCATGCTCTCATCAGGACCAGAGCATTTGATCCCGTATTTCTCATAAATGAGCAACTACCCAGTTTAACAGGCAATAATCCAGTTGGCCATCAGATGCATGCAGTTTGATGTGACTGACATGGCTGAATATGGAAAACTCTTAACAAACTGACCACAGGCAGGACAACTGCATGAGTGTTAATAATTTGTCTTTTGAAGATGTGTGATCATAGCAAATAAGGATGTTCTTTGATGTGATTCTCATAGTTAGGATGCCAGTTTCTTCTGGGGGTTATTTTATCCACATGTGGTGTCTTCTTCATTAGCCACATGAAGAGAACAGAATGCCAATGTTCATAGCAGCACTATTTAGCCAAGACATGGAAGCAATCTAAATATCCATCAATAGATGAATGGATATGGAAGATGTGGTACATATATACAATGGAATACCAATACCACTCAGTCATAAAAAAGAATGAAATTTTGTAAATTTCAGCAACATGGATGGACTTGAAGGGCATTATGCCAAGTGAAATAAGTCAGGCAATGAAAGAAAAATACTGTAGGATATCACTTATATGTGGAAGTCAAAAAATACAAAAAACTAGTGAATATAACAAAAAAGCAGACTCACAGATGTAGAGAACAAACTAGTTCTTACCAATGGGGGTGGCAATATAGGGGTTGGGGAGTGGAAGGTACAAACTACTGGGTGTAAGATAGACTCAAGGATGTACTCTACAACACAGAGAATATAGCCAATATTTTATAATAACTATGAATGGAAAGTAACCTTTAAAAATTGTATAAAATATAAAAATTATTTTTAAATATTTAAAATTTTTATTTTATATAGGAGTATAGTGGAGTTACAATGTAGTGTTAGTTTCAGGTATATAGCAACTTGATTCAGTTATATATATATATATATTCTTTTTCAGATTCTTTCCCCATGTAGCTTATTACAGAGTATTGAGTAGAGTTCCCTGTGCTATGCAGTAGGCCCTTGTTGATTATCTATTTTATATAGAGTAGTGTGTATATGTTAATCCCAACCTCCAAATTTATTCCCCCCCCAACTTTCCCCTTTGGAAAATTATTTTTAAACCATTTTTAAAGAGAATGGGATGGACCAAGAGGGCCATGAGAAACCTAATTCCATGCCCAAGTGTATGGCCTTGGTGGGTATCACAAGAACATCCCCCTGTCCTCTACTCATGATAGGTGCCTCTGTCCTCATTCCTCTACAAAAACAAATTAAACCAGGTTCTCTTTGCTGACCTTGAAGGCGTTCTATTGATCAAAGCCACCTAGCTGAGACACCTTTCTTATTCAGCCAAGAGCAGAGAGACTGCAGAGCCTTGACTGGAAAGCACTTCCTCGACGCCCAGGATTCTTTTGTTGGAAAAAGGGGCCAGGTGGGAGCATCTTCCTGGTGCTCTGCACTGTGTCGTAACAGACAGAAAAACTTCAGAGGAAATTGTTTCTGGCCTTTCTTTGAAATCAATGTAACAATAACTGGGAGTCTGAGGATGTACAAGTCTAGAAGTGAACTCCTGGGTGATTGCACACATTGTGATACATTTGTTGGGTGGGAATAAAAGTCTTTGAGTTACATCTTATTCTTCTCGGGACGAAATCTCTTGAGAAAATTATTGCAAAGCAATTGGATTTTTTAAAGTTTTTTTTCTGTTTAAAAATAAAAAATAACTATTCAGACAGCACCATTGTATATTCTATTTTTGTCATGAGAAAGCTGTATTTTGCCTTATTTGTAATCTGACTTGAACAATTATTATTTCCACCATCCATATGATATAGGAACGGTTACAATATTCCCACTGGGGCTAACATTCATCAGACTAGTCAATATACTTTATTTCCTCCAAATATTCATACAGCATTTTTAACTTGATTTCATTTTTTAATATCTATTTAGTTAGTTAGTTAGTTAGTTGGTTGGTTGTGCCAGGTCTTAGTTGTGGCAGGCTGGCTCCTTTAGTTGCGGCTTGCCGGCTCCTTAGTTGCTGCACTTGGGCTCCTTAGTTGCGGCACGTGAAATCTTAGTTGTGGCAAGCGAACTCTTAGTTGCGGCATGCGAACTCTTAGTTGCGGCATGCATGTGGTATCTAGTTCCCTGACCAGGGATCGAAACCAGGCCTCCTGCACTGGGAATGCGGAGTCTTAACCACTGCACCACCAGGGAAGTCCCTTGATTTCTTAATTATGAGTCATTTGGTTAAAGTAAAACACAAAAAGTTTTCAACATGTAAGTCAGGTTTGGTGAGTCTTCTGAAAGAATATGCCAGCATGTCCATTTGATGGCTTATTGCATTCCTTTCCTGACCTCCCTGCCACCAACACCAGAAAAAAAAAAAAAAATCCTGCAAAGCCAGGTGTAAAACACAAGTAATAGCTGATAGATTGTCAACTTTCCAATGTCAGTAGGAGAAATATAAGGCTGCAGACTGGTTATCAATAGAAGGAGGAACATATAAAATGACCCAATCTATCTACAGGACCATCTTTTGTCTACCTTGTCCCAGACCTGATTAAAATGATTCAAGCTCTGATTCCACTTGGAGTATTTACAGTTCTTTTCTGTTCATATTTCTCTTCTTCATATTGACTAATGGTCTCTTCCTTTTCTCCCTTCCACTCTCTCTCTCCCCATTTTCTAGAGAATTTGGCTTCTAGGAGGGACAGGACTGAAGTATTCAGAAGCTTTTTGATGGTTCTAAAAAGAAAACCTCATATTTTCAGAGGGAGCTTTCCTTTATGATACATTCACATCTTTTAAGTTCACCATTATGTTCATAATTATCCACATTTTCTAAATAGTTGTGATTCTCTTTTCTATAAAGATTCATAAATATCTCAAATTTACTGCTTCATTAATCATTTTCATGTGGACAGTATCACACTTGGCACAACGCAGCATTACAGATTTCCCTAAGAAAACATCCAAGAACTATCATTCTTCCTACTCTTTGATCTTCCCAAACCAAAATCTCTCAGCTTAAAATATCCTAAATAAGAGACCTATTTCCTTCCTTTTTCTGATTTTCCCTTCTAAACACTGGGAGGTTGTCTCCAGGAAAGGGAAATGGGGGCTGGGAATCAAGGGTAGGAGTGAAACTTACTCTTCACTTTTAGTTTTCTATTGATTATGAAAACTTTCACAGCCTAAGACAAGACAAATTTGTTGTCTCACTGTCAAACGTCTGGGTTGGACTGACTGGTTTCTCTATTCTGGCTTCCATGAGGTTGAAACCAAGGTGCCAGCAGTGTTCGTCCCTTATTGGAGGTTCTGGGGAAGAATCTGCTTTTTGGCTCATTTAGGGTGTTGGCTGAAGCCAGTTGCTTGCTGTTGTGGGACTGAAGTCCCAGTGTCCTCACTGTCTGCCATCCAGGGCTGGGCTTGGAGCCTCCAGGCTGCCTGCATCCCACATGGTACCTGGAGCACCAGCTAGTGAATCTCACTCATGCTCAGAATCTCTCTGCCTTCCTCTTCGGCTGCACCTCTCTATCGCCGCGAAATTTCTCTGTCTTTATCTAGATTGGGCCCACCTAGATAATCCAGGATAATCTCCCTATCTTAAAGTTCATAAACTGAATTACATCTGAAAGTCCCTTTTGCCATGTAACACAGTCACAGGATCCAAGGATTAGCGCATGGACATCTTTGGGAGGGGGGAGTATTAGAGCTACCACATCACTGTACGTTTTTCGTTAACATTTTGAGGTTGTAATTTGTACCATGGGTATGGGTCATCTATTTTTAAAAATAATTAAAATAATAGAAGAGTACATATGAACAACAATACGGCAACATTTGTGGAAGTTGTAGTATATTTGTTGAGTGCTTGCCAAACGCCAGGCTCTATTCAAAGTGCTGTACCTGTTTTACCTAATTTAATCATTACAGTGCTGTCATCTAGATTTTACAAATAAGGAAACTAAGGCCCAGAGGTGTTAAGTGTTTGCCCGAGGTCACACAGCTAGTGTGTGGCAGAGTCTTGCCCACACAGCGGTAGCTGGCACAGCAAAGCCTGCTTCTAGCCATTACACGTCACTCCCTATAAGTCCCCAGCTGTGAGAAGCTCTGCTCTAACTCCTCCTTCACCTTCCCATGTTACACAGATTTCTCTAGGGGAATAAATGGATGAGGGAAGTGACTTTAAGTGCAGTATGTTTTATGAGAGCCTGGGGAAAGCTTTCTGGTTCTAATAGATCAGCACCGTTGACAATCATTTCCCTCCTGCCCATCCCAGGTAGGAAAGAGCCAGAAGCCACCCCCGGAGCCAGCGGGCTGGGCCAGGCAAAGGCTTTTAAAAGGAGGTCACTGGGTGCAATATTTAGAGGTGGCAGGCTACAAATCCTCCCTCCCCGTGCCTGCTTCTAAATCCCAGATGTGTTTCTTATCCCAAAGGCCACTGAGATGCTGCCTGGCTATTGTCTGAGGCTTTCTGACCCAAAACACTTCTGCGCAAATGGGAGGCTCCATTTTACCTAAGATAGAAGGAAATCCCAAACCTACATCAGCACTCAGTAAGGAAAAGGGGGTGGAGGACTGAGAACATGGCACCTGACAACACCCTTCATATGAACACTTCAGGCATCCTGTCTACTGTGTGTGAAATTAAGCTCTATTTTTATCCAATTATACAAATATTACATGTTCATTGAAAAAAATATAAATTATACAGATGAGCAAAGAGAAGAAATTGTTCCGTATCTCTCACCAAAAGAGAACCACTGCAGTATACTGGTGTGTGTGCTTCCAGATGTGTGTGTGTGTGCGAACGTGTTTCTGTGTTGTGAGAGCAGGGAGGAAAGGTGCAAAGACAGAGAAGAAATTGATTTCTCTTTTCTAAAAAGTAGAATCATTGCACATGCAGTTTAACGCCCTTTTATTTACAATTGTTCTTCCTGTGAACACTTTTATCACGTCAGTAGACAAACTTCTACAGCAAAATTCTTTCACAGTTCAAAAACTTTTTAATATTTTTAAATGAGTAACATATTCATTGAAGAAAAATTAGAAAATACAGATACGCAAAATAGAATTGTAACTCAACGGGGGGAGACAACCACTGTTAACATTTCCACCTTTGCTGTTACAGAGTACACGCTATTCTAGTCCTTCGAAGTTAAACTCTACTGCCAAGATTTTGCTAGAGAAGATTTTGCTGGATACAATTGTGCTAGACAGGCAGCCACTAATGTTAAGAGAAGCCAAACTTTGCTGACATCCTTGACTATTTCCTAAAGACTAAGTTCTAGAAGAAGTGCTGGGTCAAAGGACATGTACATTTTTAAAGCCATTGATAACATCATCAGATTGCTTTCCAGGAACAGCAGCAGGGTATGGGAGTACCGTTTTCCAGGCCCTCTCACCAATCTTGGGTGGTATAATTTTTTAAGTCTTTCAGGCACAACATTTAAAACATTTTGAACTCTGTGCGGCACAAAGCTGTGCGGGGTCTTGGTTTGGACTCACAAGCTCACACTGTTTTAATGACACCGACTGCGAGGGTCAAACGTGGTCTTGTGCAGGAAAAATCATGAAACACACACACATTTACAAGCAGAAAACTATGCAATTACAAAAGAAAAGATTCAGGTGAAGAAAGAAATAGGATGCCCTTTGAAATTGTTTCTAGAGAGAAATGGAACCATCTTCATGTTGATTTCATTTTCTAAAGAAAACCATCCCAACCCCAAGAACTCCATTTATAAGTTTAAGGCTGTGGTGTCAAATACCAATTTTAAAAAACCTGAAGGGCTTCCCTGGTGGCGCAGTGGTTGAGAGTCCGCCTGCCGATGCAAGAGACACGGGTTCGTGCCCCGGTCCGGGAGGATCCCACGTGCCGTGGAGCGGCTGGGCCCGTGAGCCATGGCCGCTGAGCCTGCGCGTCCGGAGCCTATGCCCCGCAACGGGAGAAGCCACAACAGTGAGAGATCCGCGTATCGCAAAAAAAAAAAAAAAAAGAAAAAACCTGAATAGGTTCTGACACTCCTTTGGTGAACACCTTAAAGCAAAGAAATAGAAATACAGGAGAATCCCATCCTGTCCTCCCTTGCTCTGCTGATCACAAGACCAAGCACCTGTTTGGACGGTGTGTCTTTAAGAATCGTTTTTGTCTCTTGTGGATCTGGTTTCAGTCAGAGAGCATATCATCTGCCACATGGAACTCAGTCCAGCAAAGGAATTGGCCCATTTCCAGCAATTATCTGAGAAATTCTATTTCGGCCACTAAATCTCCAGTTTTAATCAACTTGCATATCCCCATCACCCCCAGCAGTGAGCAATCAGTGGAGTCAAATGTAAGCAGTGATTGGGTCTGTGACCCCAGAAGCCCTCTCCCCACGAGCTGGCACTTGGAAGCCCAGGGGGGTGTCTCATTGTCTCCAATTAAAACTTCGTTTCCCGGCTTCCAGGAACATGCTGGAAGAGTAAGACGCGGAGATCACCTTCCTCCCCACAGATACACCAGAAATACATCTACACGTGGAACAACTCCTACAGAACAGCTACTGAACGCTGGCAGAAGACCTCAGACCTCCCAAAAGGCAAGAAACTCCCCACGTACCTGGGTAGGGCAAAACAAAAAAGAATAAACAGACACAAAAGAATAGAGACGGGTCCTGCACCAGCGGGAGGGAGCTGTGAAGGAGGAAAGGTTTCTACACACTAGGAAGCCCCTTCGTGGGCGGAGACTGTGGGTGCCGGAGGGGGAAAGCTTCGGGGCCGCGGAGGAGAGCACAGCAACAGGGGTGCGGAGGGCAAAGCGGGGAGATTCCTGCACAGAGGAACAGGGCCGACCGGCACTCACCAGTGCGAGAGGCTTCTCTGCTCACCCGCCGGAGGCTGGGGCTTCGGTCGGAGCGCCGGGAGAGGACTGGGGTTAGCAGCGTGAACACAGCCTGCAGGGGGTTAGTGCGCCACGGCTAGACGGGAGGGAGTCCGGAGAAAAGTCTGGAGCTGCCGAAGAGGCAAGAGACATTTTCTTCCCTCTTTGTTTCCCGGTGCGCGAGGAGAGGGGATTAAGAGCGCTGCTTAAAGGAGCTCCAGAGACGGGCGCGAGCCGCGGCTAAAAGCGCGGGCCACAGAGATGAGCATGAGACGCTAAGGCTGCTGCTGCCGCCACCAAGAAGCCTGTGTGCGAGCATAGGTCACTATCCACACCGCCCTTCCGGGGAGCCTGTGCAGCCCGCCACTGCCAGAGGCCCGGGATCCAGGGTCAACTCCTCTGGGAGAACGCACAGCGCGCCTCAGGCTGCTGCAACGTCACGCCGGCCTCGGCCGCGCAGGCCCGCCCCGCACTACGTGCCCCTCCCTCCTCCCGGCTTGAGTAAGCCAGATCCCCCTAATCAGCTGCTACTTTAACCCTGTCCTGTCTGAGCAAAGAACAGACGCCCGCCGGCGACCTACACGCAGAGGCAGGGCCAAATCCAAAGCTGAGGCCCTGGGAGCTGTGAGAATAGAGAAGAGAAAGGGAAATCTCTCCCAGCAGCCTCAGAAGCAGCGGATTGAAGCTCCACAATCAACTTGATGTACCCTGCATCTATGGAACACATGAATAGACAACGAATCATCCCAAATTGAGGAGGTGGACTTTGAGAGCAAGATCTATGATTTTTAACCCTTTTCCTCTTTTGGTGAGTGTGTATGTGTATGCTTCTGTGTGAGATCTTGTCTGTATAGCTTTGCTTCCACCATTTGTCCTAGTGTTCTATCCGTCCGTTTTTTTGTTTGTTTTGTTTTGTTTTAATTTTTTCTTCTATTTTCTTAATAATTATTTTTTTATCTTAATAACTTTATTATATTTTATCTTACTTTATTTTATTTTACTTTATCTTCTTGCTTTCTTTTTTCCTTCCTTCCCTCCTTCCTTCCTCCCTTACTCCCTCTTTCTGCCCTCCCTCCTTCCTTCCTTCCTTTCTTTCTTTCTTTCTACTTCTACTAATTCTTTCTTTCTACTTTTTCTCCCTTTTATTCTGAGCCGTGTGGATGAAAGGCTCTTGGTGCTGCAGCCAGGAGTCAGTGCTGTGCCCCTGAGGTGGGAGAGCCAACTTCAGGACACTGGTCCACAAGAGACCTCCCAGCTCCACATAATATCAAATGGTGAAAATCTCCCAGAGATCTCCATCTCAACACCAGCACCCAGCTTCACTCAACGACAGAAAGCTACAGTGCTGGACACCCTATGCCAAAGAACTAGCAAGACATGAACACAACCCCACCCATTAGCAGAGAGGCTGCCTAAAATCATAATAAGTCCACAGACACCCCAAAACACACCACCAGACGTGGACCTGCCCACCAGAAAGACAAGATCCAGCCTCATCCACAAGAACACAAGCACTAGTCCCCTCCACCAGGAAGCCTACACAACCCACTGAACCAACCTTAGCCACTGGGGACAGACACCAAAAACAACGGGAACTATGAACCTGCAGCCTGCAAAAAGGAGACCCCAAACACAGTAAGATAAGCAAAATGAGAAGACAGAAAAACACACAGCAGATGAAGGAGCAAGATAAAAACCCATCAGACCTAACAAATGAAGAGGAAATAGGCAGTCTACCTGAAAAAGAATTCAGAATAATGACAGTAAAGATGATCCAAAATCTTGGAAATAGAATAGACAAAATGCAAGAAACATTTAACAAGGACCTAGAAGAACTAGAGATGAAACAAACAATGATGAACAACACAATAAATGAAATTAAAAATACTCTAGATGGGATCAATAGCAGAATGACTGAGGCAGAAGAACGGATAAGTGACCTGGAAGATAAAATAGTGGAAATAACTACTGCAGAGGAGAATAAAGAAAATAGAATGAAAAGAAATGAGGACAGTCTCAGAGACCTCTGGGACAACATTAAATGCACCAACATTCGAATTATAGGGGTTCCAGAAGAAGAACAGAAAAAGGAACGGACTGAGAAAATATTTGAAGAGATTATAGTTGAAAACTTCCCTAATATGGGAAAGGAAATACTTAGTCAAGTCCAGGAAGCACAGAGAGTCCCATACAGGATAAATCCAAGGAGAAATAGGCCAAGACACATATTAATCAAACTGTCAAAAATTAAATACAAAGAAAACATATTAAAAGCAACAAGGGAAAAACAACAAATAACACACAAGGGAATCCCCATAAGGTTAACAGCTGATCTTTCAGCAGAAACACTGCAAGCCAGAAGGGACTGGCAGGAAATATTTAAAGTGATAAAGGAGAAAAACCTGCAACCAAGATTACTCTACCCAGCAAGGATCTCATTCAGATTTGATGGAGAAATTAAAACCTTTACAGACAAGCAAAAGCTGAGAGAGTTCAGCACCACCAAACCAGCTTTACAACAACTGCTAAAGGAACTTCTCTAGGCAAGAAAAAAAAGAGAAGGAAAAGACCTACAGTAACGAACCCAAAACAATTTAGAATATGGAAATAGGAACATACACATCGATAATTACCTTAAATGTAAATGGACTAAATGCTCTCACCAAAAGACACAGATTGGCTGAATGGATACAAAAACAAGACCCATATATTTGCTGTCTACAAGAGACCCACTTCAAACCTAGAGACACATACAGACTGAAATTAAGGGGATGGAAAAAGATATTTCATGCAAATGGAAACCAAAAGAAAGCTGGAGTAGCAATTCTCATATCAGACAAAATAGACTTTAAAATAAAGAATATTAGAAGAGACAAAGAACGACACTACATAATGATCAAGGAATCGATCCAAGAAGAAGATATAACAATTGTAAATATATATGCACCCAACATAGGAGCACCTCAGTACATAAGACAAATACTAACAGCCATAAAAGGGGAAATCGACAGTAACACATTCATAGTAGGGGACTTTAACACCCCACTTTCACCCATGGACAGATCATCCAAAATGAAAATAAACAAGGAAACACAAGCTTTAAATGATACATTAAAAAACATGGACTTAATTGATATTTATAGAACATTCCATCCAGAAAAAACAGAATACACTTTCTTCTCAAGTGGTCATGGAACATTCTCCAGGATAGATCATATCTTGGGTCACAAATCAAGCCTTGGTAAACTTAAGAAAATCGAAATTGTATCAAGTACCTTTTCCGACCACAACGCTATGAGACTAGATATCAATTACAGGAAAAGATCTGTAAAAAATACAAACACATGGAGGCTAAACAATACACTACTTAATAACGAAGTGATCACTGAAAAATGAAAGAGGAAATAAAAAAATACCTAGAAACAAATGACAATGGACGATGACCCAAAATCTATGGGATGCAGCAAAAGCAGTTCTAAGAGGGAAGTTTATAGCAATACAATTCTACCTTAAGAAACAGGAAACATCTCGAATAAACAACCTAACCTTGCACCTAAAGCAATTAGAGAAAGAAGAACAAAAAAACCCCAAAGTTAGCATAAGGAAAGAAGTCATAAAAATCAGATCAGAAATAAATGAAAGAGAAATGAAGGAAATGATAGCAAAGATCAATAAAACTAAAAGCTGCTTCTTTGAGAAGATAAACAAAATTGATAAACCATTAATCAGACTCATCAAGAAAAAAAGGGAGAAGACTTAAATCAATAGAATTAGAAATGAAAAAGGAGAAGTAACAACTGACACTGCAGAAATACAGAGGATCATGAGAGATTACTAAAAGCAACTCTATGCCAATAAAATGGACAACCTGGAAGAAACGGACAAATTCTTAGAAATGCACAACCTGCCAAGACTGAATCAGGAAGACATAGAATATATGAACAAACCAATCACAAGCACTGAAATTGAAACTGTGATTTAAAATCTTCCAATAAACAAAAGCCCAGGACCAGATGGCTTCAAAGGTGAATTCTATCAAACATTTAGAGAAGAGCTAACACCTATCCTTCTCAAACTTTTCCAAAATACAGCAGAGGGAGGAACACTCCCAAACTCATTCTACAAGGCCACCATCACCCTGATACCAAAACCAGACAAGGATGTCACAAAGAAAGAAAACTACAGGCCAATATCACTGATGAACATAGATGCAAAAATCCTCAACAAAATACTAGCAAACAGAATCCAGCAGCACATTAAACGGATCATACACCATGATCAAGTGGGGTTTATTCCAGGAATGCAAGGATTCTTCAATATACGCAAATCAATCAACGTGATACAGCATATTAACAAATTGAAGGAGAAAAACCATATGATCATCTCAATAGATGCAGAGAAAGCTTTTGACAAAATTCAACACCCATTTATGATAAAAACCCTGCAGAAAGTAGGCATAGAGGGAACTTTCCTCAACCTAATAAAGGCCATATATGACAAATGCACAGCCAACATCGTCCTCAATGGTGAAAAACTGAAAGCATTTCCACTAAGATCAGGACAAGACAAAGTTGCCCACTCTCACCACTCTTATTCAACATAGTTTTGGAAGTTTTAGCCACAGCAATCAGAGGAGAAAAGGAAATAAAAGGAATCCAAGTCGGAAAAGAAGTAAAGCTGTCACTGTTTGCAGATGACATGATATTATACATAGAGAATCCTAAAGATGCTACCAGAAAACACTAGAGCTAATCAATGAATTTGGTAAGGTAGCAGGATACAAAATTAATGCACAGAAATCGCTGGCATTCCTATACACTAATGATGAAAAATCTGAACGTAAAATCAAGAAAACACTCCCATTTACCACTGCAACAAAAAGAATAAAATATCTAGGAATAAACCTACCTAAGGAGACAAAAGATCTGTATGCAGAAAATTATAAGACACTGATGAAAGAAATTAAAGATTATACAAACAGATGGAGAGATATACCATGTTCTTGGATTGGAAGAATCAACATTGTGATAATAAGTATACTACCCAAAGCAATCTACAGATTCAGTGCAATCTCTATCAAACTACCACTGGCATTTTTCACAGAACTAGAACAAAAAATTTCACAATTTGTATGGAAACACAAAAGACCCCGAATAGCCAAAGCAATCTTGAGAGCAAAAAATGTAGCTGGAGTAATCAGGCTCCCTGACTTCAGACTGTACTACAAAGCTACAGTAATCAAGACAGTATGGTACTGGCACAAAAACAGAAAGATAGATAAATGGAACAGGATTGAAAGCCCAGAGATAAACCCACGCACATATGGTCACCTTATCTGTGATAAAGGAGGCAGGAATGTACAGTGGAGAAAGGACAGCCTCTTCAAAAAGTGGTGCTGGGAAAACTGGACAGGTACATGTAAAAGTATGAGATTAGATCACTCCCTAACACCATACACAAAAATAAGCTCAAAATGGATTAAAAACCTAAATGTAAGGCCAGAAACTATCAAACTCTTAGAGGAAAACATAGGCAGAACACTCTATGACATAAATCCCAGCAAGATCCTTTTTGACCCACCTCCTAGAGAAATAGAAATTAAAAACAAAAATAAACAAATGGGACCTAATGAAACTTCAAAGCTTTTGCACAGCAAAAGAAACAATAAACAAGACCAAAAGACAACCCACCGAATGGGAGAAAATATTTGCAAATGAAGCAACTGACAAAGGATTAATCTCCAAAATTTATAAGCAGCTCATGCAGCTCAATAACAAAACAACAAACAACCCAATCCAAAAATGGACAGAAGACCTAAATAAACATTTCTCCAATGAGATATGCAGACTGCCAACAAACACATGAAAGAATGCTCAACATCATTAATCATTAGAGAAATGCAAATCAAAACTACAATGAGATATCATCTCACACCAGTCCGAATGGCCAACATCAAAAAATCTAGAAACAATAAATGCTGGAGAGGGTGTGGAGAAAAGGGAACCCTCTTGCACTGTTGGTGGGAATGTAAATTGATACCACCACTGTGGAGAACAGTATGGAGGTTCTTTAAAAACCTACAAATAGAACTACCATGTGACCCAGCAATCCCACTACTGGGCATATACCCTGAGAAAACCATAATTCAAAAAGAGTCATGTACCAAAATGTTCACTGCACCTCTGTTTACAATAGCCCAGAGATGGAAACAACCTAAGTGTCCATCATCGGATGAATGGATAAAGAAGATGTGGCACGTATATACAATGGAATATTCCTCAGCCATAAAAAGAAACGAAATTGAGCTATTTGTAATGAGGTGGATAGACCTAGAGTCTGTCATACAGAGTGAAGTAAATCAGAAAGAGAAAGACAAATACTGTATGCTAACACATACATATGGAATTTAAGGGAAAAAAATGTCATGAAGAACCTAGGGGTAAGACAGGAATAAAGACACAGACCTACTAGAGAATGGACTTGAGGATATGGGGAGGGGGAAGGGTAAGCTGTGACAAAGCGAGAGAGAGGCATGGACTACACTACCAAATCGTAAGGTAGATAGCTAGTGGGAAGCAGCCGCATAGCACAGGGAGATCAGCTCAGTGGTTTTTGACCGCCTGGAGGGATGGGATAGGGAGGGTGGGAGGGAGGGAGATGCAAGAGGGAAGAGATATGGGAACATATGTATATGTATAACTGATTCACTTTGTTATAAAGCAGAAACTAACACACCATTGTAAAGCAATTATACTCCAATAAAGATGTAAAAAACAAAAAAAACCACTTCATTTCCCTATAAGATATCTCAATAAAGGAGGAAACGGTGCTCAGGCATTGGAAGGGCTGCCACTTGGGGCCAAATGATGCCATCTGTGTCCCTCGGCGGGAGCTTATGGAAACGAAACAATTGCCCAGGAAATGGGTGTGTATTCTGTTCTTAGCTTCGTTAGATACCCGACTTAACCAGAGATTTCTCTCCCAGCAGCTCCAGTGATGATGGTTCTAGCCATCTGACGTGCCAGCATCTGAGTGTAATTGATTCCTTGGCTTATTTGGCTTTGGTGCCAGCAGCTGTTTTGAGTCAACATTTACCCAGAACTCTTAGTTTAACCTCAGCACTTAAGCTTTTATGGCACTGCCAAAAGCAGCTGTCCCACCCAGCAAAAACACCAGCAGCAGCGCTTTGGGTGCCCAGAAGAGGTCCAGGTTGTGTATTACAGCAGGTGGAATAGATCAGCTCTCAACTGTGGTGTGTAAAATTCTTTCATTCATTCTGAACATCTGTATGTTAAAAACCCTAGACCAAGTAAAAACTTGTTTTCTGTTGTAAGATAAATCTAGGAAAGAATATCACAAAACTTATTGCTTTATATTGTGGATTTGAAGAAACCTATTTCTCTTTTTTTAAGTGTTGAGGTAGAAGGGAGAGGACAGAGGTAGCCAAAATTTGCCTTTAGAAAATGAGTCCTTCCTCCCCAAAGTGCCAGCACAGGTTTTCTAAGACACTTTGTTGAAAATTAGTTCTCGAATTCTAACCAATTTCCACTTTTTAAAAATCATATTTATGCTCTAATTAAACCCAACAAGAAAGACTACAGGCATTTCTTCAATAGGGTCAGGAATTAGGAAGTTAGTTGTGCCAACACTACTGTCTAACACACCAGTCAACCACTTAGCATCTCCCACTTCATGCTTCTCTGAACAGCAGAAAATGTTTGGTGCTGTCACAAAGCTGTTTTCCTGTGCTTTGCTACGCAAGCATCTTTCACCTGCATCATTTTTCAGGGCTTATTTTTCCTATCTTGCAAAAAAGAAAGTGCACCTAACTGTTCCTCTACCTACAAAGATTCCTCCCACAATGTGTCACTATTAAATAAAGTCCTTAATCAATCAAACAAGCTACAGCCTTGGATTGTTGCATGGCTTTCTTGCTTGTGTTGTATAGTCTGTTAAATATTGAGAAATAATAACAGATGAGTTACTACTACCTGCTCTGATCTGATGGTGCAGTGCCAGCTACAGGCCAGGTACACTCTGAGGGGTGACTGACACTGTCTACACTCTGAAGAAAGCCAGAAGAGCCGGAGAGTTTATGCCACCATCTCTCCCCCACAGGTGGTCCTTATCCAATAACCAGGAACATGAAAACCTAAGGTTAAGATAACTCTGACACATAATTCAGATTCCTTCAACAGGATCAAGCTGGAGATACCCTCTAAAGGATTTGGCTTGAAAGCTTACCCTTACTGGGTTTCTTCCTGTTTCCATCATCTGTTGCTACATCACAAACTACCCCAAATTCAGGTATCTATTGTTGTGTCAAAAACTACCCCAAACTTCATCTATGGCTGCACAACAAACTATCCGAAAGGCAGGTGTCCTGTGGAAAAAAAAAAAAAAAAAACCTTAACCAAATCACCTCTTGCCCTGGGGACAAAATCTTATCGTTGCCATCAGATAACATGGGTTGCAGATCTGGTTTCCAAACCTGGTTGCTCTATTTTCAAATATAGGAGTGGAGCGGCTTCTTGTCTTGGCTGAATAAGAGTTACAAATATATACTCTCGTAGTTTAGAAAAGCAAATTCCAGTTACCATGTACCATTTGCCTTACGGCATATAGCATAGAGAATGTGATTCCTAAATCCCACTAGGGTTTTATAGCTAGCTTTCCTACCTAGCTTTCTCTTTGTGAGCGACAAAAACCAATCTTGGTTATATCAGTGCCTGAGCTGGAAAAAAACACGTGTTCCAATGCCATTTAGTAAGCTTCAAGGGTGAAATCTGCCTATTAAAGTTACATAGTCTAGAAGGATATTTCAGATCAGACACTTTTCCTGGCTAATTCCACAATAAGTAGAACAGTATTTTCTCTTTTTCTTTTTTCTGAGCTTGTTCTTCTTTAAATGATACAGCAGAGACACTGTTACAACCTGATGTTATTGTATTTTTTGTTAAACTTTAATCCTAATTCTCAATTTAGTTCCATAATCACTGGTTTTTAGTCTCTAAAATGTTGTTCTTTAATTAGCAAGATAGAGATCAATGTCATACAAAATATGTGCTAACACAGAACTAGATTTTGCTCTCCTGTGCATAGATGCCAAGTGTGGAGAAAATAACCTGCTCCAAGTTCAAGGGAAACTTGATCTCATCCCAGAAATAATAGCTTCCTGTTTCATGGGAAGCGGCAACCTTGAAATACCGAATTTTAACAACGTACTTCCCCCTCCCCTTATGAATTTAACATATATGAAATGAAGGTATGTCTAGTAATTATCATCGTTTAATTGGCTTTTTTCTTTCATAGTGGTACATAAAATAATGGTGTGCCTTAAAACTGGTAATGTCTGAGTTTAGATGAAATGTGGCAATCCACATCAACTCAGCCAGAGAGAATTGACTAGACTTCAATATTAAATGCAGGTGTGTGAAAGCAAAGAGAAAAAACTGAATTTCCTCTCTGATGTAGCCCCTTTTGGACACTTCCAGAAGCAAACAGCTATACCCAAAACTTGGAGTGCTTTTTGGAGCTCATTACCTGTATATACTACCTCTTGCCTATTGCAATTTTGAGCATATTGACCATATTTAGAATGAGCCCTAGAAGAGATTCATTCTAAACATGAATGTGTAGCTTTATGGAAATAAATCTTGCAATTACCCAGCTGGCATTGGGTTGGGTTTCTATGACACACTTTTCTGTTTCACAAAAACTGCCCTTGGGGTTTTGATGCTAATAAGGGCTCCAAGACACAAGTGCAATAATTCTCAAACTTTAATGAGAATAATCTTCAGCATTTGTTAAACATATTCATCCCAGGGCCTCACCCCAGACCTTGTGATTCAGGAACTCTGAACGGGACAGGGCGGGGAGGCCAGCTGTGCGGTTGACTAGCTCTGTGGGTGGTTTGGATGCACACCATGGTTGACCACTGCCCTGTGGTGTGAGAACACCAGTGCCCCACGCATGCACGCTGATACATTAAAGGTGAGATTTCCCGAGTCCAGCATCTGCCTGGAGTCACCTGGTTGGATGTTCACACTGATCCCTGGGCAAATCTCGAGCCCATATCTCTTCACACCAGCTCTGTTTCCTCGATGACCTGTTGTCTACCCTCCATGTGACCACCCAGACCCAGGGCACATGTGGCAACTGTTCTTTTTTTTTTTTTGCTGTATGCGGGCCTCTCACTGTTGTGGCCTCTCCCGTTGCGGAGCACAGGCTCCAGACGCGCAGGCTCACGGGCCCAGCCGCTCCGCGGCATGTGGGATCTTCCCAGACCGGGGCACGAACCCGTGTCCCCTGCATCGACAGGCAGACTCTCAACCACTGCACCACCAGGGAAGCCCTTTTTTTTTTTTAATTTTTATTGGAATATAGTTGCTTTACAATGTTGTGTTAGTTTCTGCTGTACAGCAAAGTTATTCAGTTATACATATACATATATCCACTTTTTTTTAGGTTCTTTTCCCATATAGGTCATTACAGAGTATTAAGTAGAGTTCCTTGCGCTATACAGTAGATTCTTATTAGTGTGGCAACTGTTCTAAAAAATGCTTCTTCAGTCAAAAGGAACTGAGGCCTAAACCAGTTTACTTCAAATAGTGAAGGGGCAAGGAAATTTGGGTTCATTAACATTGATTTATTTGCCGACTAATTTTCATTTTAAAGGCCACGTGGAAGCTGCCTTTTCCAATACACGGCGGATTCTAGCCCAGTTCAACACTCATTGCTGGGCCTCCACCCCCTGTCCATTTAATATACGTTCCAGACAGTGGGCATGGTGGACTAAGCAATGGCCCCCAAAGTTGCCCACGTCCTAATCCCTGGAACCTATGAATGTGTTACCTCACAAGATAAAAAGGACTTTGCAGGTGTGATTAAGTTAGGGGGAAAGTAGCCTAGGTTACCCAGGTGGACCCAGTGTAATCTGACAGGCCTTATAAGAGGGATATGGGCAGTTCAGAGTCAGAGGGAAGAGATGGAAGCAGAGGTCAGGGGTCGAGAGAAGCGTTGGGCCCCTGGCTTTGAAGGTGGAGACAAGGAAGTGGATTCTCCCCTACAGCCCCTAGAAGGAACAAGTGTGCTGACACCTTGATTTTAGACCAGCGGTACCATCCAAGACCATAAGGTAATACATTTGTGTTGTTTAAGCCTCTACAGTTGTGAAAATTTTGTTATAGCAGCGATAGAAAATTAATACAGGGGTTTTAAATTATTCTTCTCACTCTAGAGCTGAAAATTCTCTGAACAAAGAGAGACCTACAGGAGGCCCAAGGGAGCAGGCTTTGGGTGGAGCCTGAGAACCAGGACACAGACTGTTCCTGTTTCTCAAAAGCAGATGGGATTAATAGACTGTGACTTTGATTCTTGAATAACAAATGCCAAGGTCTCCGGGCCTGATCTAGGAGATCAACTATATTTGGCAACCAAACAGAAGCACCCACGGGTCTGCAGTTCTCCTCTTCAAGCTCATTTGTGTCTGAAAGCATGCTTACTTGCTTGTGCCTGGGAAAGGTTGAAGTTTCTGTTAGAGTTTAGATGAAAGGTTATCCGCCAGTGTCCCAAAGAAGATAAAAGAAAGTGTGTCCCGTGATCTGTGTCCTACAGGAGTGAAAGGGACTAAACCGTCCCACACCTGGAAGTCTCCCAGGGTTCTTGAAAGATGCTTTCTAGACAGCAGGTGCTGCCTTTTGCCATCCATTCAGTGTCCTATCCCTGGCCCTCTTCCCCTCTCCCCAACTCCTCCATCCCAACAAGGTCATCCGACACCAATTCTGAAGCTTTGGGCATCTTGGGATGACTTTCCCAACCAGGAAGAGGATGGGGACTTTGAGGTGAGAGTGGATGGTGTCTCCTGTCTCAGCCCTACAATCCCCTATTCCAGCTGCTTCTCCACTGCCGGGTACAGAGCCTGCAAACTATACTTTCCAGCCTGGCTTTCCACCTGGCTCCTTGTCAGATGCCGCCAAGGGGAGACCCTGGCAGGAGTTCGGAAGAAGCTTTATTTCTGTAGACTTGGTTGCGCTTCTGCAGAGTCGGGGCAGCCATGGAAGGGGAGGCGGCAGTGGCTAAGGGCAGGGTCAGGCTCCTGGTTTTCTGCCAACTAGGCCCTGACAACAGCAGGCTAAGCGCAACGAGCAGCAATTTTTCTTTTTTCTTCTTGCTCTTTCTGAACTGGAGATGGCAGACACTTGCTGCAGTGACTGATCTTTGGGAAGTCATACCCTCCCGCCTGTCCTCCAGCTCTTCTAACACCTCACGACCAACCTTCTATTTCAAAATCCAGATCATCTGTTTTCCTGATTAGATGAGGAAAACCTGCATCTTCCACTTTCATTGACAAGGGCCAGAGTCAGTGAAACCCTTTACCCTCAGTATCATGGGTTTTTGGATTCCATTTGAGTCTTTCCATCAAAAGACTCAAAGTACAGACCTGCCCAGAAAGAAGAGGTAGCTAGAGCTGGCTGATGCACGTCGAACAAACCAGGTTGAAAGCCAATGTTTTTTCTTAGATACTCTTGGTCTTAGGTTAGTTTATCCAGATAAATTCTCCAAGGTGAGGGTCCTGTGTGAGTGACTTATTGTGGGTGGTGTAGGCAGGACGCAACCAGGCCTCCCAGGGTCACTCCAGCCTGGCCTCCAGGGGAGCTCTGGCTTGTGAGTGGCCTCAGAGCTTTCGTGATGATTGCAGTCATAGGTCATTTCCAAGGGTCACCCTCAGGGGCCATAAACTCCCAGGCGATTTTGACTAACTCTAGTAGCCTGATAACAGGCCTCTGAAGCAGAGTTGCAGGTGTGAGCCTTTGGAACAAAAATACACACAGAAGAGGTATGGGACCTGTGGAATCCAGCCAGAGAACTGACAGGGCCCCTCTGACTATGACTTGTACTGTACCTGACTGTGAAAAGACCTTCAGAAAGGGATGGCCAGCCCTTCACTTCTGCCTCTCAAATTTTATGCAAATTCCTCTTTGGCCAACTCTAACCCAGAATCGCAGGGGGAAAGGGATTCTAGGAAATGTAGTCCCAGCTGAACTGTGTTAATGACAGAACAATCCAGACAACTAGCCTAGCTGTTTTGATAAAGTATCACCAAACTCAGGTTATGGGTGGGTCTTCTGTCGCTAGAATATCCACAGGAAACTGTTGGTGGATATTCTCCCAGCCATACCAGGAAGAACTGTTGATACAGCACCCTATGTGGCCCCCATATGTGCTCCATCAAATGGAAAGGGGTGGTCCACAGGTGGGGAAGGGAGGATAAACTTCCAGGCAGCAGCCTGGCCCTGGAAGGTTCTAGGCCAAGTCCTCACCTCTCTACTTCACCCCAGTTCTGGCCCTCCCACCCTAGCACCCCCATCCTCAGCTTCCTTGAGACTCATGTCAATTCTCAGTGCTCATTTGGGGAATCAGAGATACTGCTCACTGATGACTTTGATCCTCTTTGCATATAAATGTAAAGGCAGTGTGGTGTTGCAGCAAAGAGCATGGTCTCAGAAGCCAGATTTCTGAGTTCAAGTACTAGGTCTACCACTTCCCACCTGTGCAACCTTGACCAAATGACTCAATCTCTATGCCTCAGTTTCCTCACTTGTCAAATAGAAATAGTGTTACTACCTATCTCATATGGTTGTTGAGAGGATGAGAGGAGTTAATGTGTCAATCAGTTAGAATTTATATGAATAACATTCATTAAATTTCAATGACTAACTCACTTTATTTAGTGATTATGTATTTTTTATTTTCTTTACATTCTACTAAAGCATTACCCAATAGGATCTGACAATACTTTGAAACAAATTAGCATTGTCATGTGTAAGAAAACAGAAGTACACGATGACATTTTCAAAACTTTCTTATTCCTACTTGTCACTAGGTCAGAATGACCTTTCCCCAGATTTGTAGGGTTTTTATCATACATGGAATTTACTCTTAAAAGACAATCTTTAGGGAAATTTTCTAATAGAGTAGTGATTATAAAAAGGTTAAAGACCAAGTATGAGGCATTTGAAGTCATCTTATTTCCGTCAATAGCTGGCAAATTTCACCAATAACTATTTGCCTAAGTAGCAGGAGCATAAAGCCATAAGAAAGGTTTGCAAGTGTTGGGTTTCACTGAAGATTCAGCGAGCATAGAAATGTATTCTCCCGGAGAAGTAACTTTGAGTTCCTCATGTTTGGTCTCTAAGAAATAACTGGTATAGTCTAGTGGTCCAGTATGATGAGTCACTGTGGTCAGGATTTTCCCTCCAAAAACTCATACATGCTAGTGGGACTGAATATTTTGTCCAGCCTCCTTGGAGGACAACTTGGAGATGTCTGTCAACACTTTAAATGCTTATACCCAGTCATATGCTAAGTGTTTGTTGTATAATAAAGAATTTGAATAGTCTTTGTCTCAGGTTCCTGGGATGGAACCTCTAAACCCTTGGAATTTCCTGAACGTTAGGAGTGCTTTTGTTATTTATGGTGGGCTCCTGGGGTTGCACCTGGGTTTATGTTAATGAGGTGACTGTGATGGGCTCCTAAGAAGTTTCAGGATGAGGGCTGGCCCTGTCAGGGAGTTTGATCCTGTAATTAGAGAGTTGGGGCTTTAGGCCACCTGCTGCTAGCCCAACCTTCCTCCCCTGGGAGGGGACATGGCTGGAGACTGAGTTCAATCACATGGCCAATAATTTAATCAATCATGCTGCCATATTGAAACACCAATAAAAACTCTGAACACTTGAAGCTCCAGGAGCTTCCTGGTTGATGAACACATTGATATGCCAGAAAGATGATGTATCCCTGCAGCCACAAAAACTCCATTTGGGAACCTGCCAGCCTTCACCAATAGGTTTCCTCATTTGGCTGGCCCTGATTTGCATCCTACATAGTATAACTGTAATAAGTGAAGTGGTCTCCTGAGTTCCATGGGTCATTCTAGTAAATTATCAAACCAGAAGGGGTCATGGGAGCCCCCACAGTTGTAACTAGTTAGCTAAGAAGTGTTGGTGGCCTGGGGACCTCCAGACTTGCAGCTGGTATCTGAAGTGAGGCCAGCCTTGTTGGGGGCTGTGCCCTTAACCCATGGAGTGTGCACTAACTCCAGGTAGTGGCAGAATTGAACTGAGGTACCGCAGTGTTTAACAACCATCTCTCCAGGGACAAGGGAAGCCCTCATGTGTAATGATTGCAGGTTCCCATGATGTAAATACTCTCACTATGGCCAATTCAAGTTACCGGTGTGATGTCACTGACCATGGAGCGGGGAAGAGATGCATTTGACCTGGTCCTCATGGGCCTGTATAAACTGACTCCAGCACTTTATTGCTTGTATCCTTGGACCAAGCAACTCTACTTCTTAAAACACAGCTGGCAGACACGCTGCCATATTTTTCCCATCCCAAATATGTACAAGGATGTTCATTGTGTGTTGTTTGTATTCATAAAAGATTAAAAACAATCTACAGGCCCACCAATAAACTTAAATCACTGGGCATGAATAAAATGAAATACTCTGCAGTGTTTAGAAATAACGAGGCAAATCTACACTGATGTGGAGTAATTTGCAAGATGTATCATTAAGTGAAAAAAGGAAGATGCAGAACCGGTCTGCAGGTTGCTACCATTTGGTATAACATGAAAGGAGATATATATTAACTGTATACATGTGTAGACTTTCTTGGGAAGGAGTACATAAAAATCTAGTAAAAGAGGGAGGGAGACGCCAGAGGGAAGTGACATGGGAACATATGTATATGGGTTTTTTTGGGTTTTTTTTTTTTTTTTTTTTTTCAGTACGCGGGGCTCTCACTGTTGTGGCCTCTCCCATTGTGGAGCACAGGCTCCGGATGCATAGGCTCAGCAGCCATGGCTCACAGGCCCAGCCGCTCCGCTGCATGTGGGATCTTCCCAGACCAGGGCACGAACCCGAGTCCCTTGCATCGGCAGGCGGACTCTCAACCACTGCACCACCAGGGAAGCCCCTGGAGCCTCTTTTATAAGAGCACTAGTCCCATTCATGAGGGCTCCACCCTCATGACTGAAGCACCTCCCAAATACCTAATACCAGCACCTTTGGGGGTAGTTAGGATTTCAACCTATAAATTTGAGGGGAAAATGAACATTCAGACCGCAGCAGCTAGTTACGTCTGAAACCAACTTCTCTTGGCAGTGTATACTGATTAACAGATTTTAAAAGCTATGAGAAATTGCCAGGCCCATGCAAAAGTGAGGGATGAGAATGGGAGAAAGCTCTAAACGTGGTGGCTGGGCAGACCCAGGAAGGCAGCCAGAGAGGGGAGCCCAGATGGAGGCAGTTAAAGGACAGGACTACAGTACTGCCCCCCTTGGGAGGATGGGAAAGAGACCAAAGACTGGAAGTCCAATCATTATAAGGTAGTCTTTTCCAGTGGGTTTTCTTGCTTATTGATCTGCCTTTCTGAATCCCCTATGTTTCCACTCTAGCTTCATTAGAATTGCCTGTGTCCATCGATATCTGCATTATAACTAATTTATCCCTACTGACTGAGATCCTCCCAGCAGGCTGTTGGCTGAAAGTGTGCTGATTTCCAGTTGCTCTAGCTTTTTAAAATCTCAGCTGTCAGCATAGCCATGCTTCCATGGAAGCTCAGGCCCACAGGGTTAAGCAAACCCAGATGGAACTGAGATTAATGGGGGCGTCTGTGTTACTGCAGAAGGAGAAGAAACAGTGTCATTAATAATAATGATGACGATGGTAGCAGCTTTTAGTATGGGCTAAGGGGCTTTATGGGAGAGGCAACCAGAAGTTTCACCCCATTACTCCGTCTAGCTCCAAGCCCGGCATCTCCTGGGGACTGTCTCTTCTTCCAAGTCAGGTCCACGTATAATTTCTCAGAGTCCAGCAACGATCAATTTAAATATTTCCAACATCTACATATTTCAACAGTGGTAGAAAAAAAATAAGTTAACCGCAGCTGAGTCCTTTTTGGATAAAATCAAATATAACCACCCAGAACACCCAGTCCTGAGCACACTCTATCCAACCAGAGAAGACTGGCAGGCACTCCTGGCCTTGGCAGTGAAATGATGTCCTTGGTCAGCCAATCTGGCCGCCCCTGGTTTTGCAAACAGAAAGGACTTTTCGTATCAAGGTTATATCCTGTTTCCTCTTATAAGAGCCATCTTGGACCAAACTTTGTCCCATTCTTTCAGGACTTGACTGAAAGCTACAAGAATGAGCCAACACACTCCAACACTGGGACATTTTTCTACCCACGTCAAGGCTGAAGTTCCATACTATTGTTTCTTAATTGCAGAGCAGGAAGCTAAGACTCAGGGAGATTAAATAACTAATCCCATCCGCAAGACGCAGAGCACAGATATGAATGAGTTTATCGTACTTCAAGATTATTCTTTTTATTTCATCTTCTATAACTTTTGCATTTCTAACTATAGAAGTAAGGGCATAAGTGTGATGGGAAAATTGGAATACACAGAAATGTATTTTGCATTTCTTTTCAACCTCACTCTCTTTTATTGTTACATGCGTGCAAAAAACACATGTAGCATTTCATCGGGATTAGTCATTACATGTGCTCTACCAAGTGCAGAATTCTCGCCCTCAGACAGGAAAAACAGCCCCAAGAACTGGAAGGTTTCCCACAGTTAATTGCCTAGCTAATAAGCTGACCATGAGATGGTCAGCGCATGCCCCTCCTTTTCCTCCCAAAGCTTCAGGATCTCCAGCACCTGAATTGGGAAGTAGGGGCGGACATGGTTAAGACACCCCTACCCCTGCCACCTCCCGTCTGCCCACTCTCCGTGGGGACCCGACCTCTGGCTCCAACTCCCAGGCCTGATGCCTGGACAACTTCTCCTCGTTCGTCAGTTTCATATGGCCTCGTACTGGTACTGGTAGAGAAGCTTCTTGGTGTGCTCCAGGGGCTCCACCCGGAACAACCACCACAGTGACATGGAGAAGCAGCAATGGCTGGGGCTGTAGGCAGATTCTGGAGCCAGACCTCCTGTGTTCAGATCTTCCCCCGTCATTCTCTAGCTGCGTGACCTCAAGCAAGTTGCTTAACCTCAAAAATAAGGAAAAAAAATTTGCTTAGGCTCTCATCTCTAGGTGAGAGCCACCTCAAAATTACCTCAGATGGGCTTATATTTCACTGGGTTAAATTTCAAATAACTCATTATAATGAATAATCCAAGCACTAGATAAACAGAGATTTTTTAAAATATTCTGTTTCATGCCTGATTTCAGAAATCGTGCTGGAATATGATGAACCCCACGTTTACCTAAAGTACGGATAATCCTGGCCACCAACGGGGTGAGGAGGAGACATAAAATAAGGTCAGATATGCATCCATTCATTTGTCATTCAACAAGTAATTCAGAGCACCGTTTTTTTTTTTGGCCACGCTGCACAGCTTGCAGGATCTTATTAGTTCCCCGACCAGGGATCAAACCTGTGCCCCCTGCCAGTGGATGTGCAGAGTCCTATCCACCCGACTGCCAGGAAATTCCCCAGAGCACATTTTATGTACCAGGCACTGGTTTCAGAGTTGAGGATACAACAGTATACCAAATAGACAAAGTCCCTGCTTCGGAGGGCTTCCACTCCAGTAAGGGAGACAGACAATAAACAAATGAACTGAGAAAATGTCAGGTTGTAATAAATACTGTGGAGAAAAATAAAGCAGAATACAGGGAATAGAAAGTGCTCAGGAAGAAGGTTGCTCCTTTATGTAGTATATTAGTCTGCTTGGGCTGTCCAAAGAAAATATTGGGTCGGCCAAAAAGTTTGTTCAGGTTTTTCCGTAAGATGTTACAGAAAACCCAGACGAACTTTTTAGCCAACCCAGTGCCACAGACTGGGTGGCTTAAACAACAGAAATTTATTTTCTCACAGTTCTGGAGGCTAGAAGTCCAAGATCAAGATTGCACTCTATTCAGTTGCGGTGAGAGCTCTTCTTCCTGGCTTGCAGACTGCCACCTTCTCTGTGTCCTCACGTGGCCTTTCCTCAATATGTGCACATGGAGGGTGGGGGCGGGGAGGGAGAGAGAGAGAGAGAGAGAGAGAGAGAGAGAGAGAGAGGGAGAGGGCCCTCTGGTGTCTCTTATAAGGACACTAATCCTATCTGACCAGGGTCCCACCTATGTGACCTCATTTAACCTTAATTACTTCCCCGTTCCAAACAGAGCCACATTGGAGGGTTAGGGCTTCAATATATGAATTTAGGAGGGGACACATACATTCAGCCCGTAATATACAGCATAGTCTGAGAAGGCATCTCTGATAAGATGCAGCAGTCAGCTTTCAAGATGGCCCTCAGTGAGCCTCACCTCCCAATATTCACACCCTTATGTAGTCTCCTCCCACAAAAAAATTGGGGATGGTCTCTGGGTAATAAAGTACAGCAGAGATGAAGGTATTTGATTTCTGAGGCTGGATCATCAAAGGTGTCAAAGCTTCCACCTTGTATTTTTGGATGACTCCCTCTGGGGCAAGCCAACTGTCATGTCAGGAGGACACTCAAGCAGTCCTGGGAGAGAACCACATGGAGAGGGACTCAGACCTCCCCTCCAGCAGCTCTAATCTGTCAGACATGTAAATAAAGCACCGTGGAAGAGGAACCTCCAGCCCGAGTCAAGCCTTCAGATGACTGAAGCCCCAGCTCAAGTCTGCACTCCAGCCTCATGTGAAACCCTTAGCCAGAGCCGCCCAGCTAAGCTGGTCCCACATTTCTGGTCTACAGAAAACTTGAGATAATAAAGCCTCTACATTGAAGTAAATTGTTACGCAGCAAAAGATAAGTAATACATAAGGTGAGCAACCTGAAGGAAGGAAGCAAGGTGAAGCTTCCTTTTCCTGCCTTTTCCTGCCTTTCAGGAGGAAGGAAAAGCAAGTGTCAAAGCCATGAAATCAGAGCACGTATGGCAAGTTCAAGGAACAGCACGGAGGATAGTGTATCAGGAACAGAATGAAATACAGGGTCAGATCACATAGGGTCTATGTGTCTCCACCCTGCCAGAGTCACGTGCACAGAGACGCCCACTTAGGAGAGCATCTTTCTTTTTTCCCCCCTTTGGTTTAGATTTTTTTGTGTGTGTGGTATGCGAGCCTCTCACTGTGTGTGGCCTCTCCCGTCGCGGAGCACAGGCTCTGGACGCGCAGGCTCAGCAGCCATGGCTCACGGGCCCAGCCACTCCGCGGCACGTGGGATCTTCCCAGACCGGGGCACAAACCCGTGTCCCCTGCATCGGCAGGTGGACTCTCAACCACTGCGCCACCAGGGAAGCCCTAGATTTTTTTTTTTTATTTTATTATTATTTTTATACAGCAGATTCTTATTAGCTATCTATTTTATACATATCAGTGTATGTATGTCAATCCCAATCAAAGGTTTTTTTTGGATGTGGAGCATTTTTTTTTAAGTCTTTATTGAATTTGTTACAATATTGCTTCTGTTTTATGTTTTGGTTGTTTGGCCACAAGGCATGTGGGATCTTATCTCTCCAACCAGGGATCGAACCTGCACTCCCTGCATTGGAAGGTGAAGTTTTAACCACTGGACTACCAGCGAAGTCCCTAGGAGAGCATCTTATTTGTTTTAACGGAATGTCCTGATAAACTTTGAACGTCATGTCATCAGATTATGCCAGCCATCTTGGTGATCCCAAGAACCCTCACTCTTAATTATTATTTATGTTTACAATTCCCAAATTTGTCTTTCCAGTCTAGATGTCTCCCCTGAACTTCAGCATCCTATACCCAAGGACCTAGCCAACATCTCCCCTGGAATAGCTAATAGCGTCTCAGTCTTACTGTGGCCAAAATCATATTCCTGCTCTTCCCACAACTCACCCCCCCCCCCCACAATCCTCCTCATCTCTGAAAATGAAAATCCATCTTTCAGGGACTCAAGTCAATAACCTTAGAGACATCTTTCACTTTCCCTCTTTCTTCCCCCCATACACCCATCCAAAATATCGGCAAAGTCTATTAACACTCCTTTTAAAATATATCCAGAATCCAACACTTCCCACCACCTCCACCCCATTCACCATTCTCCAAGCCACTTATTTCTAGGCTGGGTTATGGTACGAGTTTTCTAACCAGTTTCCCTTTCCCTCCTATCATCTACTCTCAGCCCCGTAGCCAGAGGGAGGTTTACATATATCCGATCATGTCATTTGTCTGCCCAGAATTCCCCAATGTCTCCCCATCTCGCTCAGTGTAAAAACAAAACTCTTCACAGGATAAGGCCCTTCAGGATCTTGTCCAATTATCTCTCCAACCTCATCTCTAGTTACTCTCGCCCTTCCTCAGCTTCAGCAACAACAGCCTCCCTGCTCTTGCAGAAACGAGTCAGGCACACTTCTGCCCCAGGGTCCATGCTCTTGCTGTTCCTGTTATCTAGAATACCCTTTCATCTGATTTATCCAAGATTTACTCCCTTACCTCATTTGGGAATGTGCTCACGTGTTACCTTGCCAGCAAAATCTTCCCTGACCACCCTCTGAAAAAGTGCAACCCCCTCTCCAGAATCCCTTATCTCTTTGCTTCATTTTTGCACATAGCTCTTATCACTATCTGACATTTTATACACTTTATATGTTTTAATTATTATTTAGTTGTTTTATTGATTTATTTTTGTTGGGCTCCTTCTGCTAGAATATAAGCTCCTTGATGGTAAGGATTTCTGTCTGTTTTTCTCACTGCTGAATCCCCAGGCCCTAGAACAGTTCTTAGCACATGGTAAACACCTAATAAACACTTGAATGAATGAATAAGCCCCTTAGCGTGGTTATAAGAGCCTCCGTTTCGGGACATGACCAAGTGATGAAATGTGGTAGCTAACCTGCCAGGCTTAAGATAATGGGGAGAACTCGACATGCTCTAAAGAGAGAGGAAAAGAAAAACAAAGGCAAGGTGTACCGAGAAAGGCCCAGCATCACAGGGGGGTACCTGAGAGGACCCAGAGAGAAAGTTCTTCCCTTGTGGGTGGGCTCAAAAGACTGGGGAAATCAGAAGTATTTAAGGGGACTTTTAAACTAGTTTGTTGTAGGGTATCCAATGTAAATCCCAGTTCTCCACCTTCCCTACAAAATGTTGCCACCAATTCTTCTCTGCTTGGTAATGCTTCTGTGGGAGGGGATTCTGGCTGGAGAAGTGGACAAGGGTTGACTTTTGCATCCAAGTTGGCTGATGTTCAACATGTTCCATGCGGAGGTCAAAGGCCAAGAGTACAGCTGATGTCTGATTGCACCTGCAGCCTTTAACCTTGCTGTGTATTTCCTTGGCTGGCTTCTGTTGAAGGGAATGGTGATTTGAACAAGGACCAGGGTTTTTAATTCATCAGACACTGTGTGCTGTGCCTTGGGTCCAATTCATCTTAAGGGCAGCTGCTTTCCTACACATTCTTCGAGTAATACTTATAATTATTACCAATAACCCCACATACACACACAGTGTGCCCATCACGACAGCCTGAAAAGACATGAGCTCTGAGCTAAACAGCTTAGTTTCTGTTTTAATCATGGAGCTCTAGGATCTTACTCCCCTACTTTTTTCTAATACAGTTAGCTGATTTGAAGCAAGTAGCCTTTTGAATTCCCCTCTCCGTGAATTTTGCTCCAACCCGTGCTTTGGGAGAGCTGCGGGCAAAGAAATTTCTTTGAGGAACAACAAAAGTGCTCACTTGCCCCTGGAGAAGGGACAGAAAATTAAAGTGTGGAGCCAAGAATCATGTTCTTTTTGTATTGTTAATATAAAATCACATTGAGATAGTACATATATTAAGAGTTAAACCGATTCACAGAGAGAGAAAAAAAATATTTTGTAGACTAAAAAGCCATATTCACAAAATATATATTTTATCTACATCCTGTCTGGCTTTTATCTGCCTTTATTCCCATTCTCTTTATTATTTTTTTTTTATTTTTTTTGGCAGTGCCGAGTGGCACGCAGGATCTTAGTTCCCCCACCAGGGATCAGACCCATGCCTTCTGCAGTGGAAGTGCAGAGTCTTAACCTCTGGACCACCAGGAAAGTCCCCCCAGTATACTTCTTGAAGTATCAATAATGTGCCATAGGCTAAAAGAGCCATAAGAATACTTTTCCTTTGGGGTTTTCTGTCCTGAAACCCTAGCTCTGAGCAGCCCCTACCCGCTTCCCCTCTCACCTAGCTTCACTCATCATGAACCTTCCATTGTGAAACTGTTAACCTTTCAGGTCCTCTCTCCAAATTATATTTCACTCTCCAGGTTTTCTACAGGTAAAAAGAAATATATAACCTTTCCCAAATCCCTCAGATTTTTAAGCTCAATTTCATTTAATTCCAATACCACAAGTGATTTAAAAAAAAAAAAAAAAACCCAGCAATGCTGTTGTTACAAATGGGTGGACGAGGACAGGGATTAGCAGTGATATCTAGTAGGTAGAGTTCAATAAAACTTCTTGAGGGCTTCCCTGGTGGCACAGTGGTTGAGAGTCCGTCCGCTGATGCAGGAGACACGGGTTCGTGCCCCGGTCTTGGAGGATCCCACATGCCGCGGAGCGGCTGGATCCGTGAGCCATGGCCGCTGAGCCTGCGGGTCCGGAGCCTGTGCTCCGCAGCGGGAAAGGCCACAACAGTGAGAGGCCCACGTACCGCCAAAAAAAAAAAAAACAGGTGCATGCCTAGAAGGGTACTTTGTGTAAATGGAGGTGGCACTTCACAGCAGTAGAGAAAGACAGTGATTGACTAAATGGTGGTGGGTGTCCATATGGAAAATTCGAAATTGAGCAACTACTTTACAACATACACAATAAATTCCCAGTGGATTAAAAATTCAAATATGGAAGGCAAAACATTCAAACTTTTAGAAGAGAGTATCTTTATGACCCAAGGGGTTAGAGGGCAGAAAGATTTCTTAAAGCACAGAAAGTACAAACCTTATAGGATAGCACTGATTGGTAAATTAGACTGTTAAAATTATGAGCTTATATTCATCAAATTACACGCTAAAAAAAGTGAAAAGGCAAGCCACCAACTGAGAATAAGTATCTGTAATAAGGTAACCAACAAAGTATTAGTATCTTGAAAATAAAAAGAGCTCCCTACGAATGGTTGAGAAAGCAAAGAAACAGAACAATTGTTAAGTGAGTAAAAAATGTGAACAACTCTAAATATGGCCAACAAATACCACATTATAATAAATATGAAAAAAGATGGTCTTTGTATATTATCAGGAAAATGTAAATTGTAATGAGATACACATTGGATTGGAAAATAACTAAAGTCTAATACCTAAAATAACTAGAAAGTCTGATACCAAGTGCTTGAAACAGTGTAGATCAACAGGAACTCTATTCACTGCTAATAGTAGAAAGTAATTTGGCCTTCCCTGGTGAGATTGAAGATGTACACGGTCTGTGTATAACTCATCAAGCTCACTCCTACGTATAGATCCCAGATAAAATTCTAAAGTTAATAACATGAAATTGTATAGCATTTCACAATTTACAAAGCACTGTTATTGGTATATGTAGTCTACAAACTATTTTTTTATCGAAGTATAGTTGATTTACAATGTTGTATTAATTTCTGCTGTACAGCAGAATGACTCAGTTATATACATATATACCTTCTTTTTTCATATTCTTTTCCATTATGGTTTATCCCAGGATACTGAATGTAGTTCCCTGTGCTATACAGTAGGACCTTGTTTTTTATCCATCCTATATATCAATATACTAGTTTGCATTTGCTAACCCCAACCTCCCAGTCCATCCCTCTCCCAGTCCCCTCCCCCTTGGTAACCACAAGACTGTTCTCTATATCTGTGAGTCTGTTTCTGTTTTGTAGATAGGTTCATTTTTGCCATATTTTAGATTCCATGTATAAGTGATATCTGGTATTTGTCTTTCTATTTCTGACTTACTTCACTTAGTGTGATAATCTCTAGGTCCATCCATGTTACTGCAAATGGCATTATTTCATTCTTTTTTATGGCTGAGTAGTATTCCATTGTCTATACGTACCACATCTTCTTTATCCATTCATCTGTCAATGGACATTTAGGTTGCTTCCATGTCTTAGCTATTGTGAATAGTGCTGCTATGAACATTGGGGTGCATGTATCTTTTTGAATTATAGTTTTGTCTGGATATACACCCAGGAGTGGGATTTCTAGATCATATAGTAGTTCTATTCTTAGTTTTCTGAGGAACCTCCATACTGTTTTCCAAAATGGCTGCACCAACTTACATTCCCACAAACAGTGTAGGAGGGTTCCCTTTTCTCCACACCCTCTCCAGCATTTGTTATTTGGTCTACAAACTATTTTTAATCCACTTTTAGTAGGCAGTATTAACTCTACTTTTCACAGAGGTTTAGTTATCCTTCTAAGGTGACATGATTGGTGAGTGGCATTGACACTCACCTGTGTAAATTTCCCCATCTCCTGGTAATAACCCCCACTTTTGTCTGGGGATCCACCCTCCCTACTCTTATGGGATCTGGATGAGGCTCCATCCAGACATGGTCAATTAAAGCACCACAGTGATTGGTCCAGGGATAACATGGATCCCTAGGCCTGTTCATTCAGAGTGAAACTTAGGACTGCTGGAAAAGTGTCCTGCACTTTCTTGCTGGTCTAGAGCCTGGGAGAAGATGAGACCAGAGCTGATGTAAGCTGCCTTGTGGAGTCTGAGAAAGAAGCAGAGGTAGAGTTGAGGGGTGGAGAGAAAAGAAGCCTTCATGACATAATTTATAACTCTGAGCTACTTGAAGCCAGATTTACCCTTGAACATCTAAGTTACTTAAGCAAGAAACTCCCTTTTTGCTTAAGTGATTGAGTTACCCTTTCTGCGATGTACAAGCCAAAGAATTCTGGACTATACAATGACAAAGCCAAAAGTAGAGCCCAGCTGTCCCAATGTCCACTGTTCTTTCCAGAGCTCTACCCAGCAGGATGTGGCTGGTAGGCTCCAAAGCCAACAAGAAAAAATGGAAATAGTGTTTTGCTTTTACTAGGACAGGACTCTTGGAGTTTTTCCCCAGCCTATTACACCTGAAAATATTTTTTCTCTTATTTCTATGGGTATATATCTAGTTTGTATCTTATCCCATTCAAGATCAGCAACTTCATAATTGAAGTAGTTTCTTTGTCAAAAATCCCCCTTAACATAGTCAAGGACAGCATTATGTAATTATAGATAAATTCAACCAAGCTACCAATGGGGATATATGTATATGCATAGCTGATTCACTCTGTTATAAAGCGGAAACTAACACACCACTGTAAAGCAATTGTACTCCAATAAAGATGTTTAAAATTTTTTTAATATAAATAAATGTGATCAAAGTGAGGATATATGTTAAATTATTATCATGAAAGGGATGTAGACTATTTGATTCAACAGGAAGACTGAAGTCTGATGACGCTGCGAAGAAAATAACCAACAGCACAGAGTTGTAAATGACATTTCCTCTCCACACAGGAGAGTGGACAATTGTCAGAGCTGTCATGAAGACATTTATCTTCTGACAGAGGCTGACTGCACCTGGAGAGAGGGGCCACCCTGCCAGCTGGGGTCAGTGAGCTGGAACTGTGTGTCTGGAAACTGCATCGTAATTGCAAGACCACGGTCCCCAAACCCAGTCTGACAAGTGTGAATGTACCTCTGGGGACATCACGGGAATTCCAGAATGGTGATCACCAACGTGGATAACAAAAGCCATCCCCAGTCAGAGCAAATAAGTCAGGTTATCAAAGAATGAGCGTGAGATAGCCACCCTAGCTGCTGAAATTGTAAAGCACTCAGAGTTGGTCTTCAAAGTCTCCACTGCTCCTTCGCTCCCCTCCTGGACCTTCCGGCTTCCCTTCCCCCTCTCCCCACAGACCCACAATAAGGTACTCGATTCGGACATACCCTCTGGGAAAGGGCTTAAAGCTCCAAATCAAATCTCTTTCTCTCTTTCCATCTCATTCACCAGAATTTCCATTCCCTCACAGAATCATGAACATTGGAGCCATGCAGTGCTAGGTTAGAAGCCAAACCATGCCACTGACAAATGAATGAAGCTGGACCAGTTAGCTAACATTCCTAAGCATCAATTTCCTCATCTGAAAAATGGGAATAGTAATATCCTCTCACTCATAGAGTTATTGAGAGAATTCACTGAGATAAAGCATGTAATGCAGTTTATCCAATGGGTGGTCCATAGGAAAATCCTAATAAGCATCAGTGATTATTATTACTGCTACTAGTAATAATAATAGTGATACAGATAAAGATGATCAATAGGTCTAACCATCCTGTGGGAGTTTGTCTGCTTTTGAAAAAAGAGCTTAATTGCTGGTTGATAACTTTTTGGAAGGACCCATTCACCATTTGCATTTTGCCTCCACTGTTTTTGCCTGTGGGGCTTTCTGTAGGAGAGATCATGTATCCCTTGCTGTAGTAAATTTCAATATTCCTTTTTCACAGGATCTATCAGCTCTGAAATAAGTCTTTATACATAGCATGTAACCAACCCAAATGATGCCAAACAAGGCGCTAGCCCAAAGATCCAATACTAGCAATATACAAGACCTTTTCCCCCTTTCCTTTAGTGATTTACTTTAAGAATAAATTGTTTTTCTTTAAAGGTCACTTTGTTGCTTTAGAACACTTTACACCTGGCACCATCTTCTTGCAGTAGGGAATTGCACAAAAGATGATTTATGCAATATTTCCTAAGATTTTATCTATTATATTATTGCAATTATCCCAGAAAAAAAAAAAACCTCAAGATGTTGTCTAAGTAAAATGATTTGCCTGAAAACACAAATTTTATCAGAAATAAAAATAACAAGCAACGTATTTTATATAATCTTCCACCTGGGTAAGACATAATATTTAGCTACAATTAATGTTTATTGAATACTTACTATATGCCCAGCAGTATACACTAAGGGTTTTATATGTATCATCTCATTGAGTCCTGACAATTATTTTATCAGTTAAGTTATTATTATTCTCATTTTTAAAACAGGAAATATAGTATAACTTAGCCAAAGTCACACAGCAGCAAGGGCTGAGTGGAGAACAGATTTATCTTACTCTCTAATTCAAGCTTGTTGATCAAGCAAGACCCAACTCTTGAGCATGACACCTCCGAAAGGCAATGTTGGAGAATGTTCTTTGGGATAGCTGTGAAGTCCTGAATCACAACAGCCAATTCCAGTAAATCTTATAGACTCTACCCTCTTAGCTTCTTCAAAACATCCATCCTGAACTTCCCATCCAATAGGATGGGGCACGAGAATTTCCCAGTTCTAAGGCAGATTCATCATGAAAAAAATCAGGTACAATAATGATTATCTGCCCAGACATATATTGCCTTCCATCCTTCCTGTAACATTTTGAGGTGTGTATTGCTCCCATTTGACAGATGAGGACATAAGGATCTAAGAGATTAAGTCAGAGACCAGAGCCTGCTCTCAGCTCACAGGGATGTTCTTTTGGCCCCCAGAGTAGTATTGAAATATTTGAGCCAACATTTAAAGATTGGATGACATGCTAAAACCTGAATTTCTGGATTCTATTAAGACTCTCAAATTCCCAGAAACCCTGGCCACATTCCTTCCTGGCAGGAAGGAAGAGCTAAAGCTGAGGAGTAGTTACCCAGGGCCCGTTGTCTCCACCCACCACTGTCCCCATCAGCATCACCCATTTCCTTTTAGCATAAATATCCACTGGTTCCCACCTCTCATGAGAACAGGCAGAATATTACAACCAATTGAGCGATCTGCAGAAGACCCGAGCCATGGGAAATACCCACTCTGCCACAGCCACCATCTCCAAAAGATGCCCACCTGCTGGGCAGAAAGGAGAGCCACAGAGGAATGACACAGATACAGGACACTGAATGTATTCTCTCCGTCTATTCGAAACACTGTTTGCCACACGACACACTTTAAATTGTCGCAGAATACTGTTTTCATTAATTGTCTTGTGTGTCTATTATACAGGCAGCCTTTGTTGTTTTCCCACATGACTTGCCTAGGAGCAATTCTAATAAAAGACTCAGATCATACAGTATCCATTTTCTCCTTCTTTTCAGTAGTAGGACCCCTGAGTTTTAGCTAGAAATCTAGCCACCCAAGAAGAAGCTACATTTCCCAGACTCCCTTGTGGTTAAGTGTGGCCATGTGACTTACTTAGACCAATGGGATGTAGCCAACTTCAGGGTCTTCTAAAAGATTGACCTGCCCCAGGCTAGACCACCAATGTGGAAGTGAGCCAGCATCAGCCCTAAGGACATTCGAGGAGATTACAGGGCAGTAAGATGGAAGGCACCAGGGTCTCTGAATGTCCTCATAGAACAAAGCCACCCTACCAGCCCAAGTGAGCTCATTCTAGACTGTTCTTGGGAGATAAATAAGCCTATTTACTTAAGCCACTATAGTTTATATGTCTTTGTTCCAGGCGCCTTCCTCCCCTTATCCACTCCCACTCTTTCCATTTTCAGGCATCCTTCATGCTTCCTCGGGTTTCAGAGGATGAGCTGACCTTCCTTCACTGCATAAAGTACAGCCTTAAATCCTAACACAGCTTCTGGGGAGCAGTATGGCCTTGGGCAAGTTCCTTACCTTCTTTGAACCTAATCTGCAAAATAATAATTGGAAGGATTTGTCAAAATGAGAGAGTACAGGCACATCTACCTTGTATTTTGGGATGTCTTTAGCCTATATCTTAACTTATATGACCACTTTCCAACCTACTTTTCTCTAATACGTACTTGAGCCCACACTCCACACTTTATCAGTGGTACCCCCATTACCCTTAGGAGTGAATCCAAGTTTCAAAAAAAAGTTTAAAAGGCCCCAGATGACTGGACCCCAGTGTCACCTCCAGGCATGCTCTCTAGGCAGCCGGAGATGCTGTCATTTAGTTGGGAAAAGACCCTTTGCCAACTAGGCCTGTAACTCTTGTCTTAATTCCTTACACTCTTGAGTTTCCTACAGGTCAGCCAACCAGAAGGCTGCACAGTGTAGGGGTTAAGACCGGAGGAATCAGACAGACCTGGGTTCTAATACTGTCTCCACCACTTCCTGCTGTGATCTCTAGCAAAGCACTTAAATTCCCTGTAAAATGGGTATGATCCTATGACTCAGCTCGGGTTGCTGTGATCATTAAATCAGATACTGTACAGAGAGCCCTTGGCTGAGTGTCTTGCATGTAGTAAACACTCAATAAATAGTTAGCATTGCAGCTTTCCTTACTAGCTTTTCTAGTTTGTTACAGCACAGAAGAAACATTGAACAACCTCCCACCCCTCGGCCTCTACCCAAGGATATATTCAGGGATGTACACAGTGAGTATCACATCCTAAATTGCATCTTCCTGATGACAATGTGCCAGTGACACAGGATGAAGTCCAAGCCCAAGCCCTCTCCCACACACCTGCCTGTCTAGTGCATTCGGGGAGAGGTGAAGCGGTCTATGAGTAGCCAACTCCCAGCATCCTTGTGCTCAGGCATCAGCTCCAGATCCTTCTCTACCAGTTTGCCCTGAGGAACCAGAAGCAAGTTGACTCTGGTTTTTGGAATTCTCTCTTGGAAACCTCAGGAATAAAAGTCCCTCCCGTAAAACCCCCAAAGCCCAGCTCTATTGTGGTCCAGTCATGCATTCTTTAAAACAACAAGTGGGACTTCCCAGGTGGTCCAGTGGTAAAAAATCCGCCTTCCAATGCAGGGGACACAGGTTCGATCCCTGGTCGGGGAACTAAGATCCCACATGCTGTGGGGCAACTAAGTCTGCGTGCCACAACTACAGAGCCCACATGCCCTGGCCCGCGTGCCACAACTAGAGAGAGAAAACCCACAGGCCGCAACTAGAGAGAAGCCTGCACGCCGTAACAAAGAACCCACGTGCCACAACTAAGATCCCATGCACCAACACAGCCAAAAAAATAAGGAAAATAAATTTTTAAAAGATTCCTACATTAAAACAACAACAACAAGCCAGCAACCAAAAAGTAATTTTTTTTTTTTTTTTTTGCGGTATGGAGGCCGCTCACTGTTGTGGCCTCTCCCGTTGTGGAGCACAGGCTCCGGACACGCAGGCTCAGCAGCCATGGCTCACGGGCCCAGCCGCTCCGCGGCATGTGGGATCCTCCCGGACCGGGGCACGAACCCGCGTCCCCTGCATCGGCAGGCGGACTCACAACCACTGCCCCACCAGAGAAGCCCCCCAAAAGTAATTTTTAATTAGCATTTTACTGCAGTTACTCTCAAAGAACGCCAAAGAGGGAACACAGAACTTGTTAGAAATTCTCTCTTCCCTTTCATTCATTTCCAATTATTCCTCAAACCCTGCAACTGTCCCAAAGGCTCTCAACCTTCTCCCTAAAGCAAGACACACACACACACTTGCACACAGCCCACCAGTGGTATGCCAGAGCTGGCTTGCACCAGCTTGGAAGAGCCAATCGGTCAATTTTCAGGAATTTTGCCAGCTGGTTGTTCAACACAGCCATTATTAAAAATTAAATTATAGAAACTTACAACAAAATGTTATACACCAAAGTGATAAATATGCAATACTCAGAGGAAAAAGAGGAATGAACGTGCAACAACATGAGTGAATCTCAAAATAGTTATGATGAAGCCAGACAAGAAAAGAGTGCATGCAGAGTGATTCCATTTATAGAAAACAAATCACCCTTATAGTGATGGAAAGCCAACCAGTGGTCATCTGAGGGCAGGGCTTGGAGGCAGTGGAAGAGACAGGTTATAAAGGGACATGAGGAGATTTGTTGGTATTTGATTTGATTGTGGTAGTAGTTTCACAGGTATATACAAATGTCAAAATTTATCAAATTCAAGTACATGCATTTTACTGTATGTCAGTTATACTTCAAGAAGCTGTAATAAAGACTTAGAAATCCATCACTCTCCAGTGATTTTACTACATTTTACTACTATCTATATACTCTTAAGGTTTCTTTACACTCGGTATCTGTAATGTGGGGATACTATACAATAGTGCTTCTGGCCTGTGTTCCCAATTCCATTTTCAGTGACCTCATGTTGGTAGCTTGAAATTGGCCATGATGGGCGTGTTTACACCATGCAAATCAGCAGACACTCCAAACCAGGGCTTGATTTTTTGTTTTCTTGGTTGTCAAGACTTAAGAAAGTCATGGAAAAAATGCTAGTAACACAGATTAAACTTAAAGCTGTGTTATGCCTTACATTGTGAACAGCACAAAAAATTAAGAAAAGATTCTTTCGGGGCTCCAAAACTATTATCCAACTTAGCAAAAAAGTCAGTCACTCACATCATTGATGAATGTGTCAAGTTAAACATATTCTTTGTTGTTTCACTTTCTTATGTCTAACTTGTTAAAATAAATGAAAATATTAACCAACGTTTATGTGAGAACAATATTCATTTATCAGTTGCCATGGATCTAAGAGTTCAACAAAAATCAATGAAAGCATTCTGTGGGAATCAGTTGTTTATAAAGAATTTATAATAAAGAGTATTACATATTTTATGATCTAAATTGTGCATGACACAATAAAATATACAATAAACTTATGTATGTGTACACACACGCAGAGTTTTGTTTTTTCAGAAAGCCTGTATTAAACATTTAGCAGCATTGCATCACTATGATGTCGCTGTGATGTCGTTTGCAAGATAACCATTCCGTTTTATGGTGTCCCTGTCTTTCCTTCACCTTAGATCTTTATTCTGTAGCTCTCCGGTTGAGGGGTTTTTTTTTTTTAATTTATTTTTGCTTGTTTTTCTTTTTTGGGGGGGGGGTTGTTCAATTTTCCCAATTCCAGAAAATAAAAAAGGAAGGCTCTAGAATGACCAAGCTAGAATCCTTCCTCCTTAATGAAGGAGGAAGATTGCAACCACTTCGTTATAACCTGTTCTCTTCTCCTTTATTTCTGCCACGTGCACATTTTTGGCTCAGTGCTTTAGAGCTGACAAGATGCACGCGCACGACTATGCTGCTCTAAGCCAGCTGGCTCTTTGCACCTCCACGCCCCCCTTTATGCCGCTTCACTACAGTCCTGTCATAAAATCCAGTATCTGTGTGCTGAAGGCATTGCAGACAGAAGTACAGATGTTCCCTGCATAACATCCTCCAAGCTCAGAGGTGACAAGCAAAGCCTCAAACCCAAGATGGCCTGACCATGAAATCGTATCAACACTCTGATTATAGAGATAGAAACATTCATAGGTTTTCCTGCAAGGCCTGGAAAGATGCAAAAATGAAAGTACTCGTTTGTTCGGGTGGTAAAAATGTAGGTGAACTTTTTCCTGTGTTTTGTATTCTGTTCATGTCACTCTTGTTTGCATAACTATGGAAATGATTTGGGGGATGTATTTATGTATAGCATATCAAAATAGAGAAATTGCATTCGATTTGCTTTGCTCCTATTCACCCTAAAGCACAAAGTGTTGTACAAATTTCTCCTATTCACCTCTATTCTGTAACCCTGCCACTCCCACTCCCATTACAGTAAGCCCCCTACATACGAACAAGTTCCATTCCAAGAGTGGGTTCGTAAATCCAATTTGTTCTTAATTCCAACAAAGTTAGCCTAGGTACCCAACTGACACAGTCGACTATATAGTACTATAATGTAATAGGTTTATAATACTTTTCACACAAATAATACATAAAAAACAAACACAAAAAATAAAGAAAACATTTTTAATCTTACAGTCCAGTACCTTGAAAAGTACAGTAATACAGCACAACAGCTGGCATACAGGGGCTGGCATCGAGTGAGCAGGCAAGAAGAATTACTGACTGGAGGAGGGAGGGGAGGTGGGAGATGGTAGAGCTGAAGGATCGTCAGCTACAGGAGACGGAGGGCAAGCTGCAATTTCACTCACGCCTGACATTGATGGAAAGCACTTTCGTGTCTTCAAAATTTCACAACTTGAATGTTCTTATGTAGGGGACTTACTGTATGTAGCAGGTGTTTGATAAATGTTAGTTGAATGAATGAATGAAAGTCCCCTGCTATCTGGGTTGTTAGAAAGCACCATGTTGGCTGAAAGGAAGAGAAATGCTGTGTCCTAGCTTGTTGTATTCAGCTGGAGAGGTTGGGTACTTTATAGCTTTAGGAAGGTGTGATTTATGTCATGTCTATGTGAATGGCACCCCCAACAATCACACAGGAAGATCCGATTCCACCACTAGATGATCATTCCTCGAGGGCAGGGATCAGCTTTATTTGCATCGGTTCTGCATATGACACCTAGCAAGGTGCTCCACGCCCGGTAGGTCCAACTGGCTATTCAAGGAGTGAACGTATATGTCCAATAGAATTTTTCACAAAGCAGTGGTAGCCAAGGGTTTCTCTTCTTCACGTTAAGAATATTTTCATCTTTAGAACTGTGCTGAATAGTACAAAATGATGTCCTTTCCTCCTTACAGGCGATCATTCACTGAGCAGAATTTACTGAAATACCTGCTGTGTGCCAGACACAGGAGCTGCCTTGGACCCTGAAGATACGGTGGTGAGTAAAACAAAGGCCCTGGCCTCAGGGAGCTTACATTCTAGTGAAGAACAGACAAGAAACAGATTAGCAAATAAGTGTATAATGTAATGTCAGGTAGTAGGAAATGATAGGAAGAACTTTAATGCCAAGTTAGAAGACTGAGGGGAACAGAGAGCAATTTCAGGGAAAATGGTTAGGGCAGGCCTCGGTGAGGGTGTGATGTTTAAGCAGCTCTAAGTACAGGAAGTGAGGAGGTGAGGTGAGCCAGTATCTAGGTTGGGAAGCCCCTCCCCAGGCCCAGGGCAGAGCGTGTGGAAAGGCCTGGACGTGGCAATGAACTTGATGTGATGAGAAAGAGCAAAGAGGCTGGCAGGAGTGAGTGGAAAGTGGTAGAAGAAAAATACCAGAAAATTATTGGATTCTGGCCTCCTCTTTCCAGGTTCCATGAAACCCTTCAGTTAAGAATCAGTGTGGTGGTGGTGGTGTTTTTTTAAGTCACTCCTTATGTCAGTTCACCAGCTGACAGCACCATTCAACATTTGTTTTTACACCTTTACATTCCAAGCCTATCTTTTGGATATGAAACGCTGAATATTTTTCTTAGAATGCTCTCATTTCTTCAAGCAGTACAAGCTTTCTTTTTTTAAAAGAAACGTGTGTGGAGGGATTGTCCCCTCCATATTCCCGCTAATGTCCACGACGAGTCAGATTTTTGCTAATTATAATTTCGAAAACGGCCTTTTCCTGACTTTACTCCAATATCTAAGCATCTCCTGTGTGTTGGCTGTTGGCAGTGTGACCATAAACAAGATGGCTCAGGCAAAAAGCAAACAAGAGTTTCACTATGGAAAACAAAGAGGGTTGAATTTGTATATCTTTGTTTCCCTAAGTATGTGATGTAGCTAAAACCATTCACCATTGCTCTTTACAAGGAGAGCCTGGTTAAACATTAACACTTTTCATCTTAACAGGGGTTCCTTTTGTTTCTTGTTAACCAAGTCCAATTTGACCAAAGCATTTCTTCTCTTCTTCTGGAAGTACTTGTAGGCAGAGTATTATATTGAAGGCTCTAGAAAATAATTCCTGCACGTTTTTTTGCAACTATGGAACACTGAACAGTGGGGCGATGTGAAATACTTTATGATCAGATGGGTTGTGCAGAGGGTATTCTTTTTTCTGGATGGACCAAGTTATGAGTCGAAAACCACAAGTCAATTTCACTTGATCTCTATGATACCATTTCTCTCTCCCTCACACTACCTTCCCAGGAAATCAATGATCGCTCATTTGGCAGGTCGAAATAATAGCCACATTCAGATTAGAGCTTCTGAAGTATCGGGATAGAGTGCGTTCAATGACCTTGTAAACGGTGGTTAAAACGCCAATTAGTCTTTCATAAAACCTTGAGAGAGGCCATAAAACAATGCACATTCCTCTTCGTTTCCTAGCCTATTCCGTGTGAAAAACATGCAGTTCAGAACTTGGGAGAGAGGGGAGGGAAGAACGGTGTATATATTTTGAAAAAGCTCCCGGGATTTCATGGTGATTCTCTTGTTCAATCATTTTCTCCTCCTCCTTCTTTATTGTTCCTCTGTTGTGTGGCTGTATTGCTATAACTTTTTTATCCCCCGCCTTACAAATTTGAGGAGGTATTGTTTCTTTCTCCCCTCCTTCTTCTTCTGACTGTTTCCATATTTTCTCAATACCTCTTCCTTTCCTTTTATACCTTCTCTCACAGCTGATCATACTACAGAATTCAAGTTTATTATTTTTTTATTTATTTTTAATTTTTATGTTTTTGCAGTACATGGGCCTCTCACTGTTGTGGCCTCTCCTGTTGCGGAGCACAGCCTCCAGACCCGCAGGCTCAGCGGCCATGGCTCACGGGCCCAGCCGCTCCGCAGCATGTGGGATCCTCCCGGACTGGGGCACGAACCCGTGTCCCCTGCACTGGCAGGCGGACTCTCAACCACTGCGCCACCAGGGAAGCCCCAAGTTTATTTATAACTAGTCATGGTATCTGTGAAATTAAGTTCATAATCGCCATTCTTCATTGTAAAATCAGAGTTTGGAGGAGGAGAAAGGAACTAACATTTATTAAACACTTTGGTGCCAGACATTATGCAAGGTGCTCTGAGGACATAAATTCACTTAATCATTTTAGCAGCAGTAGTAGATTAGATTATTTTTCAGAAATGTTCACTCCCTGCCCCTCACTTTCCTGGGAAGTGTAGACTTTCTGCTCCAGGGATGTTGAGTTTACCTATGTGATTTGCTTTTGCTTCTATGGGGCAGGGTGTATTTTCCCTCCCCTTGGCTTTGGCCTCAGTCATGTGATCAGCTTTGACCAATAGTGTGTTAATAGATGGGATACAAGCAAAGATTTGAAATAGGGCAACACATTCTCAGGCAGCCCTCTGGTCCCAGGAGAGGAATGAGGCTCTCGGAGAACAAAATCACTCTAAGCCAGCAGTACTATTTACAAGAGCCAAGACGTGGAAGCAACATAAACGTCCATCGACAGATGAACGGATAAAGAAGATGTGGTACATACACACAATGGAATATTACTCAGCCATAAAAGAGAATGAAATCATGCCATTTGCAGAAACATGGATGGACCTAGAGATTATCATACTAAGTGAAGTAAGCCAGAGAAAGAGAAATATCATCAGATGATATCACTTATATGTGGAATCTAAAAATTCATACAAGTGAACTAATTTACAAAACAGAAACAGACTCACAGACTTAGAAAACAAACTGATGGTTACCAAAGGGGAATGGTGGCCAGGAGGGATAAATTAGGAGTTTGGGATTAACAGATACACACTACTATACATAAAATAGGTAAACAACAAGGACCTACTGTATAGCACAGGGAACTATATTCAATATCTTGTGATAACCTATAACGGAAAAGAATCTGAAAAACAATATATATATATATGCATATATGATAAGCATATATATATATATATATATGAATCATTTTGCTGTACACCTGAAACTAACACAACCTTGTAAATCTACTATAGTTCAATAAAAATAATTTTTAAAAAAACTAACCCAGATTAGCCACCTCCCAGCTGACCCCACACAACAAAAACAAAGCTTTATTGCATTATGCCACTGCAATTTTGTGGCGTTTATTACACAGCAATAGCTAACCAATGCACAAGCCTATGAAGTAAATAGTAATATCCCTTTTTAACCAAAATGGAAACAGAATAAGAACAAGCCCATAGTCGCCCAGCTAGTATTATGCAGAGCCAGGATTCACACAAGTCTGTCTAATCTAAACTCCAATGCTCTTTTACCTGCAGCATGCTTCTTCTTGAAACTTTATATTCCTCTTTCCAAAAAACAAACAATTAATTTTATTTTTACTTTCATGTGTCTCTTGGTTGATTTTTACCAAGGTCCATAGCCCTCCCTAGAAAGTGTCTTCTTTTCCCAGCCCAGAAATTTGACTTCCTAGAATCACTTTTCTCCTTTTTTGGGTGAGTTCTCAATATGGCCTGCTGATAACAGGAATAAAAACCTAATAACTGGTTATTCCAAAAATGTATTTTTATATATATGTAGTTTGTTTTTTAAGCTCATAATTGATCAGATATGAAGAGCAAGCGCTGGGTACCAGTGTGTGATGGGTAATCACTTTCTCCCCTCCTCTAGCCTGGAGGCCTAGTGTGTGATAAAACAAAAGAGTATTCCAGTTGCTGGGCCCTGATAACATGATTCTCAGCACTCGGCAGGAATTGGTCGCCTTACTGCTGAGTCACTTGTCATTATTTTTCAGAACTGATAGTACTGAATAAAAAAAGAATCAGGAAATGGGACAAATACAGTGTCCAGTAGTTTTAAGAGGTCAGAAGACTCCACTGGCTATTTGAGATTAATCAGTTTAACTTCAATATCTGCAAAGGTACTTGAAAAAAGAGTCAATTTGAAATGATGCTGTAGTCAACTGATTGCCAGCTGGAAGGGTTCCCACTTCCCTCAGTACCTTACCTGTGTGGTAAATCTTTAAATATCACCAACGATGGTTGTAAAGTTGGTGCGGAATACTGTTTTTTTGTAAATCCATCTCTGGGATACACTTCCGAATTTCTCAACCTGGGCACTACTGACATTTTGGTCCGGATACGGTTTGTTATCGGGGCTACCCTATGCATTGTAGATGTTTAGCGATACACCCTGTCCTCGACCTCCGAGATGTCAAAGTCTCCAGACATTGACAAATGCCCTCAGGGGTCTAAAAACAGCTGCTGGCTGAGAACCACTGGGGCACATAAACACTGCCTCTGATCGCATTTGTTTGGTGTAACACGCTGTAATATGACCTGCTTTCCTTCAGCCTTCCCAGCCTCTGATCTGTACTTGCGGATCTTGCTCACAGTGATGTTACATAGACTGTCAGTTCTCAAAGCCCCACAGTCTCCCCCTGTTCCTTCTGGGACTCAGCAGGGCAGCCCGCCTCCCTCTCCCCCTTCCTTGGGTATCTGTCACCTGGTAAGCCATTTGAGGACACCCCCATAGCACTGCTGCCAGTGCCCATCAGGACGTCCATGCTGCCTCCAGGAGCATTTAAAGATGCCAGCCCTGGAGATGGCAGACTGATACCCCTTCCCTAGAGTCCCCACTGCAGCAGAATCATCTGGGCGCCCTGTCGGAGGGCCTCTGTGTGCCAGGCTGCCTCACCTGGGCATCAAACGAATACTCTGTGACTTGCCTCTCCCTCCCACTTCTCAGAATCTGTCAGGAAAAGAATCCTTTGGGGGAAATGAATGTTTCTCAAACCATTAGGCCAGGACTTTTCAAATTGACTGCGTGAAGAATCACATGGGAGAACATGTTAAAACGCGGACCCTGATTCAGGAGATCAGGGATGGGGCCCCCAGGTGAGGCTGGCCCTGTACTCCACTTTAAGCAGCAAGGTTGTAGTAGGTGTCAGAGTCTCCTGGGGTGCAGATTCATAGGCCCTTCCATCAGAGATTCTGATTCAGAGGGTCTAAGTGGAACCCGGACATCTATGTTTTGGGGTTTTTGTTATATTCTTTTTTTTCATATTCTTTTCCATTATGGTTTATCATAGGATATTGAATATAGTTCCCTTTGCTATACAGTAGGACCTTGTTGCTTATCCATCCTGTATACAATGGCTTACATCTGCTAACCTCCCACTCCGTCCCTCCCCTAACCCCCTCCCTCTTGACAACCACACGTCTGTTCTTCACAGGCATCTGTGTTTTCCACAACTTTCCCCAGGTAGCTCAGAGTTCACACTTAGAGAACCACCTCATTGCTGCCACCCTCATCTTTGTAAGACTAAGAAACACGTTCCCAGGGGCTCAGTCTACAATTCTGTTTGCACAGGAATGTCCTCTTTCTAGTTATAAGCTCTCCTCCTACAGGCAGATTGCCAAATGCAAATTTGTCTTTCTCTTTCTGACTTACTTCACTTAGTATGATCATCTCTAGGTCCATCCATGTTGTTGCAGATGGCATTATTTCATTCTTTTTATGGCTGAGTAGTATTCCATTGTATATACGTACCACATCTTCTTTATCCATTAATGGGCATTTAGGTTGCTTTCATATTTTGGCTATTGTGAATAGTGCTTCTATGAACATTGGGGTGCATATATCCTTTTGAATTAGCATTTTCTCCAGATATATGCCCAGGAGTGGGATGGCCAGATCATATGTTAGCTCTATTTTTAGTTTTTTAAGGAACCTCCATACTGTTCTCCATAGTGGCTGTTAACAAGTTACATTCCCACCAACAGTGTAGGAAGGTTCCCTTTTCTCCCCATCATCCCCAGCATTTGTTATTTGTAGAGTTTTTAATGATGGCCATTCTGACCAATGTGAGGTGGTACCTCATCATAGTTTTGATTTGCATGTCTCTAATAATTAGGGATGTTGAGCATCTTTTCATGTGACTATTGGCCATTTGTATTTCTTCTTTGGAGAAAAAATGACTAGGATAAATACAGCATTTAAATACCACAGTTTAGGAAATGTCACGTTTTTCTGAGTTTTTCTCCTTGATGGCATGTTTCCATGTGAATTTAAAAGGTGAGTGTTCACTGTTTTGCCCTCTGGTGTTTCTCTAAGTTCACTTCCACCCCAGCCCCATCATCCACTAACCCCATAATGGCATCCGTCAAGCTCTTCATTAAGGACAGTGCACGAAACAATATCCCGACAGATCTACCGGGATCAGGCTAATTCTACCCAGGAATAAAATGTCATTTTCTACTTTCATAATAGACTTTTGGAGAAACCTATCATATTACTCTCCTTCTTTATGAAAACCTATATTGCAAAGGATAAGCCGCTAAGCCAAAGCAGATCAATAAATATGCCACGTGATTCATCTCAATTCCAGTTTTCTCCAGTTCTAACTTCAAAATTGATATTCAACTCATTGCACATTATTTTTGTAAGAAGAAACGATCAACATTTTACATTTTAGGTTATGATCCAATCTCCTAATCTCTTAAGAAATATGGATTCAGTGACCACATAGCCTAGATCTTCCAGGGTCAACCCAATTTCAAATGTTTTTCAGTTGTCATCTTTGGGTCCTGGTCTGAGGTTCACCCTTGTTTCTGACAATGCATTCTTATTTTTCCCCTTTAAAGTAAGGAAATACAGTTTCCCCTCAATCTGAAAATCTGCTATCTCACATTTTTTTTGGAATAGATTTGATTCAGCTAACCTGAATCCTTCCCAAATCTTCCCTCACTCCCAATTCTGCTTTTCCTTCTAATTCCCAAGGGCCTTCATCCATTTCTATCATGTCACATTTCTATTATTTACCTAAGGATTATTGTGATAGTTGCTTGCTTTGCTATTACACATACGTACATTTGTATGCCTCTATCTTGCCTAGACTGAGATCTCTTTGAAAACAGGGGGCCTGTGGCATTTCCTTTTTTTTTTTTTTTTTGCTGTACGCTGGCCTCTCCCTGTTGTGGCCTCTCCCGTTGCAGAACACAGGCTCCGGACGCGCAGGCTCAGCGGCCATGGCTCACGGGTCTAGCCGCTCCGTGGCATGTGGGATCTTCCCGGACCAGGGCACGTATCCGTGTCCCCTGCATTGGCAGGCGGACTCTCAACCACTGCGCCACCAGGGAAGCCCCTGGCATTTGCTTTTGTATCTATATGCCTAACACAATGTATGGTCAATAATCGTATGTTTTAAGTTAACAAAAATAAGTAAATATGGTTTTGCTCATAGTTAAGTACAGAAGTGGGATTTCTGGGCACTACAGAGAAAGTTGGGTCTACATAAGATGCATCACCCAGGCAATGTGAGTGGCTTGGCGTGGATGGGAAGTAGAAAGGGAATCGTGCTAATGGGGGGGTGAAAGGGAGCCAATGACAAATGTGACCTCCTTCCAATTTTGTCTAGAGTCATCTTGTCCACAGCAATCACAGAAAGCTCAATTTAACAGCAAGAAAGGAGGTCAAAGGCTGAGGGCAGACTCAGTGGAGTTAGAAGTTAAATAAATTCTGAAGTTGAAGAATGAAGAATAAATGCCCTGCTGCTACACTCCAGGAACGTCCTCAAGAAAAAGAAGTTCTATTAATTTAAAGAACCAGAAAAATGGTTCAAAAGAGAGATTGTTTCCCCCGCTCTATAAAAAGCTAACTGCCAGATGCTCTTGTCGGCCGATACTGTGAGATGTGATCGTGGAATACAGCTTTTTTCAGGGCAAGTGTTTTTCTGGGGCTTACACCGGGAAACTGGGGCCTTTAAATGGAATACTCAACAAATGAAATCAGGCAAGATTTCAAGGGTACTCAAATAGACTCATTTCTATTTGTATCCTCTAGCAGAGGTTATCCAGAGAAAGAGGAAATTTCCTCTTCAGTGATGCTTGAATCTGAGGCCTCAAACTCCAGTCACTTCCTATAGCACCCACATCCACTGACCTGAGTTCATCTTCTAGAAAGCAGGCAAAACTCATCCCCCAAAGTTAGATTTTTCCAGAATTCGAGAGAGGTCTACAGTTTGCGTATTTCTCGACTTATTTGAGAAATCCGGATGTTCCTTCCCCCAAGTTCCGAGTTTTGATCTGTGAATTTTATTTTTGCCTCGGTTGACAAAAGATAGTACATCCTTTCTTGGCTTTCTGCACCCCCCAACTTCGTCACCAGAAGCAGATGGCTAGAATCATGTGATCAAACATTTTTTTAATGATTTTATTTTTGCAAAGTCAATATATCAATACATGAAAGCAGGCAGTCTGGTAGCCTAAAATAATAAGCATGACAAAAACTTCCTGTGTCTGAAGTGAAAACTTTGCTCTTGTGTATTCCCTCCACCTGCGAACCCTCAGCTGCTACTTGCAGGCTGTAAAAGTTCCCCTTCCTTTGTTCACACTGTTCAATAACTAGGGGCATAAATGTTTCAGATCCTGCTCTCATATAAACAACCAGCACTCCACACTGGCAGTTTGATGCATGCAGAATTATAGCTTGGGACTTTGTGACTCAACATGTAGCCACCGCTATGTTCTCTTTTCCTTTAAATGAACTCTGATCAGCTACTCCTGGTTATCCAAGTTCTTCTTGACATTGTTTAATTAAGTCCTTTGTTGATATAAATAAGGTTCTGGTTTAACTGAGCTCAGCAAAAGGAAAAGTGTATTTGTTCGAGTTCTTTAGTTACAAACAAGAGAAATACAATTAGATGAGCTCAAGTTCACAAAGGAAGTTCACTTTGTTGTGAGATGTTGTGAGATGGTGCAGAGTCTCAAAGGCCTGGAGGGAGCAAGACACACGACCTCAGGAGAGAAAGGACTTGGCAATGACAAAACTAGGAGGACACATTCAGCAAAGGCTTCTTCTATGTTCTCTCCCCAAACCAGCTTCTGCTTTCTAGGATCTGAAGGTTCAGCCAAGAGACAGACTCACCTTTCAGTGTCAGCCCCAGAGGCCCAGGAGATTGTCAAGTTTAGAGTTTATATCCAACTCTGGTCCAGGTGGCATAGCTAGAGATGGGTTTGCACAGAATAATCATGGTGGCTGAAGAACGAACTATTAGGGTGAGAGTCGTTCCTGGGAAAATGGGGAGTTGCAGTCTCATTAGCTGATCAAACATCTCCAAAAGAGTCCACCAAAGAATAGCATATATATATGTGTGTGTGTGTGTGTGTGTGTGTGTATACACCAAAATATTTAAACACTGTGACCCACAGAAGGTGTGCAATAGCAAGTTTGGCAATTGGGGTGGAAAATGAGGAACTCTTCAGGCCAGTGTTTCACATTCTGCAAGGGAATGGCCACCCTTTCCAGTTTGTCACAGGGAAAGTAACAGGGATTTTGGACAACTTTCTAGTTCCTCTTGAACCTTTTTTAATAATGTGAATAGGTTTGCTATTTAGTTAGAAATGTTGTGATTTTCCACCATGTCAAACAAATCCCTATTTTAACAAAAGTACCAAAATCCATTTAAAGCCTAACTGATATGACTTATGAAAGTGTGTTGTTAAATTTTTATTTCCTTCAAATTCCTAAGAACTGATGCATGATCGGTGGGTCCCTGTAAATGTAGTAAAGGTCATATTTTTAAGCTATTTCCCCCAGTAGTTCATTTCTTCCCTATGTTCTTTCCTCTCCAAACAGTTAGGCTGTTTTGAGCTCACTGCCTCCAGGCAGGGACACGCCCTGGTGGAGAGCTGAAACAGTGGCGTTTTCCTGGGTTGGGTTTCCAAAGTCCTAGGCCCTGTTTTGAAGGAGGAGAGGACAGATGGAGACCATCCTCAGCAGAGACAGAGAAACTCCATGGTTGAGAACAGGGTTGAGTTGGGGGAAAGTCACTGGGTAGAGTAGGGTTTCTTCAAAGTTAGAAAATTCTTGATTGGCTGAAAGGGAGAAATCCAGGGACAAATTAAATATTTGGAAAAGAGCAAGTCCTCAAGACTGTGGCTTTGTACCCTTTTTCCTAGTCAGAACCCCCAGTAGGCAGCAAACTTAAGATAGATTTGTAGGACCAAGGGATGGGTACCTGACCTCTGTTGCCCATGTGAATGGAGCTGCCTGGAGCTGTAGCAGCACAGTCTATAGAGACTGGGGAGAGTCATGTGCATCTAAGCAGGCAGAACTTTGGTCATTCCTGGCCCCACAAAGCCCACCATAGCACAGAAACAGCTGAATGATTCTCATGTAAAGCAAGCCACAGATGTGAGCTCCCAGTGGTCATTTGCAAGGATTGACTTCTGAGACAGAAGAATGATGAACACTTCAGCGGCTATATGTGCAGAAAGATGCCTCGAAGACCAGATGCTCTCCAGATATGTTTTGATAATACATAAACCCCCAGGATTTAGATCCGATCGGGAAAAAGGCACAGATGATTCTGAACTCAAGGAGGTCAAGTTTCAGCCACTCAGCTGAATGGGGGCTCCAAATAGAATTAAGTTGCATTAGAGGAAATAAAGTATACTTCAACGCTTGGATTTCTGAACTGAGATATAGATCCACTAAATAAATATATAGAAAAACAAGAAAACAGAAAAAGCAATTTCAGCAGACTTCCTAGAATGTCTTTCAATGCCATTCAGGATTATGGTAGATTGTCTTATTATCCAGCAAGTATCCACTTTCTCTTCCTCACCTCTGTGGAATTCCTTTGGCCCTGATGATGGGCATGGATAAGGGAATGTTGATAAACATGACGCAAATAGAGGCAGAGACATTTAATAATACTAGTGCAGAGTTTGGCTTGATCTCTTGAGCTTTTGCCCTTCATCATGAAAAGAGCATGCCCCAGATAGCACTTATCCCAGAATGAGAAGATGCACAGAGAAAACCGGGATCAAAGCACAAAGCAGAGTCATCCCTGCTGACCCCCAATTCATGAATGAGAAATAAATGTTTGTTGTGGTAAGCCACTGAGATCTTTGGAATGTTTGTTATGCAGCTTATTATGGTAATAGCTGGCTAATACATGTGAACAGCTGTAGCCTTAGGAGATTAGGAGATGCTCTGATGACACAACCAAATCATAAGTGCTACTGTGCTCCGAAATAGATGTCCACTGATTCCTTCTCTAACATTCTGCCATTATGGCTACTAAGGTAGGTATCAATGATTTACTCTACCCAGTTTCCCCCTTCTTTGGGGAAATTTACCTTCTTTCTCTTGAAGGTCTGTTTTTTCTCTTGTGCAAACCATGAAAACTGTCAACCATAGTACATAGCCCTCCTAGCCACACTGATTTGTCCAGTGATGGTTATATGACCTAAGCAGGACCAATCAGAGCCTTTCCCTAAAACGTTTTAGTGTTACAGCTGTCATGTCCCCTCTCCCTGTATTGATGATGCCTGTTGACAAATAGAGAAAATAAAACACACAAGACACAAGGGAAACAAGCTTACAAGACAAAGACTGTAATTTCTGCTTGGGATCAATTTTTTTTTTTTTTTTTTTTTTTTTTTTGCGGTATGCGGGCCTCTCACTGCCGTGGGCTCTCCCGTTGCAGAGCACAGGCTCCGGACACACAGGCTCAGCAGCCATGGCTCACGGGCCCAGCCACTCCATGGCATGTGGGATCTTCCCGGACTGGGGCACAAACCCGTGTCCCCTGCATTGGCAGGCGGGCTCTCAACCACTGCGCCACCAGGGAAACCCCACATACCCAATCTTCATGGCTATGTCAGCCAATAAATTTCCCTTTTTTGCCTAAGTAAGTTCAAGTTGGGTTTTTGTCCCTTGAAAACAAGGGACAAGAATCTTGACAAATAATTTTCTGCTTTTGCTTCCACTGCTGCAGCCATTGTCTAAGGACTCACTTCTCTTCCCCTGACAGCATCCACACTTAGAGGCATCTCTTTGTTACCTCCCTGGTTCTGTGCTGCCCTCCTCCTGCTGTATGTCTGTGTGTGTCTCATCTTCCAACATCCTCAGAGAAGCCAGCCACAAAACAAGATAGATCCAGGCCACCTGGAAGATTGCTGAACTTTGGCCATCTTTGAACCTGGGCCCCTTCACTACTCCAGTAGGATGTGGCCTGGATGGCAGGGGCGCGTGATACAGAGAATGAGGTTTCATAGGTAAAATCCTCTGCAGAAAGGGACTGTGGGCTCTGAGGGTAACCAGAAAGGAACAGCACAACCAGCTGGTATCTTTTGTGGTCTGTCCTCTTGCTGCTTTTATTGGTCCACAGTATTGCTCCCTGTCTACTGTACAATGGAGGGTTAACTGGAAATGAAAGCAGAAACAGGTTTTCTATTTAGAGGTTAATATAGAATGGGGAGCTTTTGGGGAAATTAATTGGTTGCAAGTTTCAACAATGCAACTAAGAAGAAAAGCTTCATTTTAGTCTCCAACTCCTCCATTTTCTGAAGTCTTCCTGGTAACAAATTCTCCATCTGGTAGTTCTCACTTTCAGTATTTTCTTCTAAATAAAAACGAAAAGGTTGGAGATCAGATCGTTCATTCATTTATTCAATTAACTAATTAATTAGTTAATTTAGTACTTTTTATTGAAGGATAGTTGATTTACAATGTTGTGTTAGTTTCAGGTATACAGCAAAGTGATTCAGTACCTATATATATATATACTCTTTTTCAGATTCTTTACCCTTACAGGTTATAACAAAATATTGAGTATAGTTCCCTGTGCTATGCAGTTAATTTAGTATTGAAGCACAATTCACTTTGGTTTTTTTTAACTGTTTCCAGTTAATTCCACCAAATTTTTAAGTGATTATTTAGCTAATCACATCTTTTTTTCTCCAACTTTTTGCGTTGAAAAATGCCAAACTCACAGAAAAGTCTCAAGGGTAATCAAACACACACCTAGGTTCACTTTCCCTTAGGCTGACCAATTAACTTTATTCCAGTATTCCGATTCTTTTTTTTTTTTTTTGGCTGTACCATGCGGCTTGTGGGAGCCTATTCAATTTCTTTAATATTAACTAGATGAAGAAATTGTCTGGTACCATCCTGGGTGTGACTCTTCACTGTTCTACTATATGATCAATGCTGGTGAGTAATTTATGGGAAAAAAATCCTAAACAATATGCAGAAAACATTATTCACATCATTGAATAAGTGGATGGATGACAAGTCAAAGAATAAAGGCCAGAATTTGGGGAGTTGCTGAGAGTTAAATAATGCACATAATTCTTGTTTCATTATTGTTTTCTCCATTGAATTCTCTGCCATTTGTGTTTGGATTGGGCTCCTTCCAGTAAGATTTAGAAAGGTCTGCAGCCAGTTCTAAATGCTAAGACTGAGCTGTGCATGCAGATACAGACCCTCAATGTGCATTTGGTGAAGCTGTGTTGTCTAAGGAACTACGCAGAGATGTTGCAATCACTCTATGTGCAACATGAGTGGAGGAATGTGAAAAACTGACAAGCTACCTGAGGAGAAATTCAGTTTGCCTTGAACACAACTGTATAAACTTATCACCCCCTAACAGTTCTCATCTGAGGAAGACATTATATTTTTTTTAGCTTCTAGAGATGACTCAAAGGGAGCTGACAGCACTTACCTTTTATAAAAGGCAGAATTCAATTTGCTCTTTTGCAATAATTATATCCCTTCACTGGGGTAATGGCTACCATAAATAGCATGATCTTAGAATTGTCATTATTATCAAATATTTATCGAGTCTTTCTTCATTGCACACATAGACTGTAGAGATGTATAGAGTTGATTAGAAACAGCCGGTGTTCTCAATAGTTTATAATCTAAAGACAGAGATGATTCAGAAGAACATAAAAGACGATGATTCTCTTGTAGCTAAGAATGACCTGATCTCATCTTCCGTAGTTCTCCTCTCACTGTCCTTCTGAAGTCTCCTGTCCTAAATGCGTTCACCCAAAAGTCAGTCCCTAAGGCAAGATTTTGTGTACAAGTCGTTTATTTGGGAGGTGATCATAAGAAGCACAGAGAGAGTAGCGAAGTGAGACAGGAAAGGGAGGAAAACCAATAAAGGGTATGCTAATGAAGATGTTACTGCCGTGGGCAACAGGGTTTCAGTCCTGCTGGGGATCCACTAGGGCCTGCATAGAGCACATCTCAGAATTGTCCCTTCTCCCAGATGGATAAAGGTATGTGGATATTTATCCTGCAGCTCCTGTCCCTATACACTTGAGGGTTGCTACTGGGGCATCCGCCTCACCCAGGCCCAGCACATCCCAATGGCAGAGAGATACAGGCGAGAGGAAGCTTTGTGCAAGTAGAGGGATTCTCCACGGAAGCAGCAGGTGACGTCTGGGGGTGGAGGGGTGACGGGGAGGTGAGTGGGCCATTCATAGCGTCTGCCACATCTCCTTTTCCCATTTGGGTAAACGTTCTGGTCCAAAGCCATCATCAGAATATCTAGGATTCAAAACATTTTACCACTATTTAAAGGCACCATATACTTCTCTTGTACTACAAATTATGTCGTGTCTACTTGAGTCTTGAATAACCTATCCTGATTTTGAGTAACCTAGAAATTAGCACCCATATCTGGATTATTTTTTATCACAAGTGTGATACATTGGCATTATTTTTCTTGGCATTTTTTTTTCTGATAGGGCAATGGGTACCTAAGAAAATAATTTTCCATTTTCTATAAGAAGACAATTATCTCGAAAGAATCAAAGTGACATCTGTGCTAACCGAAATAGGACATACTTCAATGTTACCAGACAAGTGCATATTATATTTCTGAGGTTATATCCATTCCAAAAGGGTCAATCAAATTCTATTTTAAGGGACTGAATTCAATAAAATCTAGTTTTAGAGGTTGTCTTCGTGACAGGGAATAGCCAGTTTGAAGGTTTTCCCCGAGTTTCTTTAAAAGACTGTGTGGGTGACCTAAGATATAGTGCATTTTTTTAAATAAGTAATTCAATGAGGAAGGCAGAATAATTCTTTATTTATTTTTGGCTGTGTTGGGTCTTCGTTTCTGTGCGAGGGCTTTCTCCAGTTGCGGCAAGCGGGGGCCACTCTTCATCGCGGTGCACGGGCCTCTCACTATCGCAGCCTCTCTTGTTGCGGAGCACAGGCTCCAGACTCGCAGGCTCAGTAGTTGTGGCTCACGGGACTAGTTGCCCCGCGGCATGTGGCATCTTCCCGGACCAGGGCTCGAACCCGTGTTCTCTGCACTGGCAGGCAGACTCTCAACCACTGCACCCTCAGGGAAGCCCGATATAGTGCGTTTTAAAATGGGCAGAGGAAAGTCAGCGCTGGGGCACAATCAGCCAACAGGCACATCATCACATCCTTCTGGAAATCAGGCAAGGCAAAAGTGCATGAAGTAAGCAAGCACAAGAAAACAAAGATGGTGGTCTTTTACAGACACTTAAGAGGAAAGACTGAGTCAGAGCATGTGGAAGAGGCAGAAGGGAAAACGGATAAATCAAGACAACGCTGTTTTAACACATAGGGTTACAGCAAGAAACACGAGGCACACTGGAATTGAGAAATTTGGAGAGAGTTTAAGAAATGGATTATTTATAAAAGTGTGGGCAGGATCAGGGAGACCACCATGGATGGTGTTACTATTCAGGGCTAGTGACAGCAGGGAGGAGATTCAGAGCCCGGAGGGGCAGGCAGTTAGAGAGGTTACCAGAAATCAGAGAGCAGAGGGCCACGTGGCAGGAGCTTTGTGGGTGTGTCAGCACTGCTGACCCCACAGAAAGGGGGCCAGGGAAGCAAGCACCCCAACCTCCCTGCGTGTACTCGCTGTTGGACACCCCTACTAGAAGCCGAAGGGCAGGGCCCCGTGGATGTCACCCATCCAGGTCAGCCACCAGGAGCAGAGCGCATGTGCAGAGCAGGTCTGGAGGACAAGAGCAGATATCCAGTGCCACCAGCATATGAGAAGATCTTGCTCAATTCCTATGCAAACTAAACAAGAGCGATCTCCACCCCTGGGTAATCCTGAACAGTCTTGACACTGACTTGAGAGAAGGCAAGTACAAGTTCACCATCTCAGTAAGTGGTAAGGTGCCCCCTAATATCGGGAGTGAGAGAAAGCACACTCAGTCACAAAGGTGGCAGTGAGTCTAAAACGTCAGGATCCCATTTATAATCCTAAAGAGGATGTGTAGCTCCTTGGGTCCCATTTACTTGTGACAGATTCAGAGAGAAGAGTCTCCATAATCATAAATTAGCAGCATCCTCCCCGCCCCACACACCTGGACTTCTGTAGCATTTGACCTTGGGCTTCAGAAGCTTTAGGGGTCTCCGTGGTGCTCCCAAGCAAAACTGCATTAGGCTGGTAGCCACTGCTTACTATGCCCTCAGGGAAAGGAATGATGTTCTGAATATGCCTCAAGTTAAATACGTTTTTTTTAATGCATATAAGTGAAGGACACCTAGAGTTCTCCCATTTCCAGGGCTTGGCTTCATGGCTGTGTCAGTATCAGTGGTGGGAATATGGGTGATGGTGGACTCAGGTGGGCTCTTACTCATCTCTCTGGTTTGTAGCAACTTTTCTCACAGCTGCTTTAGAAAATCCTGTGCACATGTGCCTTGAGAAGCAGCAGGAGATGCTAAGACTCAGAGGGCCGGGGAAACTTGGACTGTGACCGCAATACCCCTTGCTTGAGAGGAGCTCTTTGTTAGACAAGAAACTGAGCACTCCTTTTTCCTCTGCCATATGGTGCTGCGGTATAATTTAAATTCCAAAGGCCAAATTTCAGAGCTTGAGAATTGCAGTTGGTAGACACTCTTAATCACTTTACTGTTATAAGTAGGGACAGAGAAGCATAATAATTTAAGTGAAAACCATGCTTTCAGAATCTGAAAGGAAAACTTCCAAACCCAATATTTTAGATCTTCTGCTTCAAAGGAAAGACCCAGAAAAAAAGATGCCAAGGAAACAGTCTGGGCAAATTGATTCTACTAGCAAAGTTACTTAAAAAAAAAAAAAAGCTGGACTGCTGACCAATTGTTTGGAATCCTTTAAAATGAGATCTATTATGGCAGGATTCTCGGATCAACAGAAAGAAATCCATTAAGCTCTAATTCTCAAAGATGCTATTAATGTTAGCAAAAGTCAGAACTGAGAAAGAGGAGGTGTATGTATGTAGCCAAGCTATTGGACAGAGGAGTTTTTACTGAATAGGGAAAGAATTCCAAGAAGCATTTGCTAAAGATAAAGATATGTAAATATACCTAGAATAGGACCAGCTGAGAATTCCAGTTTACAAGTCTTAGTAGAGATTTACAAGCCAACATATTTTGAAATTTTTAATCAAATCCAAAAAGGCAAGTTCTAGGAAACACCAGCAGTTCCTTCTCCTTTAGGCTGAAAGGAAATAGAGCATGGAGACGCATAATTTGGCCCTTAGGAGATATAAGGGAAAATTCAGTTGTTTTTCTGAGCAACTGTGAGGGGAATGGAGAGCTTGAGAGGACAAAGAAATAAAAATGACTTTAAATACTCTTTGGGAGAATCCTCCTTTCTGTACCCATCGAGACTTTTTCAGAGTTAAAAAAAAAAAAAAAGAATGAGAAGGAAGGAAGGAAGGGGAGGAAGGGAGGAAGGAAGTGGGGAGGGAGGGAAGGGAAGGAGATTTATTAGCTTAAGTAGCAGGGGTGGTCTGTCTTCAGGTGCAGTTTGATCCAGAGGTTCAAAGATACTACTGGGGTAAGATTGATTTATTTTCATCTTTCAACTTTGCTCCTTCAGGACAGGCTCTATTCTCAGTCAGGCTCTTGGTTGGTGGAAAGAGCAGCAGAAAAAGCTCATTGTTCACCCACAGCTATTTTCCCTTTACTTCCTTTATCATAAAACCTCTCACCTGTGGCTGGGCGCACAGTCTCCTGAGGTAAAGACCACATTTTCCACACCTCTATTGCAGTTATGCATAGTAGCATGGCTAATAGGATACAAGCAGAAGAAGCGTCATGGGCAATTTCCAGCAAGTGTCTTTGAAGGCTCCCTCTTCACCCTTTCCTCCTCCCTGCAGCCTAGAAGCTCAAGCATCCATCTGGGACCATCCATGTTATCAAGGATGACAGAGCAAGAAAGAAACCACTCCCTGCTGACCTGGAGCCACCCTGAATTGCTTACCTCAGACTTCATTCATGTACGAAAAAAAATACATCCCTATCTTGTTTAGATTATTGAAAATGTGAGATTTCTGTCTCTTAGCAAAACCTAATATTAATTAACACACATAGCAGAATGCTTACCACAGTTCCAGGCTTATATCCTGTGAGGTAAATCCCCATAGGATACTATGCCTTCCTCTTCCTCAAAAGCCCAAAGATGCATCTAAGCATCTTGGTGGCTCTGATCGGGTCACAGGCCAATCCCTGAGCTGATCACTGTGACCCAGGGCTCTGATAGGCTTAGCAGGACATTAATAGAAAAACTGGTGAAATCCAAAGAAAGTCTCTAGTTTAGTGATAATCAGGTACCAACGTTCATTCCTTTGTTTTTTATTTTTTCTAAATTTTTATTGAAGTATAGTTGATTTTAAATGTTGTGCTAGTTTCTGCTGTACAGCAAAGTGAATCAGTTATACATATACATATATCCATTCTTTTTTAAAATTCTCTTCTCATATAGCTCATTCCAGAGTATTGAGAAGAGTTCCCTGTGCTATACAGTAGGTACATATATACAATGGAATATTACTCAGCCATAAAAAAGAACGAAATAATGTCATTTGCAGCAACATGGATGGACCTAGGTATTGTCATACTGAGTGAAGCAAGTCAGACAGAGAAAAACAAATATATGATATCGCTTGTATGTAGAATCTTAAAAAATGGTACAAATGAACTCATTTAATCATTGTACTATGATTATGTAAGATGCTAGTATCAGGGGAAGCTGAGTAAAGAGCATATGGGAACTCTGTTGTGGTACATTTCTGGAATCTCCAAATAAAAAATTAAAAAATAAATACAAATACATAGGGAACTGTACTCAATATTTTGTAATAACCAATAAGGGAAAAGAATCTGAAGAATAGAGATGTGTGTGTGTGTGTTTGTGTGTGCATATAACTGAATCACTTTGCTGTACACCTGAAACTAACATGACATTGTCAATCAACTATACTTCAGTTAAAATAAATAAATAAATACAAATAAATTTTAAAGTACATTAATCACCTCTTGTGAAAAATAAGCTTTGATTCTATCCATTAGCAATAGTGGAAAAATAATAAAATGTTGATCAAGGTGTAAAAGAAAGCCATGGATGATGTGACACTATGGTTCCCTGTCCTATGCCCAGCTTCCCCTGCTGCCCAAGCTTGTCTGCTGTGTCAGCACCTGGGCTGCCTTGCTTCCCTTGGCACACAAATTTCTTATTTTCAGTCATTTGACATCTCACAGGTAGAGTTAGCTGTGGTTTTATTCTTAGTTACTATGATTATTTGAAAACAGCATTTATATGAGATGTTCCCCCCCGACTCCATGTTCCCTACTCCCTAGAAGTTTCTCTTCTGTCTCTCCAACAGCTGCTCCCATAACTACATCACTTCTTTCTTTCCCTTCCATTCCTCTTTTCTCTCCCTTCGCGTCTCTTCCTCACATGGAATGGTGCTGCGGTATAATTTAAATTCCAAAGGCCAAATTTCTAAGAAAGGTTGAACAGGAACTACTAGGGTAAGAGAAACAATGGGGCCCGGTGTGTTACTGTATTTTAAACACAAAACCCACCCCCACTCCTTCAAAATTGTAGGTGTGTGGTGCTCAGACTCCACCCAGAATTCATCCCTCTGCTTAAACCTGTACAACAGCATCTCAGCCCAGGGTAAAATGTGCCCAAGGTGTTGTGCCTTCTTGACCTGAAGCAGGTTTTATAACTTCAGAGGAAATCATTAAAAATTTTAAAATTTTGTATACAAGTTTTAAAGGTTACTTTCCATTTACAGTTATTATAAAATATTGGCTACATTCTCTGTGTTGTACAATATATCTGTGAGCCTGTCTTACACCCAATAGTTTGTACCTCCCACTCCCCCACCCCTATATTGCCTCTCCCCCTTCCCACTGGTAACCACTAGTGCATTCTCTAAATCTATGAGTCTGCTTCTGTTTCATTATATTCACTAGTTTCTTGTATTTTTTAGATTCCACATACAAGTGTTATCATACAGTATTTGTCTGACTTAATTCACTAAGCATAATGCCCTCCAAGTCCATCCATGTTGCTGCAAATGGCAAAATTTCATTCTTTTTTAAGGCCAATATTCCATTGTATGTATGTGCCACATCTTCTTTATCCATTCATCTGTTGATGGACACTTAGGTTGCTTCCATATCTTGGCTATTGTAAATGGTGCTGCTATGAACATGGGGATACATGTATCTTTTCAAATTAGTGTTTTTTTGGAGAGGAAGTCACTTTTTAAAATATAGATCAGGTACACAACATGGCAAAGGAAATTGATGTGGAGAACCAGAAACAGTTATTAAAAAACAGAAGAAAGAAAGAGAGAATAGAGTTCATTCTTATAGGCTATTGTTTGGAAAATGAATAGCTCAACCCGAACCCAAACAAAACTAGAATAATAAATGTGCCATTGACTTGGTGGAAATGCCCTGTACCTGGTAGAGAGGAGCATAAATATTCATTGAATATATTCCTTACATTTATCCTGGTCTGCAGAGTTAAAAACCTCTTAAACTTATTGAGACTTCTCAGGGCTGTTTCTTGCTACTTACCCTGAGCATTATGAATTTCTGCCTACATCTTAATATCAAGAGTATTGGGTCAGTGTCTACTTTATAATCTGTGCTCACATGCTCTGCCTTTAAGATGCTTATTTATTTCTCTAAAATTATAAAACCTTCTTTTTAAGTAGAGATGGAACAAGGCATTCCCTACTACTAATACAAGGCACAAAACCATAATTATGTGTAGAGTATAAAATAAATCTCTTTTATTTAAAGAGCACAAAGATGAATAGGGGAAAATAGAAAACTAAATTAAGCTCTCATTATACTCATAGAAGTTACCATTAACCGTTCATGATTTTTGTTAAATAATGTACAGAGAAGGAGACTTGAATGTCTTCTTTCAAAATTACTTACTTTTTTGAAGTGTACTCAGACTCTTGAGTGTTTTTCTTATCTCTGTGTCATAGTAAGCTTGCAGACACTTAATGAGTACTGTCGATGTAGAGAAAAAAAAAAGTGAATTCAACCAGAAGTGAATTTAGTTTTAAAGTTAATGCTCCAGTTTTGTTGGTATACCTGAATAAGATTTTATTCTCACAAATGTCTGGGTTCTCAGTGTTGAAATGAAAGGGAGTCGAGTGCATCCAGGAGATGCTGGCAGGTGGGAGAAGTTTGCCCTGGCAGGGCGGGCAAACTCCTGGTAGCTTGTTTTCAGTCTCACATCCCTGCGGAGAAAGTGAAGATGTAATCATGCTTGTGAATCCTTCACAGAGTCACTGAGAAATCACATTCCCCACAGAGACAGTCTAGAAAAGAAGGAATAAAAGTTCAAGAAGTACTGGGGTTTTCTAGAATGTTCTCCAGTCTCAGTAGCCAAGGAGAGATCGAATACATTTCGTGTATGTGTGTGTGTGTGTGTGTGAGATGAGAGTCAGTTAAGTAAAATCTATAGTTTTAGTCTAGTTTTAATTCTTGATTCATGAATATACAAGACTGTCTAAAACTATAATTCAAAAAGATACATGCACCCCTATGTCCATAGCAGCACTATTAGCACTACTCAAAATAGCCAAGACATGGAAACAACCTAAATGTCCATTGACAGATGAATGGATAAAGAAATGTGGTACATATAGACAATGGAATACTACTCAGCTGTAAAAAAGAGTGAAATAATGCCATTTGCAGCAACATGGATGGAGCTAGAGATTACCATACTAAGTGAAGTAAGTCAGAAAGAGAAAGACAAATACCATATGATATCATTTATATGTGGAATCTAAAATGTGATACAAATGAACTTCTGTATGAAACAGAAACAGACTCAAAGACATAGAAGACAGACTTGCGATTGCCAAGGAGTTGGGATGGGAGAGGGATGGATTGGGAGTTTGGGATGAACAGATGCAAACTATGATATATAGAATGGATAAACAGCAAAGTCCTACTGTATATCACAGAGAACTATATTCAATATCCTGTGATAAACCATAATAGAAAAGAATATGAAAAAGAATGTATATATATGTATAACTGAGTCAACTTTGCTGTACAGCACAAATTAACACAATATTGTAAATGCAGTATACTTCAATAAATTAAAAAAAAAACAAGACCCTGTCTAAACACATTATATTATGTACAGGATACATGAGGAGGGACTCTCAAGATTTAATTTCATGTGTGGTTTCTCAAACGTCTCGCTGCTTGACATTTTGTACTTTGCACGCACACGCCCTCGCTCTTGCCACTAAATACCACACTGCCCGACCACTTTCAACTGAACATGACCTTTGAGTTGTTTTTCCAAGAGTGGTTTGAGGTTTGCATTGTTATTCCCTCTCATGTGGTTTGCCTTTGTGACCCAGTGCACATGTGTCCAAAATTTCTGGCTGAAGTTAGATGTTGCAGCTGGGAAACAGTTTTTCTCAGGGAAAAGCAAAGTGGTTTGGTAATAATAATGACAAGATTTATTGAGTGCTCACCATATTAAGTACTGTCCTCATGCTTTACTTCAACGAACTCATTTAATCTTGACAACCCTCTTATGTAGATCCTATTATTAATATCATTATTATTCTCTTTAACAGATGGACAAAACTGATACACAGAGAGGTTGAGTAATTCACTCGAGGGCACACAGCACGTAAAAGGAGCCAGGATACAAACACAGGAAGTCTGGTTCCAAGTCCTGACAAGCGAGGTCTGCATTACAAGTTGGATATAACAGCACTTCAGTCCCATCTGATTCCTGCATTCTCACTTGGGTCAAAAGTAATACTTCAAAATTCCATGGATATGCTCAGATTATCCTACAACAAGGACAGCATTCCTGGCCATACCACGTGGCCCAAGTATACCACATGGCCCAAGTATGCAGTACTGAACTGGTCAGCATTTCACCAAACACACACTCACACTGTGTCTGGAACACAATTGCTGTCAGTCTCTTGATGACGTTCTTCAACCAGTCCTTCACCTTTAGCTTCACAGTTTAGCTTGGCTGCTGCCTTTGCACTCAGGTCTTTTTTTTTCTAGCTGCGTCCTTGCTGGGCTTCTTCCCTTTCCTTGACCTTTCCCTCCCTTGCCAATTTCTCCTGAGGGCACTTCCTTAGTAAATCACACACAAGCCCATCTCACGGACTTCTTCCTGGGAAACGGATCTAAAATTCATGTACAAAGATTTTATGAGAAGCAGAAAGATGTTCAAGAGATTGGTTCAAGATGGCAGAGTAGAAGGACGTGCTCTCACTCCCTCTTGCGAGAACACCAGAATCAAAACTAACTGCTGAACAATCTTCTACAGGAAGGCACTGGAACTCACCAAAAAAGATACCCCACATCCAAAGACAAAGGAGAAGCCGCAGTGAGATCGTAGGAGGCGTGCAATCACAATAAAATCAAATCCCATAACTGCTGGGTGGGTGACTCACAAACTGGAGAACACTTATACCATGGAAGTCCACCCACTGGAGTGAAGGTTATGAGTCCCACCTCAGGCTTCCCAACCAGGGAGTCTGGCAACAAGAGGAGGAATTCCTAGGATATCAGGCTTTGAAGGCTAGCGGGATTTGATTGCAGGACTTCAATAGGACTGGGGGAAAGACAGACTCCACTCTTGTAGGGCACACACAAAGTAGTGTGCACATCAGGACCCAGGAGAAGGAGCAGTGACCCCATAGGAGACTGAACCAGACCTACTTGCTAGTGTTGGAGGGTCTCCCGCAGAGGTGGGGGGTGGCTGTGTCTCACGGTGAGGACAGGGACACTGACAGCAGAAATTCTGGGAAGTACTCCTTGGCGTGAGCCCTCCCAGAGTCCGCCATTAGCCCCACCAAAGACCCTGGGTAGGCTCCAGTGTTGGGTCACCTTGGCCAAACAACCAACAGGGAGGGAACCCAGCCCCACCCATCAGCAGACAAGAGGATTAAAGTTTTACTGAGCTCTGCCCACCAAAGCAACAGCCAGCTCTACCCACCACAAGTCCCTCCCTCAGGAAACTTGCTGAAGCCTCTTAGATAGCCTCATCCACCAGAGGGCAGACAGCAGAAGCAAGAAGAACTACAATCCTGCAACCTGTGGAACAAAAAACATGTTCACAGAAAGATAGACAAGATGAAAAGGCAGAGGGCTATGTACCAGATGAAGGAATAAGATAAAACCCCAGAAAAACAACTAAATGAAGTGGAGATAGGCAACATTCCAGGAAAAGAATTCAGAATAATGATAGTGAAGATGATCCAGGACCTTGGAAAAAGAATGGAGGCAAAGATCGAGAAGATGCAAGAAATGTTTAACAAAGACCTAGAAGAATTAAAGAACAAACAAACAGAGATGAACAATACAATAACTGAAAGGAAAAATACACTAGGAATCAATAGCAGAATAACTGAGGCAGAAGAACAGATAAGTGACCTGGAAGACAGAATGGTGGAATTCACTGCTGCGGAACAGAAAAAAGAATGAAAAGAAATGAAGACAGCTTAAGAGACCTCTGGGACAACGTTAAACATAACAACAGTCACATTATAGGGGTCCCAGAAGGAGAAGAGAGAGATAAAGGAGCTGAGAAAATATTTGAAGACATTATAGTCGAAAACTTCCCTAACATGGGAAAGGAAATAGCCACCCAAGTCCAGGAAGCACAGAGAGTCCCAGGCAGGATAAACCCAGGGAGAAACATGCCAAGACACATAGTAATCAAATAGATAAAAATTAAAGACAAAGAAAAATTCTTAAAAGCAACAAGGGAAAAATGACAAATAACATACAAGGGAACTCCCATAAGGTTAACAGCTGATTTGTCAGCAGAAACTCTACAAGCCAGAAGGGAGTACCACAATATATTTAAAGTGATAAAAGAGAGGAACCTAAAACCAAGATTACTCTACCCAGCAAGGATCTCATAGATTTGATGGAGAAGTCAAAAACTTTACAGACAAGCAAAAGCTAAGAGAATTCAACACCACCAAACCAGCTCTACAACAAACGCTAAAGGAACTTCTCTAAGTGGGAAACACAAGAGAAGAAAAGGACCTACAAAAACAAACCAAAAACAATTAAGAAAATGGTAATAGGAACATACATATCAATAATTACCTTAAACGTGAATGGACTAAATGCTCCAACCAAAACACACAGGCTCGCTGAATGGATACAAAAAGAAGACCCATATATATGCTGTCTACAAGAGACCCACTTCAGACCTAGGGACACATACAGACTGAAAGTGAAAGGATGGAAAAAGATATTCCATGCAAATGGAAATCAAAATAAAGCTGGAGTAACAATACTCATATCAGATAAAATAGACTTCAAAATAAAGAATGTTACAAGAGACAAGGAGGGACACTACATAATGATCAAGGGATCAATCCAAGAAGAAGACATAACAATTATAAATATATATGCTCCCAATATAGGAGCACCTCAAGACATAAGGCAAATGCTAACAGCTATAAAAGAGGAAAGCAACACAATAATAGTGGGGGACTTCAACACCTCACTTACACCAATAGATCATGCAAACAGAAAATCACTAAGGAAACACAAGCTTTAAATGACACAATAGACCAGATAGATTTAATTGACATTCCATAGGACATTCCATCCAAAAACAGCAGATTACACTTTCTTCTCAAGTGCACATAGAACATTATCCAGGATACATCACATCTTGGGTCACAAATAAAGCCTCAGTAAATTTAAGAAAATTGAAATCATATCAAGCATCTTTTCTGTTCACAACGCTATGAGATTAGAAATCAATTACACGGAAAAAAACGGAAAAAACACAAACACATGGAGGCTAAACAATACGTTACTAAATAACCAAGAGATCACTGAAGAAATCAAAGAGGAAATCAGAAAATACCTAGAGACAAATGACAATCAAAACACGATGATACAAAACCTATGGGATGCAGCAAAAGCAGTTCTAAGAGGGAAGCATATAGCAATATAAGACTAACTCAAGAAAAAAGAAAAATCTCAAACAATCTAACCTTACACCTAAAGGAACTAGAGAGAGAGGAACAAACAAAACCCAAAGTTAGCAGAAGGAAAGAAATCATAAGGATCAGAGCAAAATAAATGAAATAGAAACAAAGAAAACAATAGCAAAGATCAATAAAACTAAAAGCTGGTTCTTTGAGAAGATAAACAAAATTGATAAACCCTTAGCCAGACTCATCAAGAAAAAGAGGGAGAGGACTCAAATCAATAAAATTAGAAATGAAAAAGGAGAAGTTACAACAGACACTGCAGAAATACAAAACATCCTAAGAGACTACTACAAGCAACTCTATGCCAATAAAAGGGACAACCTGCAAGAAATGGACAAATTCTTAAAAATGCACAACCTTCCGAGACTGAACCAGGAAATAATAGAAAATATGAACAGACCAATCACAAGTAATGAAATTGAAACTGTGATTAAAAATCTTCCAACGAACAAAAGTCCAGGACCAGATGGCTTCACAGGTGTATTCTATCAAACATGTAGAGAAGAGCTAACACCTATCCTTCTCAAACTCTTACAAAAAATTGCACAGGAAGGAATACTCCCAAACTCATTCTATGAAGCCACTGTCATCCTGATAACAAAACCAGACAAAGATACTACAAAAAAAGAAAATTACAGACCAATATCACTGATGAATATAGATGCAAAACTCCTCAAAAAAATACAAGCAAACAGAATCCAACAACACATTAAAAGGATCATACACCATGATCAAGTGGCATTTATCCCAGGGATGCAAGGATTCTTCAATATACACAAATCAATCAATGTGATACACCATATTAACAAACTGAAGAATAAAACCCATATGATCATCTCAATAGATGCAGAAAAAGCTTTTGACAAAATTCAACACCCATTTATGATAAAGACTCTCCAGAAAGTGGGCATAGAGGGAACCTACCTCAACATAATAAAGCCCATATATGACAAACCCACAGCAAACATCATTCTCAATGGTGAAAAATGGAAAGCATTTCCTCTAATATCAGGAACAAAACAAGGATGTCCACTCTCCCCACTATTATTCAACATAGTTTTGGAAGCCCCGGCCGTGGCAATCAGAGACAAAAAAGAAATAAAAGGAATACAAATTGGAAAAGAAGAAGTCAAACTGTCACTGTTTGTAGATGACATGATACTACACATAGAGAATCCTAAAGATGCCACCAGAAAACTAGTAGAGCTAATCGATGAATCTGGTAAAGTTGCAGGATACTAAATTAATGCACAGAAATCTCTTGCATTCCTATACACTAATGATGAAAAATCTGAAAGAGAAATTAAGGAAACACTCCCATTTACCATTGCAACAGAAAGAATAAAATACCTAGGAATAAACCTAGCTAGGGAGACAAAAGACCTGTATGCAGACTACTATAAGACACTGATGGAAGAAATTAAAGATGATACCAACAGATGGAGAGATATACCATGTTCTTGGATTGGAAGAATCAATATTGTGAAAATGACTATACTACCCAAAGCAATTTACAGATTCAATGCAATCCCTATCAAATTACCAACGGCGTTTTTTACAGAATTAGAAGAAAAAATCTTAAAATTTGTATGGAGACACAAAAGACCCTGAATAGCCAAAGCAGTCTTGAGGGAAAGAAATGGAGCTGGAGGAATCAGACTCTCTGACTTCAGACTATACTACAAAGCTACAGTAATCAAGACAATGTTGTACTGACACAGAAACAGAGATATAGATCAATGGAACAGGGCAGAAAGCCCAGAGATAAACCCACACACCTATGGTCAACTAATCTATGACAAAGGAGGCAAGGGTATACAATGGAGAAAAGACAGTCTCTTCAATAAGTGGTGCTGGGAAAACTGGACAGCTACATGTAAAAGAATGCAATTAGAATACTCTCTAACACCATGCACAAAAATAAACTCAAAATGGATTCGAGACCTAAATGTAAGACCGGACACTATAAAACTCTTAGAGGAAAACATTGGAAGAACATCCTTTGACATAAATCACAGCAAGATCTTTCTTGATCCACCTCCTAGAGTAATGGAAATAAAAACAAAAATAAACCAATGGGACCTAATGAAACTTCAAAGGTTTTGCAAAACAAAGGAAACTACAAACAAGACGAAAAGACAACCCTCAGAATGGGAGAAAATATTTGCAAATGAATCAACAGACAAAGTATTAATCTCCAAAATATGTAAACAGCTCATGCAGCTCAATATTAAAAAAACAAACAACCCAATCCAAAAATGGGCAGAAGACCTAAATAGACATTTCTCCAAAGAAGACATACAGGATGGCCAAGAAGCCCATGAAAATCTGCTCAAAATCACTAATTATTAGAGAAACGCGAATCAAAAGTGCAATGAGGTATCACCTCACACCAGTTAGAATGGGCATCATCAGAAAACAACAAATGCTGGAGAGGGTGTGGAGAAAAGGGAACCCTCTTGCACTGTTGGTGGGAATGTAAAATGATACAGCCACTATGGAGAACAGTATGGAGGTTCCTTAAAAAACTAAAAATAGAATTACCATATGCCCCAGCAATCTCACTACTGGGCATATACCCAGAGAAAACCGTAATTCAAAAAGACACATGCACCCCAATTTTCATTGCAGCACTATTTACAACAGCCAGGTCATGGAAGTGACCTAAATGCCCATCGACAGACAAATGGATAAAGAAGATGTGGTACATATATACAGTGGAATATTACTCAGCCATAAAAAGGAACGAAATTGGGTCATTTGTAGAGACATGGATCAATCTAGAGGCTGTCATACAGAGTGAAGTAAGTCAGAAAGAGAAAAACAAATATCATATGTTAACACATATACGTGGAACCTAGAAAAATGGTACAAATGAACCAGTTTGCAGGGCAGAAATTGAGACACAGATGTAGAGAACAAACGTATGGACACCAAGGGGGGAAAGCGGCGGGGGTGGTGGTTGTGGTGCTGTGACAAATTGGGAGATTGGGATTGACATATATACACTAATACGTATAAAATGGATAACTAATAAGAACCTGCTGTGTAAAAGAATAAATAAAATACAATTCAAAAATAAAAAAGGAAAGATGTTCAAGAGAGGGCAAAGCAATAGGAGCCATAAGGAAGCATGAGTAAGTGTCTTTGAGAACAAGAATAGTGAGTGTGTTAGAGGGTAAATACAGGAAAGGCAGCACAATGGAAACCAAGACAGAACAGTGGCGTCAGCATATGGACATGGTGCAAGGAAGATGACAGGTCATATGACTGGCCTAGCAGAGTTTTGTTGAGACACTAGAATTGCTGTGCATTCCAAACTAACTTATTGTTTTCTCTGCAGGCTGGCTGTGCATCTGCAGAGAAGTCTTCCTGTCTCTCTTTTACTCCTCTGTGCATCCCTTCAATAAGTTCCATTACCCGGAACCCGAATACATCTCTGTTCTTTGAAAACTTGAAAGAGCCTAAGAAACCCACATTATCAGAAATGAAATGAACATCCCAATCGTAAATGCATTTATAATGCTTTAGATGTTCAGAATATTTTTACAATTAATATATCCCTTAAGCTCCTTTTAATTTTGTTTTTGTTATACAAATTATAATGTAGTTTTCAATTTTATAACTTCCAGCTAATGTGCCTTCCATTCTTCATTATGTCACTAATTTAATAACCAACAAAATCTCTAACTCCTTGGTAAATGAGTTTGTTTTGTGTAGTTATTAAGTGGAAGACATTTCTTCAGCATAATATTTATTGTACCTAATTTTAAAATTAAATGTTTGAGATATGAACAATTTACAATAGAAAGAAGTGGGGAGACTTAAAAAAAAATGAATACATGAACTCTGCAGCTCAATATGTATTAAATTCTCTGGTTAAGCAAGAAAAAGTCCTTATGTCAATTTTTCCTGTTTTCCGGACACCTGTAGGGTGAAATAACAGCAACTTCATATTTTATAAACTTCTTTGAACATCACTCTGACTTACTTTATATAAGAATATAATACATTGTCTTACAAATATAATGCAGTTATTGATTCTGTGATCATTTTACAATATGTAAAAAAAAAAAAATCCCCAGTGTATAAGGATTGGTGATCAGATCACTGTGATTTTACCTGAAATACATTAAAAGAAAATATTTTTTACTAAAGTAAACTATTTACTCATCTGCTCCTATAAGACTCTCAGGAAGAGGTGGACAGTTAGCTACATATCAGGAAAGCACAAAACTTCCTGACCTTAAAACAAAATGAAACAACCATCTTTCTTTCAGGGGAGGCATTTGCAAACAGTTACTTGTTCTTTAGAAAAATTCTATCTGAATTTCTTAATGCACCGTAAAAAATCCCGTCATTACCTCAGGGGTACTTTCATGAAGTACATGATGTAGAATAGATATTCTAGAGGATATGCTAAATTGAACAGTAGAAGAGTTTGGGGCGGGGGTGGTTTAGGAACAGATTTGCATGAATTCACTGTAGATGGCCTCGTTTTCTGAGCAACCAGCAAATAAAACTATACCTGTTAATGGTCTCCATAATATTGGAGCTACTACCCCAATAAGTATGCTTAAAGGTACACAATCAGTGATGGCAATTCTGCCTCATTGAGGATGTGAAAAGATTGCCTTAAATATAAAATCAAGTACCCTCAGCCTTACTCATAAGGGAAATGCAAATTAAAACTATGAGTTTGTATCTCATTTGTTGGCAAAAAACCAACCGTTTCTTAACGTACATTGTTGGTGAGCCCTGTGAAATGGGTCTCTCACACACTGTGGTAAGGCAATAGATAAAAGCCCATATAGGACAATTTATCTATTGAAATTACAAATAAACTCATACCAAGTTTCATGTATGGTAATTTCTCCAACCCACACACTTGCACTTGGGAAAAATTGCTTCCTTATAAGTCTATTCATTGTATCTTTGTTTGTAGTAGCACAAGATTGGAAACAGCTCAAACACTCACCAATGGATTATTGATTAAATTAATATGATACTTCCATCCTATGGAATATCAGTCAGCCATAAAAAGGAATAAAAATTTTCTCTATGAGCTGATGTGGAAAGATCTTGAAGATAAATATTTAGAAAAAATAATCAAGACAGAGAGAAGTGTGTAGAGCATGTAAAAAGAATGGAAAAATAAGAAAACATGTTCATATGTGCTTGCCTTTTCATAAAGAATGTTGAAAGGATATAAAAGGAAATAATAAAAATGATTACCTATAGGGAGAAAAGAAAGGAATTTGGCTTCAGGACAAAGAGAGGGAGGCAGAGTCTTCATATAACTGTATTACCTCTGTAAAGCATTCAGTAATAGTAGTAGTAGTAATAATAATAATAATAAATCAAGCTCTCCAGTTTGCATCATTTCAGGGATAAGGAATACTCTAGTTCAGGAGTTGGCAAACTACAACCTGCAGACCAAATCTGACCTGACACCTGTTTTGATAAATCAAGTTTTATTGGAACACAGCCACCTCATTTGTTTATATCAGTGAGTGTTTCTCATCCTCTTAGCCAAGGCGTTTGGTCAGGAATTGACACTTCATCCAAGTCAGGCCAATCAGACCCACTGAAACCCAATTCCAGGATTTTTGTTTGAGCTATCAGCATAGCCAGACATGCCTGAAGAAGTGACGCTGGAGCCCTGGGGCGATAGAAACTCAATGTAATCACAGGGGTGGAGGGGGTGGTAGTGGGTTCTTGCCAATGACCTAAGAGAAGGTAAGTTAAGGTAATTTCTGGGGAATTTTTGTTTTCCTAAAAAAGGGAGACATACATGATTGACACTTCCTCTTCCCCTGACATTCTGCCTCAAATGCTGATGTGATGTCTGGAGCTTCAGCAGCTATCTTATGATAGTGAGACAGCAGTCAAGAGAATGAAAACCAACCCTGCAGGGCTGTGGTGAGTTAAACATGCTGATGCTCTAGTTATTTGACAGGTGCCTGTGGGCAACTTCAGTGACCTGCCTAAGGTCACTTGACTTACTGGTAAGACCTGACCCAGAATGCAACTCTCAGCTGCCCGTCCAGGGCTCTTCCATACGAAAGGTGCTTGTAGTTCTAGAGCTGAGGTTGAAGTGTCAACTTTAATCTCATGCAGTGTTTTCCAAACTATGTCTGAAGACTGGATGTTTCATAGCCTGTTAAAAGATGTTATGAGGAAACAGGTCAAATAGGCGTGGGCAGTGCAGAGGTAAAATTGAGTTACTGCAGAACTTTCCAGAGCATTGAGTATGGCAACGTTTATCATAAATTTCCAAGGGGGAAATAAAGCATGTTGGTTATTTTGACCGGGAAAACTTTTTTTTTCTCCCAAAGTATCTTATGGGATGAGTGTGCCTTAGAATATTCTTTGGGTGGTTAAGTGGTGACAGTAGGGTTGTTTCTTTTCATCTTTGCAGGTTATTTAGGTACATTCTTAGGAAGATTATGCAAAAGATTGCTGATAACATTATCATTCCCCTGTATTAGTTATCCATAGCTGTGTAACAAATTACACAAGGCTTAAAATAATAAACATGTATTTTCTCACAGTTCCTGTGGGCCGGGAACCTGGGTACAGCTTAGCTGAGTCTTCTGGCTCAGGGTATCTCATTAGGCTGCAGTCAAGGTGTCATCTGGGGGTACATCCATCTCAAGGCTGGGCTGTGGAAGTATCTGCTGCTAATCAAACTCTTGTGGCTGTTCACAGCCTCAGGTACTTGCAGGCTGCTGGCCAGAGACAATAGTTCCATGCTATGTGGGGCCCCTTTGCGGGGCTACTCACAGTACTATTGTTTGCTTTCCTGAGAGGGGAAAGAAGGAGGAGAAAAGGGGAGGGGGAGGGGGAGGGGGGAAGAAGCGGGGGAGGAGAAGAAGAGACTAGTTTTTAGTAACCTAATTTTGGAAGCAACAGCCCATCACTGTTGCTATATTCTGTTGCTTAGAAGTAGTCACTCCATCCAGCCCATACCCGATGGAGGAGATTCACAGGGTATGAACACCAGAAATCAAGGATCACTAGAAGCTGCCTACCACACTTGCCCTCTGAGGTTTTCTTGCCACCTTAGCTCCCCACTAGTTTATCTAGCAGGTATTTCAGTGAAACAGCATTCCTAGGTGGTGGTTGATTTGAGGCAGGTACTTCCTAGTTTAAAGAAACAGAGAAGGGTTGAGATGGGCTCAGGTCATGGGGGATTATTTTAAGGAGATCCACAGAGGTAAGTCTCACAGCCCATCTGTCATTGTTCTAGATATAAAAATAGTCCCAGTAATAGTGTCAAAAACCAACATGGATTTCATGCTTCCTTTGTGCTAGGTGTTGGTCCAAGTTCTCCTGGATTGTTTCCTTTATTCCTCATTAGGCCCTTAAAAGGAAGGTGCAATCCTTATCCATGCTTTACAGATGAGGAGACCAAGGCACAGAAGGGTGAAGAAACTTGCCATAGGCCACGTGACTCAGAAGTCGAGCTGGGATTTGATCTTTGGCAGGATGTCTCCAGAGCCTGTGCTCTCTAAACCACCACGTAACACTGCTTCTAGGCAGCCCAGCTAGGAGCTCACAACCTCATCACTTTTCTCCCACATTTCTCCCTCTCTGCTTCCCTCTCCCCTCTGGGGCTGCAGGTCACCAGACAGGTACTCTGACTGATGCTTATCAGAAGGGGATGATGTAAGAGTGAAGTCCCTCAGTCACCAAATATTTATAGATGCCAATTAAATACCAGGCTCTGGCCACCTCCTCCTGTGGTGTGTTTAGTACAAGAATGTGTGTCATGCCATTTCTGTTCCTCTAGGAAGGATGAAAACTCCTCTAAGACCTGTGCCACTCCCGAGACACAGAATCATCACTTAGGTCTTTCTTGACCACAGAGGAAATGCCAGGCCCTGAGGATCAGTCATTTTGTCTTTTCTTAACCTGACTTGATCCTCTGTGTGCTTCCTAAGCCAGACTTCTAAAAAGGGTGGTTTACACTCCATGCCTCTGCGTCCTTTGCTTCCGATCCCCCCTCACCCGCTGCCATCTGGTTTCTGCTCCTTGCTGCTTCCCTACACCGGCCTTGCGAAAGGAACTGGCCAACTCCTGGTTGCCAAACTCGGCACACTTTCCAGCAGTGTCACACTGCACTTCTCTCCACTCTGTGCCACTGCTAGCCTCGTTTTCTGCCCCTTTCTGCACTTAGCTGCTGGGACATCACCCTCTCTGCTGGTTCTTCCATCTCTTTGGCTCCTGTCTCGCCTCCCTTATAGGCTCATTTTCGATCTTCTTAATTTGGGAGTTCCTTAGGATTCTGTCTTCAACCCTTCTATCATTCTCTCTAAATTAGGTTCCACCAAAATTTCATCCACGGCCAAGAAGTCCTCAACCTTTATCCCCAGAAAAACGTTTACCTCTTGAGCATCGGATCTCTTTATCTATGTGTCTCTATGTTAGACACCTCTTGCGTATCCTAAAGAGACTTAAAACATGACATGTTCAAAGCTGATCTGATCATCTTCCCTCCAAACCTGTGCCTTGTCCTGTGCTCCCCATTTGTGTGACACCACCTCCCACCCCAGGCTCATCCTAACCCTGACTTCCACCATCAATTTTTGGATTCTGCTCCCTTGATACCTCTCCAATCTAGCACTTCCTCTCTGGACCCCACCCTTCTACTCTCATCCTTTCCTGTATACTCTCCACGCTGCTGTCAAACATTTTTTTCCGTTAACCAAGTCCGATGGTTTTATTGTTGTTCTAAATGCTTCAGTGACTCCCAGCTGCTTAAAGGTTAATATCTCAACTCCTTAACCAGGCAGACAAATCATTGATAATGTGGTTCTTATCTCCCTTTCAGCCTCATCTTCCAACGCACCTTCATTAATACTGAATTTTGAGTATGACTTCCAAGGACTTCCTTGTTTCTGCTTGGAATCCCTGCATCCCTCTGCCTGGTGTGTCTTGGCGAATTTCTGCTTTGCTCCTGTTATTTCACCACTCCACTCATCACGCTGTACCACTTGTGTTTGACTGTCTAACCCCTCGGAGATTTGAACTCAGTGAGGACATTATAAGCACCTAGCAGGATCAAGAAGTTAAGTGCAGAGAGGCAAAACAGTACACCCAAGCTTCATGCACAAACTGGAAACCATTTTTTCTATGTTGGTGAGCTGGAAACTGAGAATGAACCGTGTTGCAATTTATGTCTATGGGTTCCTTAGTAGTTCTTCAATAATGCATTCCTCACGGAAGGAACCTCGGAAATCTCAGATATTGGCCCTCATAGACTGATGAGATCTCTCACTGGTCCCCTCTCCGAGGTGCTTTCCACATTGCACACCAGTAATCTTTTCAAACCGCACAATGATCATCTCTCACGCCATATCACACACACCACATCCTGCTTAAAGCCCTTCATGGTTGCGTATTACTCTGCAGTTACAACAAAACAAAAGACACCTCTTAACATGATCCACACTATCTGGCCATTTCTTCAACTCCTATCCCATATTGTTCCACTAACCGTGTTGCAGCCATACTGGCCCTTTTCTGGGTTCCTTGTACTTGCCTACCCAGCCCCACTGCAGGGCCTTTGCATGTGCTTCTCTGTCTGGATAATTCTTTCCATTCTTCTTCCCCTGGTCCATTCATTCTCACCCCCAGTCCTCAGCCCTAGTGCTGCTTGCTAAGGGTAATGTTCTCCTCTTCTGAAGATCAATCCCCTGTGTATCTCCCTTCCATTGTATTTGCCACATTCCATTTTTGGTACTTAGTAATGTGATGGTTCAATGTCCACCTCCCTAGGGCTGGAACCACATCCCTCATGTTCTCTCCTGCATCCCATGATCCACATAGAGCCTGGCATAAAGGAGGAGCTCAATGAATACTTGAATGAATCCGCGAGTGAGTGAGTGAGTGAAGATCAAGAATAACAGGATTGGGCTTCCCCGGTGGCGCAGTGGTTGAGAGTCCACCTGCCGATGCGGGGGACACGGGTTCGTGCCCCAGTCTGGGAAGATCCCACATGCCGCGGAGCGGCTGGGCCCGTGAGCCATGGCCGTTGAGCCTGAGCGTCCGGAGCCTGTGCTCCGCAACGGGAGAGGCCACAGCAGTGAGAGGCCCGGGTACTGCAAAAAAAAAAAAAAAAAAAAAAAAGAATAACAGGATTTATGTCATGGAGTGTTCTGCCTATGTTTTCCTCTTACAGTTTAATAGTGTCTGGCCTTAAATTTAGGTCTTTAATCCATTTTGAGTTTATTTTGTGTATGGTGTTAGGGAGTGTTCTAATTTCATTCTTTTACATGTAGCTGTCCATTTTCCCAGCACCACTTATTGAAGGCTGTCTTTTCTCCACTGTATATTCTTGCCTCCTTTATCAAAGATAAGGTGACCATATGTGCATCACAGCAAGATCCTTTTTGACCCACCTTCTAGAGAAATGGAAATAAGGAAATGGGACCTAATGAAACTTAAAAGCTTTTGCACAGCAAAGGCAACCATAAACAAGACAACCCTCAGAATGGGAGAAAATATTTGCAAATGAAGCAACGGACAAAGGATTAATCTCCAAAATTTACAAGCAGCTCATGTAGCTCAGTATCAAAAATACAAACAACCCAATCCAAAAATGGGCAGAAGAACTAAATAGACATTTCTCCAAAGTAGATATACAGATTGCCAACAAACACATGAAATAATGCTCCACATCATTAATCATTAGAGAAATGCAAATCAAAACTACAATGAGGTATCACCTCACACCGGTCAGAATGGCCATCATCAAAAAATCTACAAACAATAAATGCTGGAGAGGGTGTGGAGAAAAGGGAACCCTCTTGCACTGTTGGTGGGAATGTAAATTGATAGAGCCGCTATGGAAAACAGTATGGAGTTTCCTTAAAAAACTAAAAATAGAACTACCATACGACCCAGCAATCCCACTACTGGGCATATACCCTGATAAAACCATAATTCAAAAAGAGTCATGTACCACAATGTTCATTGCAGCTCTATTTACAATAGCCAGGACATGGAAGCAACCTAAGTGTCCATCAACAGATGAATGGATAAAGAAGATGTAGCAGATATATACAATGGAATATTAGTCAACCATAAAAAGAAACCAAATTGAGTTATTTGTAGTGAGGTGGTTGGACTTGAGTCTGTCATACAGAGTGAAGTAAGTCAGAAAGAGAAAAACAAATACCATATGCTAACATATATATATGGAATCTAAAGAAAAAAATGGTTCTGAAGAACCTAAGGGCAGGACGTAGAGAATGGACTTGAGGACGCGCAGATGTAGAGAATGGACTTGAGGACGCGAGGAGTGGGAAGGGTAAGCTGGGAAGAAGTGAGAGAGTGGCATGGACATATATACACTACCAAATGTAAAATAGGAGCTAGTGGGAAGCAGCCGCATAGCACAGGGAGATCAGCTCAGTGCTTTGTGACCACCTAGAGGGGTGGGATAGGGAGGGTGGGAGGGAGGGAGATGCAAGAGGGAAGAGATATGGGAACATATGTATATGTATAACTGATTCACTTTGTTATAAAGCAGAAACTAACACACCATTGTGAAGCAATTATACTCCAAAAAAGATGTTAAATGGGGGGGGAAAGAAAAGAATAACAGGAGTTTTCCCTGCTGCTTTTACCCTCACGGCTACTCTGTATTTGCATATGTACCTTAACAAATTTTCAAAATATTTCCAGATAAGCGATCTAATTTGATATTAACAATTGACTCGAAGAGTAGAAATGGTAACCCATGCAGGTGACTTGTCCAATGTTACACGGCTAGTAAGCAAAACAGTGGGACTAGAACCAAGCTTTGTCACTTTTCAGACCAGGGCTCTGGCCATTAAACAACCAAAAAGGAAGCAAAAGAAGATAACGTACAACTTAATAGGCAGTATCTACACAAAAGGCAATAAAAGAGAGATATCCAAATAAAAATACAAAATAAGATTTATTTTAGGCTGATAGAACTTTGGTTCATGGAACACGGGCACAAGTTCTCTAAATGCTGGCATTTTAGCCTAGAAGGTTTGGGCTCTGACATAGAGCAAGTCACCTGGAATTCTGGTACAACAGGACTCAGTTAATATTCTATCATAATTCTCATTAAAATTTAGATGTTCAATAAATGTCGGCTATTAAATCATTAGTGGGAAAGTCTATTTCTGGAAACCTTTTCATCCTTTCCTTAATGAGATTATTTATTTTTGTAAGGAAATGAGAGAAAAGTTAATCACCTAGCAGGTTGAGTATGTAGCTGGGTCCAGTTGTTTCAAAGAGCAGCCGCTAACTAAGGCTACTTATTCATTTAGCTAACATTTTGAAAAGACCTACTATTTAAACACAACTTCTAGATGTGTTTACATTTTCTTTACTAAATTTTTTAATGACTTAATAATTGAATGCCTTTATAATATTACGCGAATACACGCTTTTAAGTTCAGATGTTATTTACCTAACAAAATGGACAATTTTACGTAAATATTAATTTACATGAAAAGTTAATCAAGTATTTACGGAGTGTTGATCATACTGAAAGCTCCGTGCCTTTCCTGGGGCTTGTATCAGAGCACTTCTAGTCTCTATATATTATATATAAATTTTTATTGAAATAAAGTTGATTACTCCACTTATATTTAAACTCATTTTGCTTTGAGTTTAGTTTACCGGGTAGCACTTTCTTTTGGGGGGCAGGGGACTGGGTAAAGGGGGAGAAAGGTGTAAAAATACAAACTAGACGTGCAAAAATTCGTGTACAGGGATCTGCAGTTCGCTATCACCTAACGAAGAGAGGATTGGGTAACAGCTTAAAGTCCACAGAAAGTTTCACTCGTCTGACGGAATGTATGCAACTGTTAACAATTTCCTACATTTCCCCACATTTCCAGTGAACAAACGTTATCTTTGCAATCAGGAAAATACAAGAAGCGAAAAAAGCCGGAGAAGCTCGCACTTCGCTTGTCCCACGAGGTCCTTCCCGAGCTAGGGGCTTGTTTGCCGGCTCCGACCAGTTCCCAGCGCCGGCAAACGTGCCCTCGCCCGGGACTTCGGAGGCAGGCCGCCTGGCGCAGCTCGCTGGGCTGGTCGTGGCGCGGCCGCTGGCTGGTGATTCGCTGCGCCGGGAGCGGGGAGCCCCAGGCGGCAGATCCCTACGCGCCAGACCCACGCGCGGGGCACTAGTACTGCGCGCCTGCGCGCCCGCGCGCCCGGTCACGTGATGGGCGCTCCGCGCAAAGCGGGTTAAAAGTCACGACCTCGGAGCGCCCGCGAGCGCCCGGCCAGTCGGCGCGGCGCTCCCTGCGTTCCCTAAACCGGTTCTTAAGGAGGCCGCCCGTCTGTCCTCGACCACCTCCCGCCCCCTTGGCCCGGCTCAGCTCAAAGCAACGCGCGGAGTCGCCTAGCGCCCCTCCTGGCCGCCAATACAGGCGCGAGAAACTGCGTCTTTCAACTGACAATGAAACAGTAACCGCGCAGCCAGGCCGCTCCGGGCGAACGAGCGCGAGGCCGGGAGGGGGAGGGGAGAACGGTGGGGGCCAAGCCCCGCCCCAGCTCGCGCTCCCATTGGCCGGCACCGCGGTTCTGGGCCCGCCCCCTAACGGACCTGTCGCATTGTGACAGGCGTAGGGGCCAGTTCCTGTTGGGTCGGGGGCGGAGTTAGAGGTAGCCTGAGCTCCGCCCGGACTCCGGGGGACTCCTCCTCCTGCTTCTCACGGCGGGGCGGGCGGCGGGTGTGGGGGGAATGTCATTGCTGCTCCGAGCCGTGGTGCCGCCTCCGTCTGCTCCTGCTCTTTCTCTGGCGCCCTCGTCCCGTCGGCTTTCGCCGCTGCCGCAACTGCACTGGGAAGACGGATGGCTAGAGGGGCGCAGGGGCCATCCGAGTTGAGAGAGCGGCGGTCGCGGCCGCTGCTGAAGCGGAGACTCCCCGCTGCCGCCTCCACCCCCCGTCCCCCGGCCTCGCGGCGCTAAGGGCAGGCGCGCGCGGCTCTCTTCCCTCCTTCTCCTCTTTCTTCCTCCTCCTCCTCCTCCTCCTCCGGGTCCCCGCCCAGCACCCCTCGGACCAGGAGGCGGCGGCGGCGGCGGCGGCGGCGCGGAGCGAGACCCGCCGCCGGGGCACAACATGGCGGAGCCCTCGGCCCCGGAGAGCAAGCACAAGTCGTCCCTCAACTCATCCCCGTGGAGCGGCCTCATGGCCCTGGGGAACAGCCGGCACGGCCACCACGGGCCCGGGGCCCAGTGCGCGCACAAGGCGGCGGGCGGCGCGGCACCGAAGCCGGCCCCCGCGGGGCTGTCCGGGGGGCTGTCGCAGCCGGCCGGCTGGCAGTCGCTGCTCTCCTTCACCATCCTCTTCCTGGCCTGGCTCGCTGGCTTCAGCTCGCGCCTCTTCGCCGTCATCCGCTTCGAAAGCATCATCCACGAGTTCGACCCGTGGTAAGTGCCCGCCGCCCCTCCCCCGCCGCGGGCCCGGGACCGGGACCGGCGCCTCCCTCCCCCCCCACCCCCCCGCGCTCTGCCCGGACCCGCCACTGGTCCCGAGCTCGGGCGCGCCCCCGCCTGCAAGCGAAGTTTCCCCCGCGCCGCTCGAGGCGGGGCGTCGGGGCCCAAGCGGGACCTTGACTCGGGTCGGGCGAGTCTGCAGACTCCCAGGAGGGCGAACGCTTTTCTTCGTAGCCGCCTCGGCCCGCGGAGCCCGACCCGCCGCGCCGGGCGGCGGACTACCCGCCTCCCCGCCCGCGGCTCTCGCCTGCACTCAGCTTCTCGCGCGCGTTTTCGGCCGGTTGGGATGGGCTCGCTCAGGGGGTGCCCTGTTGCAGTTGGAGGTGAGTCCAGATGTGCAGGAGTCTCGTCGGCGCAGCCTCGCGGTTGCACGCTTTTATCGTGTTTCTCTTGGCTCTCAGACGGGAAGGGCAAAAGCGAAGGAGTGAGGTGTTGGAGGAGAGGAAATAAGAACCCTAAAAGTGATCTGAAAGCTAGGGACGCTTATTTAATGTTAGATATTTTCAAGAGTGGCTTTATTTTCAAGCCTTTAAGTGCACTCTGCACCTCACCGGTCCACAATTATCTTGGGCTACTTTTTAGAGCAGGCTCATTACTCTGTGAGCCAAACTGTCACCCTCAGTATGTTATGCACAATATCCGAAAGCGTTGCATTAGTTCCTTCATTGGTCTTTGCAGGAAGGTTTGTGGATTAGAGAACAAACAGTACCATAGTGATGGGGAGCCCTGGATTGTAATACTGAAGTTTCACATGGTATCAGGGACTGACCAGAATGTTTTAGGAAATTACCACATAAAGAGCACTAGCTAATTTAGCTAACTTAATTGACTGGTCTGTGAATTATTTAGATAGGAAGAGTGCTTTATTTATTTTTTTTCCAACTTGACCAACCTGGGTTAAGTTTTCTTTGTTTTTTGTTTTAGCCCTAGTCTATGCCTTTTAAACTGACTTAATTCATCTTCTTGACCCATCACCCTTGAGTTCATCTTACTTCCTTATAATTAGGCCCAGCTAAACTTGAGGGTATTTTGTCATTGGAAGTACAGAGAGAGAGTCTTCTTGAGAGTTACTAAATATATGGATAATAAATATTTGGGGGAGTGAGTTACCCATATATTAAAATACCAATTGAAGTTCTGTTACAGATAGAAAAATTGGTAGTGCATCATCTGTTGAACACCAGAGGGGTCCACTTCTGGAGAATCCAATTTAGGTAGACAGTTAACAGCTGTGACATGCTTCCATGAAACGTTTCCTTTCCATTTTAGAGGTTTGATTTTTTTTAAAAAAACAACTTCTGTGTTACTTGGAATCACAGAAGAAAATAAATTACTGTGACGCTTATGAACTAGACAGAGTTTTCTTAGTCTTAGCTTTGAAACACATAAGCAAATTAGATAAAAATGAAATTGAAACCAGAAAATGAAAACTGCTAATGTTTTGCTGAACATGTAAAAAGAGAAAGTTGTGTTTTTTCAGTTTACAAGAGCAGAAGTGCATGGTTGACCAAACATTATGGGTAACAAAAATTGTGAATAATATTTCTGGAGAGTATAATTTTTATAAACAGAAGGCTGCATAATGTTTAGTAGTAACATTGAGGCTTAAATTAAGGATTGCAGAAAAATTCACAACTGAATGATGAGATGATTGATATTTTTCCTAATTTTGAAGGAAGATTAGAAATCTGCATCAGGTGAGCCAAAGAGTTTCTACTAAAATTGAGTATTATAATCATGAAAAGTCTTATCGGGTTGCTTCACAGATAAGTTTTTTTTTTTTTCAATATGGCAAAAAAATTAAAAGTTGATTTCTTCTCTAGTTTCAAGAATATGCTTGGAGAGTATAACCCTTTTTTACTCACACAAATATTTGTTTGCATCTTTCTGTGTATAAAACACATTTCAGAAACATCCTTTAGTAGAACGAATAACATTCTACATTCGAATTTTAATTCATATACTGTAAAGGTATATAAACCTCTTCAGTCTTAAAGACCTACTTAATGTAGGCTTTTGTTTATGTGTTTATGTTCATAATGTTAGGTAATTCTGACTAGTAGTAAATAGCCTTTTATAAAAATGAATTGTCCCTATCCTTTATTGTGAATGGAGATTTGCCAGTATAAATCTAATGTCTTAAGTATAATTCAGGTGACTTAATGAGAGAATTTTCAGTCAAAAAAAAAAAAATCCCGTGTTTGCTCACTTATGTTTTTCTTTTCATGTCTTTCAAAGATCTCAGTTAGGCCTCTTATTTTTATAATCCATTCCTGTTGAAAAATTTGAATTTTAAAAGTGGTTTTCCGTCAAAGCTACTAATAGTACCAGCACTTTGATTCTACAAGCATTCTAGTGTTATACTATCTTGGGAGTCTCTCAGATTACTGTTTTAACATGTAGTAGTAACATGAACCTTTAATAATGTTTAAATGTTCCTCTCAGGTTGTGTATCCACAAACCAATTTATTCTGGCTTTCCCTGATCCCTTTTTCTCATGTCTCTGTACTGGCTTCACTTCTGAAATCTTTTTAGTGAAAAGTTTACTTTCTCTGTTTGATTGTGAGTTATTTCTGTAAATTTTAACATTAGTACTTAAATTGCATAAGACTCTAGTTAGCTGCCAAAGGTGACTCATTGTCACAAAGTTATACTTGTTTTTTAAGTTTGTCATTCAAGTTATTTTATAAATTTTACCAGTTGTTATAAGGGTTGGTATGTGATGTTCAACAGTATTTATTGAATTTTAAAGTACACTGCACTTTTTTAGAACTTCGTCGCATTTTTGGTAATGATCTCCACCACTTCACTTTAGTGATTTCCTCCCTTATCAGTTGACTTGATCAGACATGAGGACACAGTTTGAGAATTTGTTGTCTGTACTTGGCAAACATTTGGTTGACCAACTAGTTTAACAGCACCTAATTTTATCTTCTTTTTATCTGGAGCAGAATGTAGTTCCTACTTATTTTTGTTGTAACTATTAATACTTTCATATTAACCAGGTGCTTTTCCCATAACCATTATCTTGTTAAATTGTGGTAGCTTTTCCCACAGAGACGATGGAAAAGCTCCCTATAAAAGAGTTGCATTTTTCCCTGCCTGCACAGGTTGTAGGGGGTTCTCCTTGGAGCCCTAGAAGGAGACTTCTCTGAGCTTTGAGTTCTGGCTGCAGTTAGCTGTAAAACGGCAGCAGATGCCTTTTTGCAGGGCAGAAAGCTGCAATTTAGAATTGAAAATTGGGATGCATTTTTTCATAGAAACTATGGTATAAATAGGTTAATTAGTACAAACATGTTTTCAAAGGAGTGATAAACCTTTGGAACATAAGCTGTTTGTAAGTTGGGGACTACTTCCTGTACTTTGAGGTCTCCATGTTTTTCTTCACTTTGCAGATGACAAAAAGAGGCTATTGACCTCAGTTCTGAAGAAGACAAAATGGGTAACAAAACAAATTTTAGCTCAGAAACATCCCTAAATCTTAAAAAGGCACTTTATGGAATCATTAGCAACAGCAGTCCAAATGCACTTCAGAATAGGTACAGTAAGTCCCTACATACGAACCTTCAAGTTGGGAACGTGCCCCTGTATGCCAGCTGTTATACTGTACTACTGTACTTTTCAAGGTACTGGACTGTAAGATTAAACATGTTTTCTTTATTTTTTGTGTTTGTTTTTTATGTATTATTTGTGCGAAAAGTATTATAAACCTATTACAGTACAGTACTATGTAGCTGATTGTGTTAGCTGGGTACCTAGGCTAACTTTGTTGGACTTAGGAACAAATTAGACTTACGTGCTGCTCTTGGAGGAACGAACTTGTTTGTTCATATGTAGGGGACTTACTGTATACTGTCACTGATTTCATTGTAATTTAAAACTTTTCTAGCCTTGAGCTCTTGAGATCATTCTATGTTGTAGGAACACTCAGGGAGGAGGTGAAAGGAGTGCCTTGAGCTGCTGGGTTGGATGATGGGATTGGACCTCCTCCCATTGAGTGAGTGTGGTGGCTCCTATAGGTAGTAATCCTGGGTTTCCTGAGGCGTGTCCTGGGGGAGTTAGGCTCTGTCAGCAACCACTTTGGAACGTTTTCTTGCTTTAGAGTATTCATAATTTGAGGGCTAACTTGAATAATACTGCACACCACATACTGCCATGAGTAGTTTGCATAAAGACAACATTGGTCCTAGAAACTTAGAATAAGGATTGCATTATAGGCTCTGACACAGTTATTATGAATATGAGGAAACTTAATAGTCTGCCTATGATCTGTCTGATTTTTATGCTCTCAATAAGTTTTGGGTGCTTTGGGGTATGAGAGAAAATGTTAAAAGTTCTCTTCATCGTGATATCTTATTAATCAGTGCATATGTGCTCTCAGAAATAACGGAAAGATTAATATTCTCCAGTGACTGAATCATATTTTTTTCCTCAATTTGTTTACTTTGCAAACTTAGTGCTATTAGAGAAAGACAATATTGCAGTTAACTTGAATTATAAAGCACCCTACAATTCAGTAGACCTGTATAATGCTAATTGTTATGAAAATTTTCAAGCATACAAAAAAGTTGAAAGATTTTTACAATGAACACTCATACTGAACATGTAGATTCTACGGTTAGTATTTACTTTATTTGCTTTATCGTATCTTTTTATCTGTCCATTACTGTTTTTAAATCTTACTTGTAGGATACCGATAGTGTACTGTTCACTGTAACGTAATGAATGTTATCTTTGTTCCTCGACTCCATGATAAAGAGGAGCTCTTATTTCTGGGTAGCATTTATTTTCTATAATACTTGAATATAATGAGTATAAATACTGTTTATATATCGTCTTTGGTTGGAGTGCAGGTTAGAACCAGATTCAATCATCCTAGGTTTTGGTTAGTAACTTACCTAACCTACATCATAAGTCATTGCATGAGCCCAAGTCTGTTAAATGACTGTTGAATCTGGTGTCTCAGGAGAAACTGAAGTTATTAGAAAGATATTGATGTTGGTTTTATTAGATTTAGTTTATGTGGAACTCCTAAACTCTTTTGAATTATTAGAAGCCTTTTATTGGTCAGCCTGTTGCTTACTGTGATGAGTCTTACGCTCTTTCTTTGCCATGTTTTATCCACATGGAATGCTTAATGGAGTTTTTGGGTTTTTTTTTTTTTTTTTTTTTTTTTTTTTTTTTGCGGGACGCGGGCCTCTCACTGTTGTGGCCTCTCCCGTTGCGGAGCACAGGCTCCGGACGCACAGGCTCAGCGGCCATGGCTCACGGGCACAGCTGCTCTGCGGCATGTGGGATCTTCCCTGACCGGGGCACGAACCCGTGTCCCCTGCATCGGCAGGCGGACTCTCAACCACTGCGCCACCAGGGAAGCCCTGCTTAATGGAGTTTTATGTATGATTGCAAAAGTGGCTTCTGTCAGTCCCTACAGTAAATAGGAAGATAGGAAAACATTTTCAAATAATGTAGGACCCACAACTATACTATATGGGCAAATTAATACTATTGAAAGGGAAAAAATGTAAATGGTTAACCTGCTACTCCATCTTCACTGCTTTATTTGCTTTACCTTATTCTGGTGGACATTTTTTGTTTTTAAACCTCTTACTCTTTTCTGAGAAGGTTTCTGTGTCCTTACTTTACCTTTTTCTTACATGAATAATTTCCAGGGATTTAGAAATTGATAGAAAGTGTCAATATCATAAGATTAAAAAAAAAATGGTTGTTAGGTCAGGGTTGGAAGAAATAGGAGCAACTGCTCGAGGCTCTCATGTTTTAGTATTGATAAATGTACGTTAACTGGCATTTGTAGACATTCCAGGAAACCTAACTACTATTTGGAGCTTTATTTCTTTGGAAAAGTGCTTTCATAGTTTTAAATGAAAGACATTTAAACATATTTTCGAGTATAACCTGTATGTAAGTTGGTGTCTTTGTTAGAGAAGTTTGTACTATTTTTAGGAAAACAAATTTCTAGAAAATTGTGACTGGTACTTGACCATATCATCTGTGACTTTTTTCTTTCTTTGGAACTTAGTGTTGCAGGGTAACTTTAACATGTGTTCTAAATAGTGGTAGATACTTAGTTTTTTACCTTGTCTTATAACTTGATTTTAGATCCTAGAATTGAAGAGATCAGGTAACATCTTTTATTTCTGTAGATAAAAATATTTCAATTCAGTATTCCTCTCAAGGATTGAATAATACAGGTCCACCAGTTCTCCAAAATCTATGTCTCAGCCTGTTCTACAAAATCTATGTCCTTTTTATTGCATTCTCTGCCTCCAGGGCAGGCTTAAATGAATGTGTCCTCCATTTAATTTAATGTTTTTTTAATCAGCGGCCCTGATTTAAGTCTTAACACATTGACCTATCAAAATGCCCTGGGCACAGTCCCTGCTCAAGCTAACCACACTCATTAGTTGGATGATGGCTAATTACTTTGTTTGTTTTGATGTAGGGAAGAGAGAAGAGTTGATGGTGGCTTAAAGTTGTTATACCTGAATGACTAGGGAATTTTCAGAGAGGGGCTTTTAAGGGAATAGCTGAATGAGAGGGAAAGATGATTGAATCCAGCTGCATGTTGTTTTCATTTACATTTGTCCGTAAAAAGTTCAGAGTAATGAGGTTGGAAATATTAAGCCATTTGAGTTAAGAGAATTGTGGGGTAGAAGTTAAACTTTTGGAGTAGACTCAGAATTCTATAGACTAAAGGACTTTTAGAGTATATGTTGGTTGGATTGGCTTGTTTTCTGGGTGAAGAAGCTGATTGCCAGAGTGGTGAAGTACTTTTTCTAAGGTGGTACAGTTGTGGCTTGGCTAGATTCTTTTCTATTTTCTTTGCACCTGTGTTTGCATTAGAGGAAGTTTTTGAGAAGTTGTTTGAAAATTGTTACTTCAGAAGATGAGGGGAAGTTAGTGTCTACCATTCACTTTATTTTTTTAGAGATAACTTTATTTAAAAAGTATTTATTTATTTGGCTGCATCAGGTCTTAGGTCATCAAATCCGTGGCGTGTGGGATCTTTGGTTGTGGCATGTGAACTCTTAGTTGTCATGTGGGATCTAGTTCCCTGACCAGGGATCGAACCCGGGCACCCTGCATTGGGAGCGAGGAGTATTATTAGCCAGTGGACCACCAGGGAAGTCCCTACCATTCACTTTATTCTTTTTTTTTTTTTTTTTTTTTGCGGTACATGGGCCTCTCACTGTTGTGGCCTCTCCCGTTGGGGAGCACAGGCTCCGGACGCGTAGGCTCAGCGGCCATGGCTCACGGGCCCAGCTGCTCCGTGGCATGTGGGATCTTCCTGGACTGGGGCACGAACCCATGTCCCCTGCATCGGCAGGCGGACTCTCAACCACTGCGCCACCAGGGAAGCCCCCTACCGTTCACTTTAAATTGACAGTGTGGGAGATGCTGGCAATTCAAGTTTAGTCTTGGAAACAGCTTTTGTGTGAAGTTGGGATTCTTTAGAACTAGTGATTTTAAAAACTGCATCAGTTATCTGTAATTTCCATAACTTAATAGTTTCCACAGTTTAACTTTTCAAACTTTTATTTTTTGACTTTTTTTTTCTTCATTCTTAATTTTTTCTTCATTCTTATCCCAAGGGAAATATTAATGCATAAAAACATAAAGAAATTTTGTTTCTCTTAGTAAAGTATTAGCGATTTGCTGATAACCAAGTTGGTAATGTTTCTTTTGGCGTTTCCTTTTAATATCTTTTTCATGCCTTAAAGGTTTATTAGCTATTCTCAGGTAAAGATTTTTCTTCATACTATGGGTGTTCTGTTCTTTAATGTTATCTAGCAAACTCTCCAACCTGCAAATGACTTCAAGTGAATTTGGTTTTTAAACTTAAATTATTGGACTTCTCTCTCTTTCTATAGATAGATGGATAGATAATACTACAGCACATACTGTTTCCTATACTATTTAAAAAATTAAAATATATTAATTCATAATTAATTTCTAAAGTGCCAGTATATGCGCAGCTGAAATTATTGTTTGTTGCTGGCCAGATGAGTGGAGTTGGTGAAAAGAATCATGCCTGGAAACTCACTTGTGACCATAATGCTTTCTTTTTTTTTATTGAGGTAGAGTCGACATATAACATTAGTTTCAGATATACAACATAATGACTTAATATTTGTATACATTTTGAAATGATCACCAGGGTAAGTCTAGTTAACATCTATCACCTTAACATAGTTACCCCTAATTTTTTTTTTCTTGTGATGAGAACTTTTTAGATCTACTCTCTTAGCAGTTCATTCTTATTCTTTATAACACCAGTAACTCCTGTAAAGAAAAATACACCCAGAAAAAAAAAAAAAAGAAAAATACACCCTATTTAAGAAGTTTCTATTGTTAAACTAAATTATACGATCTTGTGTAATCCACAGGAAAAATAATGGAGTACAGAGTTATTGGAAGGTAGCACTCTTGTAGTTTTTGAGTTATTCTTTGAAAATGTCTTAAATATTTACATAAGTGAGAAAAGAAATGTATTCTACAGAGGCTTTATATTAGTGAGAAGATGTTCAGTTTCAGCCTTTAAAAATTTTTTTCACTTATGGTGAAATATAACACATTCTGAAAAGTATTTAAACCTAATATACAGTGTAATTATAAAATAAACACCCATGTGACCATCACTCACGTAATCAAGAAAATTGCCATGACCTCAGAATTCTTGGTGTGTGCTTTGTCAATCCATCCCCTTCCACGCCACACACTTTACAATAATTACATTCTTGCTTTTTCCCCTAGGTGGTATAATTCTGAGTGCATTCCTAAGTAATATAATTTAGTTTTGCCTATTTAAAAACTTTAGAAAAACGCACTTGTGGCTTTTGTGTCTTGCTTTTTTTGCTCATCATTGTTTTTAAGATTCATCTTCACTGATCAAGGGTTGTTGAGTGTATGTGGATAATAAGGTTTAGCAATAATTTCATTAACCAGGCTTCTCACTCACTGAGGAGGTTGCCTGCTCTTTTGCAGCAGGAAGGAAGTATCTGTTAGAAAGAGAAGGCATCCTTGTCTTCACTTGAGATAAAAAGATTGTCTCATGGTTGAACACTGAGCTCTAATCAACCTTGTCTCTAGATAATCTTGACAAGTTTTTTAAAGGTACTAACTGGCCAGAGAGATGTAATCTTTCAACAGACACAGACTGCAAAGAAGAGGGTTGTTGCGGGGAGGAGACATCACTTTCAAGAGCCAAATGATAATCAAGTAATCATAAATGCAAAATTACTGGATTTTAAACTGTAGCTTTTACCAATTGTTGTTCGTTTTAAAGAATATATATTAAAATTTATGTAAGGAAAAGAGTTGCTGTAGTCAGTTCTTGAAAGAAAGAAGGAAAGAGAATATTGAAAGGGGATCTGAACTATAGGAATTTAGGAAAACCCTAAGACTGGACTGTTTAATGTATTGGTATTTTTGTAGAGGATTGTTGACCCTGGGTTGTGTGTGATTTTGTTTGTGTTGATATCATGGGCTCTTGAATAGCTTTCGTTTCTCTGAATGTTGTTTTTCCTGTTGCTTTCTTCCAATCTTCCTTGGCCACCACTTCTGTTCTTTTCCCATATTGTTACCGACCTGGGTTCTTCAATCAGTAGAAATTGATACGAGGCCTCTTTAATCAGTAGATATGGGTTCAAGGCCAGACCCAGATGAGGAATTCAGGCAAGACTTTACTGGGACTTGTGCTGCAGCAGGAGGGAGCAGAAATAAGTAACGGGATCCCTTGCTTGCTCCCTGAGCGGGAGCTTGCTCCTCCTTGCTCCCCGAGCTGGCCCCTTAGGGGTGACGGTAGTGTTGACTGGGGTCGGGCCAGAGGGGTGGCTTAGGGGGTCTTCCTACCCCCTTGGTGATGCTGTGTGCAGGGATTATTCGCAGTACCTGATTTTGGTCCTGGCACCTCAGAAAGGGCAGCTGGGTTTTGGCTGTTTTGTATCATGTTGTTCATAATTGGCCCCAACTGAGTATGCACACGTTATTTTTAGTCCTTTACAGTTTCTTTGTATTCTGTTGCTCCAGGAGATGTTTGTCCAGGTGCAAGCACTGCAGTAAAGGGTCCCAGCCTGTCTCAATATCTTTATTGATTTAGTAGTTGTCTTAGTCTTCAGGAAGAATAGGAGAGGTGTGATAGTAGTAGGATCCTTTCAGAAACTGTCTTGAGGGGATAAAAAGTTGTATTCAAAGAATGGTAAAAGGTCATTGATCTTTAGGTAGGAACTTAGAATCTATTAGGATATGAGAATTCGTCATTATATATTAGCACGTGATTTAAAGATACTATTGGAAACGTGATTCCAGCTTATGAGCTTTTAATTAGAAAGCAGTTCTTAAGTGAAATAAACATGAATGCTTCTAATGCATTTCTATCTATTGGTCAGAATGATTTTGATCAAATTGGTTGGTGTTTTTCTGCTGTGCATTACTATGGAACCCATGCTACTTGAATGGATAACCGTTGATTTCGTTTGTGAACAAATAAAAGACTGTATGGTTGGTTCATTATTAGTTGAAGAAGAATTTAAATCTAGGACTGTCTTTCTTCAAACTTCCAATGTAGTCCATCAATATTTCTAAAGAATTCAAACTTAAAATTTAAATCAAGTATCATAAGGAAGATATACTTATTACCCTTTCTCCCCCAAATCCACATGCCAGAGAGAAACTTTGAATTAGGCTCTGTTTGGATAATGGTCCAACTTAATGATTTAAGCTATTTTAACACCCCTAGTATTACTCTTGTGTGACTTCTTCAGGGAAGTAGAGATATTTTTCTGAAATGTATTAACTATTAGGAAACATGCCCAGCATATTTCTTTCAGAAATAACAATCCAGTATAGCTTATCTGCTTTACGTGAGGTATAGGTACAAGTTTTATTAATCCCAGTATAAAGTAGACTTACTTCAGTTAAATTTTATGACTGTTCATTTAACTAAATAGGCCAGAGCCATTTTGAAGAAGATTCTAACACGTGTAAGGTAAAAACACTCAAGGAGACTAAGTTATTATTTGTTCTTTGCCTAAATTGGCGTTCTTTGCCTAAATTGGCAAGATACTGTTGTGGTGATATGGTGCTCATTTCCCCCTCTAATGAAAAATAATAACAACAGTTTATTGTTACTGTTACTATAGAAAGACAAACGGAAGATCCTCAAGAAAATTTTCTTCCCAGAATAACTACATTATATTGGGAACTTAGTGAGTGTCCAATTTATATTAACATGGATCCTTTATCCTTAATGATAACCACATTTTATGTTTTGGTGATGATAGTAATAGTACAGGAAGTGCTTATTGTGTAATACCTTGATAAACCTTGGACTTGACTGTGCTGTTGGGAAAATCATATGTGTAGTTGGGATGTTGTGATTTTTAATAGGAAGTACATATTTGGTCTAAATCCCTCTTGGAGTTTCCTAAATGTTGAGAGCTTTAAATGTGTCTTTTGTTATGTTAATGAGTGACTTTTGGAAAGCCCCTGGGTCACCTAAGGATGGGAGATGGTTGCCAGTGGAGCCAACCCCAGTTATTAGAGGGTTGGAGATTTCAGTCCCACTCCCTGACCTCTGGGGAGGGGAGAGGAGCTGGAGGTGATTTAATCACTGGAATCACCAGTGGCTAATAATTTAATCAATCATGACTATGTAATGGAGTCTCCATAAAAACCAAAAGGATCAGAGTTTGGAGAGCTTCTAGGTTGGTGAACATGTGGAGATTGAGAGAGAGTGGTGGGTTCGGAGAGGGCATGGAAGCTCCGCACCCCTTCCCACATACCATGTCTTCCATCTGGCTGTTCCTGATACCCTTTTATAATAAAACGGTGATCTACTTAACAAAATATTTCTTTGAATTTTGTGAGCTAGTATATTAATCCAACCCAAGGGGTTCTTGGACCTCCCATCTGTAGCCAGTTGGTTAGAAGCACAGGTGACAACGTGGACTTCTGATTGGCATCTGAAGTTGATGGGGTGCACAGTCTTGCAGGACTGAGCCCTTAACCTGTGGGATCTGATGCTCTCTCCAGGTAGATAGTGTCAGTTGAATTGTAGAACATGCAGATGGTGTCAGAGAATTGCTTGGTGGTGTTGAAAAACACCACCCACCCCCAGCCCCTACACACACACTAGAATTGCTATGGTGAACCTCTTATAGTGAACATCAAAATCTTGCTCTCAATAAAAGTGTCATTTTAATCTTAAGAAGGAAAGAGTTGAAGAAAGGAGGTGATAATGCTTATAGAAGTAGTTTATGTGAGCATCAGTGATTGCCATCGGCAATTGAGAGATTGTTAGTTGGATAGATGGATACCTTAGGAAGAACTTTAAGGGAGGGAGATTTTAGTTACAGAAGTATTTCTTCCAAATACAAACAACTCTTGAGTAAAAGCTCTGTCACAAGTTTTAACTCACTAGTTAAGGAACATTGAATAAGAAAAGACAGACAAGTTAATATCCAATAACCATATGAATGGTAAAAGTTCCAGTGTTGTTAACTTTTGAGATGATAAAAGGAAAAATATATCAGCAACCGAAGTAAAATTCACAAGCTGGCGTTTTGTTTGAACATGAGAAATAATATCTTGATGTGGAAGAATAGAAATGATCATTGTATACACAGGCACTAGTTAGAATATACTAAATCATACAAATGATGAGTTTGGGTGGGATTAGATGAATGATCCATTTAGTTTCTTGGCTCTTAACTTTATGATAATAGGTAATTTATATGGAAATTAAGCAACATTTTAGGAAGCCATCCCAGCTCTGATCTCATTTAAACTTTACCATAAGAGGTTAAAGGATACTAAATAAAAATACTCACTAGGGATGAAATAAGTTGCTTGTCTCCATTAAAGTGTCTGCAGTGGAAATAGTTTTGTCTATGTCTAGTCATTGGGAGGATCATTGAATATTGTAGATCTTAAGAGTTAAGTAAACCAAGATATATATTTATCTTCTTTTACTATGGATTGAGCTCTAACAAAATGACTAATCAGCTCTTTAATTATACTATTATTCCATGTAATAATAGCAGCATTCCTGTGAGTCCTAAACCTGATGTGCTGTAATGATCTCACAAGATGTTTTTGCTTAAAAATGTTTTTTTTTTAGCCTTCATCCATTAGTGTGCCTTTAAAAAAAATCTGTTATAGTGAGTAGGGTTTGTTGAATAAATTGACAATTAAACTATTGAATATGTTAAATTTAAAAATTTAATAAACTTGCTTCATGGAAGTTTAATTTCAATCTTAATATTTTTATTCTAGTTAGCTAAAGAAGACTTTTGTTTTAATATGCTAAGCAGCTTTCTGACACTTGAAAGAACAGGATAATGAAACAATGAACAGCAGATGAACTGTAATCTTAAAACTGTAAAAGGACTTCCCTGGTGGCACAGTGGTTAAGAATCTGCCTGCCAGTGCAGGGGACACAGGTTCGATCCCTCGTCCGGGAAGATCCCATGTGCTGTGGAGCAACTAAGCCCATGTGCCACAACTACTGAGCCCACGCACCACAACTAGTGAAGCCTGTGTGCCTAGAGGCCATGCTCCGCTACAAGAGAAGCCACTTCAATGAGAAGAAGCCTGTGCACCACAACGAAGAGCTGCCCCCACTCACAGCAACTAGAGAAAGCCCGCGCTCAGCAACAAAGACCCAATGCAGCCAAAAATTAATTAATTAAAAAAAAAAAACTGTGTAAAGCCCAGTCATTTGTTCAAAGTAGAAAAAGGACTTGAGGCGCAACTAAAATCTTTTTAAATATAAGGATATTTTATGAAGGTTGTTAAAAATGAGTCAGTCACTTCATTAGAAAGGGAGATCTTTTCTCCCAAGATACTTTATTTTGGTTGTTAAAATAATTTACTGCATTTAAATGAAGTATGATATAAACAATTTAAAACAACAACAAAAAAAGATTTTCCTTCTGAAATAATCATTTAGACTTTTAAAAAGTGTGTAATAAGTTTTGGATGTCATAATTGTGCGATATGAATTGGCCACAATATTATAAATAAAATTTTTGTAAATCAAACTATATTGAGAATGCAACTTGCATATAAAAGAATGTATCAATATATACCCATATATGTAATTATGAACATAATGATAAACACCTGTGAAACCCTTACCCAACTATAGAAATAAAACATTATCAATTTCATATCTATTCATGTTGCTTCTCTAGCCCATCCTCCTGGTTTTCCTCTTTGCACTAGGAAACAATCATCCTGAGTTCTATTTAACATTTCCTTTGGGGAAAAGAAAAACAGTTCATGTATGTATTTCTAGACAGTATATTCCTAAGTTTTGCTTTGTTTGGAGCTTTAAAAAATAGTATCCTACATATAAGCTTCTCTGACTTGCATTTTTACATTTTCTAGTTGATTAACATTTGGGTTTCCTGTTTTTTGCTTTTATGAATAAATAATGCTACTGTGAGCATTAAAAACTATATATTCTGATGCATATGTGTACATGTTTGCTAGGGTATATACCTGGGGTGGGGGGGCTGCTAGGACTGCCTCACAGCGTGGTGGCTGGGTTCAAAGAAAGAGTGGCCCGAGAGAGGAAGTTGCCAGGCCAATCTCTGAGTCAAGGGAGAAGATGCATATACCAGTAGGGACAATTGTTTTGGGCCATCTTAGGACACTGGCTACCACAGTGTATTTATCATTTTTATCTCCTCTTCTGTAAAATATCTGTTATGTCTTTGGTCAGTTTTTTTACTGGGTTGTTTTGTATTTTGGTGTGTGAGGGGGAGGTGATACTAAGTCTAGGTTAAAATTGTTGCAAATCTTGCTGCATTTTGTGGCTTATTGGTCCTTAAGCAGTCCTGTGAGATAGATATTTTATTACCCCCATTTTACAGATGAGAAGAGTCAGTACTGCTTAGTATGTTAAGAAAGTAGGCCTTTAAGTCAGCCAGACTCAGGGGATATTTTTGGTATAAAGAATAGCATATGCGGGCTTCCCTGGTGGTGCAGTGGTTGAGGGTCCGCCTGCCAATGCAGGGGACACGCGTTCGTGCCCCGGTCCGGGAAGATCCCACATGCCGCGGAGCGGCTGGGCCCGTGAGCCATGGCCGCTGAGCCTGCGCATCCGGAGCCTGTGCTCTGTAACGGGAGAGGCCACAACAGTGAGAGGCCCGCATACAGCAAAAAAAAAAAAAAAAGAAAAGAATAGCATATGCAAACATGTACAATTATGAAATGGCATGATGAAATGACATCAATCTGCTTGTTACACCTCACCCCCCCCCCCAAAAAAAAAGATTGACGCTTGGAAAAATTTACAGGTTTTAAAAATTCATTTGTGGTCAATTATAATGTTTTAGATAAAGTTTGGCTTTTGTTAGGAAACAGGCCTGGTGATGCCAGAGTGACGGAGCTGGAACCAGTACATTCAGGTCCAAGTTCTCTAGTCTTGCTGCCTTCCCCAGTCCTCACTTTTCTTCCTCTAAATTATTCAGTTGGATCATTCATTCACGATCTGCCAGTACATTTCAAACACTTGTGTTGATAGCCAAACTAGTTCTGCACTCAGTCTCTCACTTTAAGGGTTTGCTGGAGTTCTCAGAACACAGTGGAAAGGAATTGGCTGATATTGGAGATTTCCTTGACTAACCCTACTTAAAAAGTTTATCATGAAAATTAAGATTCATAAGTGTTGTGGTAAGAATGTTTAATAATAATTCTAATAAAGCTATTCACAATATTCAAATATTTGCCATATGTACTTTAAAAAGAACGCTGTAGGCACGCATCAAGCGCAGCTGAGTTGCTTTAAAACTGAAAATGCCACAGAGCAATTCTGAATTCTACAATGTAAGACTTTGAATAAAATGAGGCAAGTTTCTCTCATGCCTGAGCAAATGCACAGTATACAGAAATAAACTTGTAGACACTTCTTCCCAACCCTCAAATTTAGGGAAATTGTTCTTTGTACAAGTCCAGTTTCTGATCATTACAGTTCTATATGTTGAAGACAGACACCTCAGTACAGCTCTCCAGTGTAAAAGCAATGCTTCAGGCAGCATGACTTACTTTCATGTCACTTCAGGTTTCTTGGGTCCAAGATTCAAAGGCGGAAATGAAAGTGATAATAGTAGTTGTACGTAACTGGAGGGATTTTTGACATATAGTGGAATTCAGAGCATCTTTGGACTTTGAGGCAAAAGTGTTTTTTTCCACCAGTGATACCAGCATCACAAGGCTGAGCCTCTCATTCATTTTTATTTTTCCCAGCCCCATAGTCTTCCAATTCCAGTGTCCTGCATGAGAATTAGTTACCCTTCCTCAAGAAGTAAACTGACATATAACATTTGCTATAATGTTCCCATGATAAAGTGTAGGTGTCAGGTAATTTGGCAAAAAGTGTAAAGCTAGATTCCACCAGGTTGAGTATAGTACAACACCATTTGTAGAAAAGAGGGAAAAAATTAAGTTCATTTAAAATTCAATAAGTGCATTTGTAACATTTGTAATTCTCAGAATAAACACATTTAAAAAATAAGAGTATACCAAAAACATTCTGTTCTCTGAGGAGTTCAATACATGTTATTAGTTTATAGAAATTAATAAAATTACCTTTGATATGTGAAGGATACTAAAACTTACTTATAGTCCACTATTTCCTAGCACCTCTTCCTCAAGCCTGAAATGTGGGTCAAAAGGGAGGAGAAAATTGAATCACTCTCCTTTTATTCTTTCATAACTGCTTGAGTATGTTTGCTGACACTTTGTTTGAAAATGGGGTGACTAAAACTAGGTAAACTGGATCACTTTTTCCCCCCTCTGGAATGTAGAATGAACTTCATACCTAGAAGAGAACACAGAAATTGGTAGAGTACTTACCCAAAGTGTATTCTGCAGAACACATGTCCCAGGAATTGTAGTTCAAAACTAAATAACCTATGATAATTTAAATTTGGAAAAAACTGAATACCCCATACACTTATTTAACAATGCATGTTAAAATCTGAGAAGTCTTGAACACAGTATTGGTTTTATTTAATACAGTGTTTACATGTTTAATTTAGGAATCACTGTAGCTTTTTAATTAGTGTTCAGTGCAATGCAGTTTGGGAAAGACTGATCTAGTTGCTTTATTTGATAGATGAGGAACCTGAGGCCTAATGATACTAAGTGACTTTCTCAAAGTCACAGAGCTACAACTAGGACTGACAGGCTTGCAGGTTTGAAAGAATTACTGTATTGTGAACATCGAGTATATCCACATTATAATGGGAGCGTATATATTTTTTCATAAGTAAACAAGTATCTGCTCATTTATACCATCACCCCGATTTGTCTTGGTGACTAAGTTGAGTATTTTGATACCCAGCTCTTCAGTACTTGGAAATTTGTCAGATTTTAACATTGCAATATAGCTTATGAATACGCCTTCCCTTAGGTCTTAAAAATTAAGATGTCCAGAGAAGGCCTGTATACATTGCTTATTTTGAGTGGCCGTTTTATTTTAGTTTATCTCTTGGTATTGCTTTCTCCCTGAATGTTTGCTTAGCTTTTGAATTTATTAGTTGACCAAAACCACTTTGGTTCTTTAATCACAGCAAATTGTGGGTCATGGGATATTACTACTATAGATAGTGCTTGTTAGTTGGAAATCTTATTTCTATAGTATATGAATATGTGTCTTGACTTAAATATATGTATTATAATACATATTTATATATCAAATGCTTATTAGCTGGAAATCTTATTTATATAGTATATTACATAATGATTATATAATGGCAATGTTAGATAATATCTAATAACAATAAATAAATGTAAATCAACATGTTTATGTATATAACATTTGTTGGAGATCTTGTTGCAATTATATATGAATGTGTGCCTGACTAAAATGTGTATTACACATACACGTAGGGAGAAAGAATACATGAAGGCGTGTGCATCTGCCTTTCGTGTAGGTTTTTTAGATTTCAGTCTGTATTGCATTTAACTGAGCAAAAGGTATCATTGGATAATTTTAATTTATCAAATACACTCTTTTATATGTGATCCTAGAAATTTTTTTTAGATTTTTTAAACGGCATTAAGATACTTATTTTGATATAATTTTTTGGTGCCAGCTTCTCATCGTTTCCTTTTTTTCGGTTTATTAAGTGTCCTTTATAAAGCACAACATACTCCTGTTTCACATGGATACTTAAGAAAACTGATAGCTCTCATTGCCAGTTAAGGCAGAAGTTGAGAGAGAACTAAAATATGGATATATGTTTGAAAGTAGTTTTGCTCTGTGTGTTCTTGTGAGAGCTGATATCTTTTTCATTTGTAATGCATTTCACCTTAAGTGGGATGGTACAGAGAAGTTCTGCAGGACATTTCCAGCTTTTGAACAACCCTTGTTTTTTTTCCATGTGTTGCTCAGGAGTAGAGAAACAGGTAGTTTGTCCATCTGATACATACAGCATGCTCTCTGCTTATGGAAGACCTCGAGTCAAAATGACCCACCCATCAGCTGTAAGAGCCAGGGAGGTTAGTGAGAGTTCTCTTATGACCCAGTAGCAACTGCTTTTACATAAATGAGTCATGATTTGATGGTGTGGTAGTGGTCAGTCTGCATTTGTGGGTCTTTTCAAACTTCAGAATTGACCTAGTAATAATAAAATAGTAAAAAATGACTTCTTTGGGGCTTCCCTGGTGGCGCAGTGGTTGAGAGTCTGCCTGCCGATGCAGGGGACACGGGTTCGTGCCCCGGTCCGGGAAGATCCCACATGCCACGGAGCGGCTGGGCCCATGAGCCATGGCCGCTGAGCCTGCGCATCCGGAGCCTGTGCTCCACAACGGGAGAGGCCACAACAGTGAGAGGCCCACGTACTGCAAAAAAAAAAAAAAAAACAATGACTTTTTAATTCTATATCATTAGTAATCCTTTGAAATTTTATTGTTTTGCTGTTGTTACTTAAATATTGGTATGAACCTCTATAATCGTATTAGGCTTGAATATATCCTCACATATGAGTTTCCATAGTTATAAAATTGGCTGTGTGTTTAATATGATTATATAAACAGTGTTTATATGTATCACATGGTAGGATTGGATTTAGATTGTTCATTTTAATAGTGTTAGTAAATTGGGGTTTTTTCCCTCTCATGTACTTATTTATTAGCATGTCATTGTGGCATGCTTTTGTTTTTGATCCTGCCACTAGATGGCAGGAATAATAAAAGGTAGATTGAAATGCCAGCTTGAGCTGATGCTTTGTATTCTTCCCTTGCCTTGGTTGTTTTCTATTCCCTTAAGTGTGAATTTTGGGTATATATGTAGTCTCCTAACTAGTGGGATTTATGTAGATCTGGTACCTTGTGTAGCCTGAAAGTTCTTAGACAAGGTAAAGAGAAGGAACAGAAAACCTTTAATCCTGGATGTAATCATTGGTGTTCTAACACTTTGGTTTTCACTTTTATTATCTCTGTGAAATTCTGTTCCTTTCCTTTATTTCTCGATTCTCTTATGCTTACAGTTGGCATCCATAATTGATCATTTCTGTTGGTGGCACTGGTTGCCTTCTCATTTACGACGTGAATACGTGTTAACCCAGCCAATTTTGTAAAATCTTATGCTACACTTTGCAAAAAAAACCTCTTAGAATTATAATTGACTGTGAATCTTTTCACAGAATGACTTATTTTTGAAAGAGCTTATCTATTGATAGTCTTTGAAGAATAGAGTGGTGGACAGAGTTGGGGCGGTTCGGATGTAGCTTCCATGATTATGTTAACGTTATATAAGATTTTTGTCTTACTACTGGACTCACACCAGAGACTCTCCTTGTTGGCATTATGAAGTACTAAGCAGCCATGTTGGAGAAGTCCATGTGGCAAGGAACTGCAGACAGACCCTTATGAGACTCCAGAGAACTGCCAGCAAGAAACCAGGGTCCTCAAGGAAATGAATTCTGCCAGCAATCTAAGTGAGCTTGGAAGTGAATTATTTCCCTAATTGAGTCCAAATGAGAGTCCAACCCTGGTAACCCCTTGATTGCAGCCTTGTGAGACACTAAGCAGGGGATCCAGTTAAGCTGTGCCTGGACTCTTGACCCTTGAAACCATGAGATAATGATATATGTTGTTTTAAGCCATCGAGTTTGTTGTAATTTGTTACACAGCCATAGAAAACGAATACAAATACCCTTAAAAAAACCTTTCCCATCTCTGAATGTTACCTATTTGCCAGGTGCTGTGGATACAATGGTGTGAACCCAGATAGACATGATTCTAGTCTAGTGGGGGAGACAGATTTGAAACAGTTTAGAATGGCAAATGCTGTGAAGATGCATACCACAAGAGCATCTAACAGACTTAATGAAACACCAAGTATCTCTTTAGGACTTACTCAACTTTTTAAAATATTCTTCCTAGGTTGCTTTTCTCTCTCTCTTTTTAGTATATTCTTGCCATCACAAAATTTGATCTAGCTTTATTTTCTATTAGCATTATGAAAGCTATGTTATAGCCTTATTAATTACTGCCTCAAATGGAAACAACCCATATGTTCTTCAATAGGAGAATGAGTTGTAGTATTCATAAAATGGAATACTACTCAGCAAGAAAAAAGGAACAAACTGCTGCTACAAGAATAAATATCAGAAACATTATGTTGAGTGAAAGAAGCCAGACACCTATAGAGAATAAAATATCCATTTATATGAAATCTGAGAACAAGCAAAATTAATCTATGATGAAAGAACTCAGAAAGTGGGAGGGGGAAATGACTTTAAAGGTGATGTGGGAACTTTCTGCAGTGATGGTTTTGGGTGATAGTTATGGTTGATGAGATTATAAAATTGTCAGAACTCATTGAATCAAACATAACATAAGTGTATTTTAATGCATTAAATTATACTTCAGATTCTAAAAATGTCAGATGTTCTTTAGTATCCTATGTGTTCTTTTCTCTGATTGTATTTGCTTGTTGACTATCCCTCCTGTAAGATTGTCAAAGATTGTCAGCTTCCTGAGGTCAGGGACCAAGTTTGCCTCTGGTTCTTAGTTAGAATTGTGTACTTGTATGCATAATGCCCAGGCTTATTGGCTCTGAGTGAAAAGTTATTTGTGAACTATAGTTTATTCATACGTTGGTATCCATATTTCATGGTTACATTTTTTCAAGAAAAATATTTGTATTATTTCAAAATCTTGTATTCAGTGTTTTTTCTTTATGTAGCTTCTAGTTTTTTCTTTTCTAGGATGCACAAAAGACATCTGTTTTAAGTGTTGGTAGAGTAATCTCGCTCCAACTACATCTTTGCCAACCACAGTTTGAGATAGCACGGTGCTTTATTTATATACCAAAATTTAAAAATCAGATCTTTTTTGTGAATGTGAAGTTTATTATATTCCTCTTAAATGAAAACTAAATATTCTTTTTTCTCCTCTTTCTGCCACCTCTCTTTAATTTTTTGAGATGGAGCAAAGAATGGAGACACTATTTTACTGTTTTGATACAAAAAGCCCTTAAGCACCACAGTAATTTGAAAAAGAACCAGGTGGTTACATAGCACTTTGCCTAACTGGTGCTATCCCTTGTGGTCATGGTGTTATTTTTTTCCCTGATGAAAATAACAGTAAATTTAAAACGATTTAATGGCTGAGTCAGAAACTTGAAAAATAAGTGTACTCTCGATTTCCCAAAACTGGTAGATCACAGGTGTAGTTTTTCTGAACTCTTGAAGAAGATAACTCAGAGTAGGTTTTTCAGTGCTGGAAAGAAATGACTTTCTATTGTGACTTATATGTTGGGGGTCTTCTAAAAATAAATTCAGAATTCTGCAAAATTTTTATGCACATTCTTCTGGTGAGAGAATCCATATTTTCATCAGATTCTCAGAGGCTCTCATCCAGAAGGATTAAAAACCCTGCCTTTCCCTCCTTTTTTTATGAGGTTTTTTTTCATTGCCAGCTGATGGTTTTGCCAACTTTTCAGAAACATAACCAGCTCTAAGTTGGCAAGAAATTACTCTGTATTGAGTGTTCACCTGTACTGAACACTGTGAAAGTGTAGTATTTTATGTGTCTGGTGGTTCCCTTCATTTCTTCATTGTTTTTACTGTTTTTCTTACCTTTTTGGTTGCACAACTAAATCATAATTACTGGGTTCCACAGACTGTCCTCTTCGCTTCTGCATTCCAGACCATCCCAGATATAGGTGTAAGAATGATGAAAAAGAAATACTTCCATTAGTAAACCTGATTTTTGTTAGGGAATCTCTGGTCAGAAATGCTTGTTCTTAATTATAACAACAGTTTTTTGCGGGAAAATATATACTTCTTGGCAAGATGTTCAGGAATGTCAAAATCTAAATCTGTGGCTACATGCATGTTCTGTCACTTGTTAATTTATTCTGTCCTGACTCTCCTATTTCTAATCTTGTTACTCTTATCCTTGAGGTGGTACCTAGCTATAATAACCTATAAAATAGCATGATTCTTGCAAAAAATTAATTAGGATAAGTTTCATATTTTAAGAAAATTTCATGTTAGAGTTACTGCATTTTGATATCTGTATTCTATCTTAGTTCAAAAACATTGTCATATTGATATACGTTCGATCAAAATTTAATTTGATTGAGGAAATGACCTTTTTTATCCTTTCTGTTGAGTTATGTTACTCATGCCTCTCCTATTTGGCTTTGACTGCTGGGAAATGAAGTCAGATTTAAAGTTGAACTTGTAGGCCCTTATGACTTATATTTTGGTATGTTTTTACCTAGTCTTGAATTTTTTAATCTATATTTCTCATGTCTTTTGTCTTTCTATGTTACTTTTAGTTTATTATGTATTTTTGTGGAACAAAAAGGTGATAAGTTAAGGCGTCTTACAGATCTTAGAACTTGAGTTTTCTCCCCCTCCCCCCATAGGCTTTGATTGCATATCTGAATTATAGTAGAGCAAGTGCTTTTAGTACTAAATGGTACCTTCAATGTTCAAATTACCTAACAAATATTTACTGTGTGATAACTATTGAATATGTGCCAGGCACTGTACCACGTGTACGGGGGTCTCTGTTGTAATGGAGCATATTTTCTGGCAAGCAAAATGTAAGCAAATAAAAAGAAAAAATAAAGTAACATGCTAGCTAGTGTCCAGGATGTGGCTGTGAGCCTGCCACTTCAGAGAGGGAAGTGAATGAGGCCCTTTTGAGGTGATATTTGAGCTAAGACCAGGATGACAAGGAGTTAGCTAGCCCTGTGAAGATCTGAATTAAGACCATCTCTCCAAGCAAGAACAAGTTTGGCATGCTGAAGGAAAATAAGGCCCCTATGGCCAGGATATAATGAGAAAGGATATAATGTAGATAGGGATAGGATAAGGCCAGATCAAGTACAGAGATTGGTAATTGTGGGAGTTAAACCCTTATTCAGATGAATTTAAAAAATAAGTGGAGCAGAAGTTAATTTGGCTGTAGCAGATGTTTTTTATTTCTGTATATAATACTGAATGGTTTTGTGGGTGATACAAAGGATGGATGAAAGACTTTAGAGGCCAGAACATGAAGAGGGACCGAAATAGCATTGACTATGGAGTGTTCAGACAATGAAAATTTGATTAACCCAGTTACACTATTTTTATTTCCTTCTACCTGAATGGTATATTTCTATAGAAAGAATAGTTTACCTTGGAGTGGGAGTTAAAACATTTTACACAACTCATAACTTCACACTAGCATTAAATCACCTTACCCAGGTGACATTCGTGGGAAAATGTTTTAAAATTGGATCATATATAAAATGTTCAGAGGTGTTTTAACATTTATTGAACTTGCTATATGCTGGGTGCTTGGTGGTATGGGTAGGAAGATCTATTCATTCATCTTTGCCTAGAGACCAAATTGTGTGACACCTGGCTTTGCTATTCATTAGTTGAGTGGCTTTGAGCAAAGTTAACCTCTTTGCATTTGATTTCTCGTCTGTAAATTGGGGATGACAATAGTGCCCATCTCAGTAAGTTACCATAAAGATTAAATGAACTAATACAAATAAAAGTACTTAGAACAGTATATAATTCATAATAAGCACTTATTAAATGTTCACTGTTTGTTAATTTTGTTACTATTCACTTACGATGGAGCCTAATAGGTAAATTTATGCTATTTAGTATGTTGGTTGGAGAGAGATAAAATGCAAAGTGCAAGATCCAGTAGAGGCATAACGGAGGGAGTGCCAGCCCTTAGCTGAAAAGGATAGTTAAGGCTTAGGAGGAGGTATCTCTTGAGTTAGGTCCTGAAGGGCAAGTGTTAGAGGATATGGAAGAAGGTTTGCCCTTCAGGAAACAAAAACAGCTTGTGCAAAGGTATAGAAGTATGAAAAAGCATTAATAGTATATATTTAGGGAAAAAAAGTTTGGAATATATGAGGTGAGAAAGAAGTAGGGAGGAGACATTTCAGGGTGGGGATAGGGAAGGGAGTCTCAAAAACATCAGGACTTTGTCCTATAGATTTTGGGAGACAGTGAAGGATTAGTATGGTTAATAGTTCATTTAAGAGAGAATTGTATGGAGGATGGATTGGGAGGTGGTGAGGAGTCAGTAGAGACAAGTGAAATAGTCTAGGTAGAATATGAAGAGGACTTCTTATTGGGAAATTTTAGGAGCTGGGTTTAGGGAGTGAGTAGTCTAAGATGATTCTCTGTGATAATGGTAAAGTTTTTAACTAAGATAGCAAGCAACTTTACTAGTGGAGAGCAGAGTAAAAATGAGTTCAGTTTTAGGTATGATGTGCCCATGAAGACATCTCAGCAGCTATTCTGATGGGCTGTTCAATGTGAGGATTTAGAATTTAGAAAAAGGAATTGCGTACTTAGGAATAATCCATGGTAGTCAAAGTTCAGGGAATGGATGAGGGAAAGAGGAGAGGTAGCAGTGAAAAGAGTCTGGCATCAGTCAGACTCTTGACATCAATCTTTGGAGCATAGTGACCAAGAAAATCAATGTATATGGTACACAAAAATTTTTTTTCATCTAAGGGACTTAGGGGAATGGGCCCTTGGAAGAGAATAAGTTTTCACGTTCTTAGCTTCTTCATGTACTTTTTCTTAAAACTGAGGTCCAGGCATCATACTGATTCACTTTCCCTATCTCTAATTGCACAGTCATGCATCTCCCATTTTACAAAAGGAAAGCATACCACTCACCTGTCCCTATATGTTGCCCTGAGGTATAAAAATCTCTAGGTTTCCAAATGAAGGCACAGAACAGTTCACAATGTTCATGTGGAGATACTGACCTTTCTCCCAAAGAGAGCAAATCAGGTATCTGTCATGGAGATGTCACAGAGGAAGCTCCATGATTCTTTCTGAGAATTTGAGTTTTCAGGAATTTATTTGTTGGATCATAATCTAAACATATAGAATGTAGCAAATTTATCTTGAAAGAACTAATATATATCCTGAGATATTTGTGAGGGTAAGTCTAAAAATTTTTATTAACACCCTCCTACTAATTCTAAAGCATGAAATAGAGCAGAAAAGTCAGTATTAATGAGAAGGGGAAAAAAGTGGACAGAGGTCAGTTTTAGGGACAGAAATTACAGTATAAACCTTGAGATGCTTGCCTTTGGTGAGGGGTGTCTCATTTGGAATTTTGGTGTACAGATGGTCTCCCTTAGGACAGATGAAGCTTCTATATAGCTTAGCATAGATTTTCTTACTCTAATAAAGCTGATGGTGGTTGAGCAGGGTTCTTTAGGAAGCAATGTGGAACTCTGAAATTAGAAAAATAGATCTTTTCCATAAAGCCAATATCTTTTTTAGAAGACAGTGCTTTTTCTTCTTATGTTTTCATATTACAGTTTTTACTACTATATTTGAGGAAACAGGAAAAGTCTTTTTCTCTTATAGAAGACCTAGACTTACGCAAGAGAGAAAGGAGACTAATTGAAGTAAAGTATTAGAAGTATGTAATGGAGAAGGTGAGCTTCCCTTGTTTCATTTAAGGTAGAGACTCTACTTTTCGGTAGTGTAATATATTACTTGAATAATCTAAGAGTTAAAGTCACAAGGAGCTAAAATTACCCACCCCTACACATTTTGGGTATTTTTTCCTCAGGAAGAGAGGGAGAATGACTTCTTAAGACAGACTGAATAAGTCTCATAGACTTCATTTCTGAAATGGGTATATGAATAATTTTCTCACTTGTCAGTAACCAGACTATTTAAAGATTTAAGGAAAAAATGGGATAAAGAGTAAAATGTGATTTTTAAATTCATTAAAGGAAGAGAAACAACTATATTTGAAAGTCCTGTGGAATTAGAAAATACTTGATAACAGGAGAAAGAGGAAGAGATTCAAAATAAATTGTTAAACTTTAAGTGTCATAAGTAATTTGTTCGAATCAAAATGCTGATTAGATGATTGTGGTGATAATACTGAAAGTTGTATACATCTCTTGAAAGATGCTGCAATAATGGACAATAGATGCAACCTATTAACAAGTCTGTCTTGCATTCTTTTCATGAGAACTGAGACTTTGTTTTCTATCAGATATATTTTTGATCCATGTATAACAGGTATATTGTAAAAGTGAACTGGCTTTTTAAGATCAAATAGAAATTCCTAGTTCCCTCTTTATACTTTGTAAACAGAGTTTTAAAAGCATGAAGGAAAATTTCTGCATGAGAAAACCTTTTTTCTCATCCTTTCTCCTTTCTGAGACATTGAATATGCAAATGATAACAGACATCAATGTCATGTTATCATTGAGACATTATCCCAAAATAGTTCTTTAACATTTATGTGGCAAGCTTGTCTATGATGGGAAGACTGGTTTGGGTAAAGCAAACCTGTACTGGGTAGAAGTGGAAGGAGGGATTTCAAGTCTTTTTGAAAAGGAAGTTTACCCAGGTTTACACATACCTTTATAAGATGAGAAATAAACTTTGAGGGAGTAAAGATTAGAAAGTATAGCTTACTGGTAAGAGTGGTTATCTGGAGCTTGACAGTGGTGGTTGAATTGGTTAATATATTAAATATGAGAAAGGTGCCAAGAAGGGGAGAAATATGAGGTAGAGATGGGGACCACTTGCTTTGTATCTCCTTTGTGAGAGTAATAGTTAATAGTTGTTGGAGGATTTGGTATAAAAGCATTTTATAGATTATGTGTGAAGCTTGTAGGTAGTAGTGATGGTTGTTATTTTTGGTCATGCAGTACTTAATGAAGTTTTCTGGCTATGATTCTTTTTTCTTTGCCTAGCCTTTTTGGATTTGCTTTTTTTTCTTCTTTTTTTGTTAAAAATTACTCATTGTTTAAAAAAAATCAAAGAATGAGGCGTAATCTATTAACCGCTTGTTATATATTCTGCTAGGATTTCTTCAAAGGATACACAGTTTTTGAAATTTATGTAAGTGTACACGCACGCATAACCCTTAGGTTTTTGGCATAAATACGATCATACTATACAGACTAATGAATTCTGCTTCATCTACAAAATAGCATGACGTATATGGTAGCTGATAGTGCTATTCACCAGTATCTGGTTTCCCTCTTTTCTCAGCACATGGATGGGGCCATGTGACTAGTACTAGCCAATGAATCAAGAGTGTAAATGATGTGTATTTCTTTCCACCTGAAAATTTGTTGTGCTTAAACCTCCAAAATTCTTTTCTCTGGCAGAATGATTGCAACATTCAAGGTAGTGACTATTCGGGCCATAGTTGTTTAAAAGGTAATATCTGTACCACAGAGTTGAAATCTGAAATGATATAGTCAGAGGTATATTGGACTTCTCTGTCCTTTGTTTCCAAAGTAACTTTAAGAAAGAGCAAAAGCTTCAAAGTTCAAAGCTGCATCTTAAAACATCTTAAGAGAACTATGCTAATGGTCTTGCTTATATAATTTTAAACATACGCCAGTGTTTTTTAAACACTTGTTTTAGCTCTTGAACCCTTTCTTCAAATGAGAGTTTACACAAGAGCCTAATATACAGATAAGTGTGGATTAAATGGGATGGTACCCTCTTCCCTTCAAAAGTATATACTCTACTCGCTTGAAAATGTATACCCCACTCCTGTCAGAAAAGGTAGTATGAGAGGAGTTCTTTGGAATCTGAGGTACAGGGAATGATTTAAGATCCACTTATAAGGTTCACAGTGCCCGGAAGGTGATGCAAATTATTACTGGCATTTATTACTCTCTTGCTGTTTGGAATCATCTTGTGATCATGCTCAAGAATGTAGGCACTGGAGTTAGAGCTACTTGGTTCAAATCCCATCTTGACTACTTAATGGCTGTATGACTTTGGATAAGTATTTAACATCTCTGTGCTTTAGTCTGATAGATTGGGCGTAGTATCCTACCTCAAAGGTTTCTTTTTTTTGTGATGATTAACTAACAGTACCTGACAACTGTTAACAATTTTTTAAAAGAATAATTGTACTTATGGGCTTCCCTGGTGGCACAGTGGTTAAGAATCCGCCTGCCATTGCAGGGGACACGGATTCGAGCCCTGGTCTGGGAAGATCCCGTATGCTGCAGAGCAGCTAAGCCCATGCGCCACTACTACTGAGCCCACGTGCCACAACTACTGAAGCCCACACGCCTAGAGCCCGTGCTCCACAACAAGGGAAGCCACTGCAGTGAGAAGCCTGCTCGCTGTAACTAGAGAAAGCCTGCATGCAGCAACGAAGACCCAACGCAGCCGAAAATAAATAAATAAAAATTTTAAAAAAAGAATAATTGTATTTAAATAAATAGTGCTAAAAATGCCTCTCTTTACTACTACCCCTCTTGGACCCCTTTGTCTCCTTAAACACGCTAACCTCTCCAATCTCAAGGTCTTTGCACTGCTAGTATTTTTACCTAGGGACAGCTCTCCCCACCTCTTGGAATGGTTGGCTGCTCCCAGCCTTAAGGTCTCACAAATGTTAGAAGACTTCATTTATACCTTGCTTAAAGCCATCTTTACCCCTTCCTCCCCTTCTTCCTATTTCACTCTTTTATCTCATCCCTTTAGTGTCTTCCAAAGCTGTTGCTTCAACTTATAATTATCTGGTTTGTGTTTATTGCACTTAAGCTCCAGGAGAGAGACTTTGCCTATCTTTTTCACTGCTCTCTTTCTAGTGCTGAATGGAAACCTGGGACACATTAGTTGCTTAGAATTTTTTTTTTAAAAATGGTAAATGATTATTACCTTTTAAAAATGAAAACCATACTAATGGTCAATGTAGAATAGCTATCCTTAGAGGCACATATTATAATGTCTTGACAGACATGAATTTTGGGGAAGCTTTGAAAGATGTGCTGTCAAATTGACATAGGTTCTCTATTCATAGGAGACAACTATGAGCCCTCACATATCCTTATTTTTGATAGAAACTTCAGTTAATCTGGTATTTCACCACAAAGCAAATTAAAATAGTGGGATGGGGCTTCACTGGTGGCGCAGTGGTTGGGAGTCCGCCTGCCGATGCAGGGGACACGGGTTCGTGCCCCAGTCCGGGAAGATCCCACATGCTGTGGAGCGGCTGGGCCCGTGAGCCATGGCCGCTGATCCTGTGTGTCCGGAGCCTGTGCTCCGCAACGGGAGAGGCCACAACAGTGAGAGGCCCGCGCACCGCAAAAAATAATAATAATAATAAAATAAAATAAAATAGTGGAATGATTCAAGGCTTTGACTTTAAGGGGAATGTTGAGATGTGGTAGTACTTGATACAGAGCTCCACTTCCTCTCTTCCCTTTTGCCCTATCTCTTTCCTCTCCTTCCCTTCTTTGCTACTTATATTTGCTGTTCTTTATCACCATCATGGAGCAAAGCCACTTGCCTTTCCTTTGTTTGTTTCCTCCATTGTTTCTGATTTATTCTTCTGCTTTTTAGATTTTATTTGCAAAGGCTAAGCTAAACTAGACTTGTGTTGTCTTATGGAAATTAGATTGGTGCACTGAACATTTGTGGGGTGTGGGACATGTTTGTCTCCCATCCCCTCTGTGTTTATCTTGCTCTTTAATTGCCAAAAGCAGTCTTTTTCTATTGTTTCTCGGTTACTTCCTAATTTGAATCTATTTATGTAAAGCCTGGTTTCTAAATTTCTGAGGTTTCAACTGTGTTCATCTAAAAGTGTGTTAATCTTGAATCTGTATAAGAATTTAATATAGAAGTGTAAAGAATAGGGGTTATTACAGCAAGCGCTTATTTTGAGACAGTCATTTTGATGCCAGTCTTACAAAAAAGCAGTGACATAGGCCCTGGAAAATGTCAATTAGCAAACTTCAGTTAAAGGTTTAATTATAGTTATATGCATTTGGTAGATAGTTTTAGAGAAGTAATGGTTTAGGGAAAAGGAGGACGGAACTGGCCCTTGGGAGACTTGCTTGTGTTTTACTTTTAGCACTGCCTTAGCCCATTTCTTTAGGCTGGAACTTTCTCTATCTTTACTTCTTAGCTATAAATTGAGACCTTTATTTCTCAGCCTTTCTAGCTCGTATTCTACACATACCATATATTCTGTTACGAAAGCTAGTCACAGGGGTCTTAGATGACTTCAGGTTGGTCATAGCTTTAAGGCTAAGAATATACTGTTCTACTTATTCCTAGACATCTTCCAATTAATATTTTTTATGATACAGTGCCGTATTTTTATAGAGAACTGGAAATGTTAATTAAACATACAAAACGCTTTCCCACCTCAAAAATTTCCTCTTGAAGATAGAAAAGCCTTTCATTAACTTTAGAGCTGAGGTATAAATTTTTTTTAACCTTTAAGATTAAGGGTATATTGTATTTTGCTTCAGTACATAATCGTGAGATTTCGTTATTGTTTTTGAGTGTACATTAAGTGTTTCAGTATAACATAAGGTGAAATAACAAACCTAAAACGAAATGTATGAAGTGGTTAGGTCTCCAACAAGATCAGTAGAAGGAAAATGCAGAGGTAGCGCTTTCCCTCCTTGTTCAGAAGGGCAGGCCTAGTTTACAAATGGGTTGGTACTGAGTGTTTGTTTTCCTAAGGAAACAATATGGTATATGTTGAATAAGACGTAAACCAATTTATAAAGTTCTGTTTAAGCTGTAATGTTCTGAATTCAAGTATTGTGCTAATCTCTATTAGAACCCAAGAGGTATAACCATTTTTCCGTAAATGGGCTTCCATAATTTAATCTCATCTTGCTGCTTTAAGAGGTTGTTTCAAGCACATAGACTTTTCTTAGCTTTCGAAGGGTTTCTTGGGATGAAGAAGAATTAATACTACAGAATTTATAAGGATTAAAAACAACTGTGTGGCTTTCAGAAGCAAGTGTTTTATTCCTATCTTGTTACTTTTCATTTGTCTCTTATAGATATCGGGAAGGGCCATTATAAAATGCGGTGTCTTTGAATAGCCAAAGGACACGGAGGTCTTAGGAATATACATTGCAGAAGAAAACTAAATTTATGTATCTTAGCTTCTTTGTAAAGGTGGGTCTCTAAGACCTCTTTTAATTTGTAATATGGCTGTTTCTCTTTATCAGATTTAAAACTCACATTTTCCTGTGATCCCCAGTTTCTCCTTACATCTTGAAGCAGTTTGCTTGTTACTGAAAAGCAGTAAAATTATTTATATGCCCCTTTTAGAATGAAAAAGTTCATGTGAGAATTATTTTGTCTGTCTTAATAAGTCATTCTCCCACATTGGAATTTCAGGTTGGCTCTAGAGATTGGGTTGAGAGAATTTGGGGGAAGGCGTTCATTTATTTTTTAGAAAACTTTTATGAAAAATAAATAAACCAAAAGTAGAGAAGACCACAATGAATCACATGTATCTACTATACAGAGTATTCAATAATTAGCATCTTTTTTTCACACTTATTTCAAAACAAATCATTTTATTGAATTTAAAATACCAAAAGTTCTGACAATATTAATAAAAGTATATGTAAAATCTGGTAGTTTTCTCAGACTGAGTTAGATATTATTTTACTACTTGTGTTTTCTCTTTTATTTCAGTTTTATTTTGGTGTCTCCTAACCTTTAATACATCTTTTCTCAGTCAATTCACCTAGTTTTACTTGATGAAAACTGTAAATTGTATGTATGAGTGTGTGTGTGTGTGTGTGTGTGTGTGTGAAATTTTCCATAATAAAGTTTACATATAATTAACTTGAAACAAATAGACTGTCAGATATTTCTTCAGCAAAAATGGGTTTATTCGGGATCAGCAGAGAATTGCAATTCGGGATCTGCAACCAAAGCAGGCCATGTGCCAGTCCCAGCATGCCATTTTATAGAGAGGAAAAGGAAGTTGGAGGGGCTAAACAGAGTCTATGGCTTTTCATTGGCTGCTGAGTCCTTGCCAGGGAAGAAGAGAGGAACCTTTCTTCCTCCTGTTGGGCTCTGCTGTCCTTGCAGGGCATGAGAGCTCCCTTTTCTGGTCTCCCAACTCTATTTAATTGAAGTTTATTAATTTTTAACAACATGTATTACTCATATATATAATTATGTAGATCATCTATGTATATGTAAGTATTATAATTGCATATATAGATATGTGTGCATGTATATGTAAACTCTGTATACATACACATGCACACGTGCAGTATCGTAGAAAATTTCTAACCTAAGCAAAAGTAGAGTTAATACTGTAATGAACCTCCGAATGTGTATACATCACCCAGCTTCAACAGTTTTCAATTTATGGTCCATCTTGTTTCATCTATAACACCCTCCCCAGCTATTTAAATTTTTTTAATATGTATATTGGACATGCTAAAATTGAAGACTGCTTTTGTGCACACAATTGCTTGCATTTAATGAAGAAGAAAATAGAAGCCAAAATTTAAGTCAGTGTTACTACTCATTACTAGTATGCCAGAAAGCATTAATTGACCCTCATAAGTGAAGTGCCAGGAACTATACGATACCTTCAAGGATCCAAAAGTCACTAAGAAAAATATTCCACTGTCAGGTAAATTAGAATGGAGGTTCCAACGTGATGTTTTCAAAGCACAAATTCAAGTGGACTGGGGAGGGGAGGATGGAGTATTAGAGAAGGCTTCTTCAAGAATGAATTTCAGGTTTGAGGGGATCGCAGGAAGAAAGGAGAATAAAATGCATGGCTGTGGTGTGTTTCTATGTAGATGGAACAAAGAGCTAGGAAAGACCATGCTAAAATTGCTCAATAAGAAGGTGAGACAAAAGATTAATAGATACAATTCTTTTTTTGGTTATTTACTGTAATGGAAAAGAGTAGTTGTATGATTAATCTAAATGCCTTTTATATTTGTTTTGGATTGGTTTTTTTTGTTTCCCCTGGTTATTAACTTACCCCCCTGCCCTGGGTTCTTTTGTTTTTTTCAGTTGAGAAATCATTACCATATACCAGTGTATTAATTTTAGGTGTAAAACATAATGATTTCATATATGTATATATTGTGAAATGATTACCACAATAAGTTTAATTAATTAACATTTATTACCACACCTTTTTTTTCCTTTGTGATAAGAACTTTTAAGATCTAAACAACTTTCAAATATATAATACAGTATCGTTAACTGTAGTCACCATGTTGTATATTGCATCCCTACAACTTAGTTATCTTATAACTGGAAGTTTGAACCCTTTGACCACCTTCACCCATTTCCCCCACCCCTGCAACCCCACCTCTGACAACCAGCAGTCTGTTCTCTGTATCTGAGTTGTTTAGGTTTTTTGGTTTGTTTTGGTTTTGGGGGGTTTTTTTAGACTCCACATAAATGAGATCGTCTAGTATTTGTCTTTCTCTCTGACTTATTTCACGTAGCATAATGCCCTTAAGGTCCATGCTTGTGGTTACAAATGGCAGAATTCCTTCTTTTTTATGGCTGAATAATATTCCTGAGAGAGAGTGAGAGAGTGTGTGTGTGTGTGTGTGTACACCCCACATTTTCTTTTATCTATTCATTTGTCAATGGACACTTAGTTTGTTTCCATGTCTTGGCTATGCTGCAACAAACATGAAAGTACAGATGCCTATTCAGGATAGTGATTTGGATTAATGCCTTTGGATTAACGCCTGGAAGTAAAATTGCTGGGTCATGTGGTTGTACTGTTTTTAATTTTTTTGAGGAACCTCCATGTTGTTTTCCATAGTGGCTGCATAAATTTACATTCCCAGAAACAGTGTGCAAGGGTTCCCTTTTTTCTACGTCCTTGCCAATATTTGTCTTTTTGGTAATAGCCTTTCTGACAGGTGTGAGGTGATAACCTCTATGCATTTCCTTGGTGATTAGGATGTTGAGCACCTTTTCATGTACCTGTTGGTATTTGGTTTCCTTTGGGAAAATGTCTGAATCAGTTTGGATTGGGTGTTTAATATTTCAACTGAGGTTTCATGGGAATTCACATAAAAGTAAATAACCAGACTATACTTATAGTATACTTGTAGTAACAACTGAATCTGCAACACAGTGTTACCAATTTAGATTTGGGTGCTTCTGGTTTAATTTATATATGTGTGTTTATATACAAACAATGAGAAATACAAGCATTACTAAAATTTTCTATTAGGCTCTAAACAAACTTCTGCATCATTTAATTGAGCAATATCTTTAACAGCAAGAAAAACTTTTTAAAAACTGATGACTGTTTGGCGGTTACTTCTGAGTCAAATATTTTACAATTTTGTGAACCAAAACAAAATACCAAAATAAATTAGATGATGTTTAGCATCTTTGCAACTATGAAATATAACCTCGAGTTTAAGACTCTGTGTTTACTGAAAGAACCTAATTGTTCTTCTTACTGATTGATTTATTAATAAATGTTATAAATTTGGGCTTAAATTTCTATTTAAAAAAATACTTTTATTTTTCCTTTATTTTTTTATGAAGATTTTATTTGAATAAAGGTTCCAAGCCTTTAACGTTTGAAATGCAGTAGCTTATTTCATTTTGGAATTTCATATTATATATCTTAATTAAGTATTTCAGTTAAATGTCTTTACTTTGAAAGAAGTTAATATTTATCTGTATTTTCTGTATAATTGAAAAGATTGGCAATTATAAGGGATAGATAATGGGATAGAATGATGTGGGAACAAAACATTACCTCTGATAACAGGGCTTTAAAAACTTGGAAGTTTGTCAAGTAGTCTTTGAGACATCTCTCTCATTTTAACATAGTCACAGGGATGTTTATTGATTTTCAAATTTAAAGTCTGAAGGAATCTAGTGGTGAATTATTAGAATTAATAAGCATTTGCAAGATTTCTGGTTATAAAATCAATGTAAAAATATCAAGAAATACCTGTCAAAGATTGCCAACAAACACAGGAAAGCATGCTCAACATCACTAATCATTTGAGAAATGCAAATCAACACTATAATGAGGTATCAGAATGGCCATCATCAAAAAAATCTACAAACAGTAAATGCTGGAGAGGGTGTGGGGAAAAGGGAACCCTCTTGCACTGATGGTGGGAATGTAAATTGATACAGCCACTATGGAGAACAGTATGGAGTTTCCTTAAAAAGCTAAAAATAGAACTACCATATGACCCAGCAATCCCACTACTGGGCATATACCCTGAGAAAACCATAATTCAAAAAGAGTCATGTACCACAATGTTTATTGCAGCACTATTTCCAATAGCCAGGACATGGAAGCAACCTAAATGTCCATTGATGGATGAATGGATAAAGAAGATGTGGCACATATATACAATGGAATATTACTCAACCATAAAAAGAAACCAAATTGAGTTATTTGTAGTGAGGTGGATGGACCTAGAGTCTGTCATACAGAGTGAAGTAAGTCAGAAAGAGAAAAACAAATACCATATGCTAACACATATATATGGAATCTAAAGGAAAAAAAATGCTTCTGAAGAACCTAGGGGCCGGACAGGAATAAAGACGCAGACGTAGAGAATGGACTTGAGGACGCGAGGAGTGGGAAGGGTAAGCTGGGGAGAAGTGAGAGAGTGGCATGGACATATATATACACTACCAAATGTAAAATAGATAGCTAGTGGGAAGCAGCCGCATAGCACAGGGAGATCAGCTCAGTGCTTTGTGACCACCTAGAGGGGTACGATAGGGAGGGTGGGAGGGAGACGCAAGAGGGAGGTGATATGGGGATATGTGTATACATATAGCTGATTCACATTGTTAGACAGCAGAAACTAGAACAACATTGTAAAGCAGTTATACTCCAATAAAGATTTTAAAAAAGAGGTACCTGTCAGTATGTCAAACAGGATTTTTAAAAAATAAATGAAAATACTATTAAGAATAAATCTAAGCAAATATGTGTAAGATCTCTAAGGTTGAAATTATTCATTTTCTGAAGAGACATTAAAGAAGACCTATAAGAAGGAGATAAACTCTATTTATGGATTGGATGAGTCAGTATTGTAAAGATATTAATTCTCCCCGAATCAGCGTGTGGAGTTAATGGACTTTTAGTCAAAACCCCACATGGATTTTTTGGTGGCATTGACAGCTTATTTTAAAATTCATGTGGAGATGCAAAAGGACAAAATACAAGGCACAGTTTTAGAATGTTCTGCCAGATGTCAAGATTTTATTTAAAGCTCTAGTTATAAAGTTTGCATATTATTGGTGCAAGGATAGACATAAAGACCACTTGAGCAGAATAGAGTCCAGAAACAGATCTGCACATTAATGAACTCTTAGTATATGATAGAGGTAGAACTGTACAGCAATGGAGAAAAGATAATTTTTCAGTAAATGATGCAGGAACAATTATACAGAGGAAATAAAAATAGATAAATATTTCTCACCATATAAAATAATTGATTCCAGGTATATTAAATACCTAAATAAGTTTAAACTAAATTATCATGAAAAAGAAAATAATATCTTTATGACCTTGGGACAGTAAAAGACTTTTTTAACCAGAAAAAAACCACTAACTCACAGCAAAAAAAAATTGATAAATTAGGTTTTATGTCAAGAATTTCTATTCTTTAAAAAATACCATCATGAGTGAAGAGAAGCTATGAATGAGAACAGTTTACAACTCACATAACTGACAAAAGAACAATATGAAGAACTTAGTCAAATTAACTAGAAAAAATGTGCAGAGTACTTCAATACATACTTCAGAGGAAATTTAATGACCATTAAATACATGAAAAGTGTTAACCTCACAAGACATCATAGAAATGCAAATTACCATTGTTGGCAAAAATTGTTTGATAATCCTAAATGTTGGTAATGTTACTAAGCAGCAAGAACTCTTGGGTAGGGTGTCCACCTTTTATTTATCTCTATAGTCAGTTCATTTAGCTGTCAGGGCTGATTAGTTTAGTGGTAGTGGTGTGTTGTATGGGGGCGGTGAATAGGGGGAGGTACTGTATTATGGGCCTAAGAAGAAGATAGTGACTACTACTACCTTCAAAGTGCTCAGTGAAATAAGAGTGTGCTGCCCTTTACTAAAGTCCTGTTACTTCACTTCCAGGCGATAAGAAGGGAAACCCATAAGGGCATTCAGTAAACTATTCACAGTGCTGGGTTGGAAACTGGGCTGGAAAATAGGATAGAAAAATGATCGGCAAATCAGACAGGAAGAAGTTAACTGAAAATCAAAGAAAATGGGTTTATAAGAGTGAGTTGGGACTTCCCTGGCAGTCCAGTGATTAAGACTCCGTGCTTCCAGTGCAGGGGGGGCACGGCTTCGATCCCTGGTCGGGGAATTCAGATCCCACAAGCTTCATGGTGCGGCCAAAAAAAAAAATAAAGTTAAGGGAGTTGTGGGAGCCTTGCATACCAGGATTGACTTGATCCTGGGGATAAAATAGTACTAAACACATTCTACATACATTTATGTTTAGTTTTTACTTTGACTAGGTTTTCAGTAGAATCTTAATGAGCTTGCTTGTTTGTTTTAACTCTTTAATTTTGCCTTCAGACTTAGATCTCAGGAAGTATAGTTAAATTAGTTTTAGTCTTTAACTTTGGGGATACCATTTAAAATTGACGTTAGGTAGCTATCTGGGAAGCTATCTAGAGTGTATTTCATCCCCATTTAAAAACATTTATGAAATCAGTTATTCATTCAACAAATATTTGAGGGCTGCTATGTACCAGGTGCTGTGCGAGGTTGTTGGAGACATGTGGTTTCCTCATAGGAGTATTTATCTAGTGTGGTAAATCTTAATCAAGTAAACTAATGTGAAATTGCACCTGTGGCAAGTGCTAGAAGAAAAAAGTACATTGAGCCTTTTCTGTCAACAGCATCCCTTAGAAATGTGCTGAAGTTTGAAGAATGAGTTATTTAGGCTAAGAGGGGAGATAGCAGTGATCCAGGGTGAAGGAACTTGGCAGTCTGAAGTTCCTGAGGTCGGAGGGGATAAGGTGAGTCTGGAGGACTGAAGGATGGGTATATGGAAAGTAGGGAGATAGTAAGGTGAGATGAGGCTAGAGTTATGTAAGAGCTAGAGTGTGTGTGGCTTTGATTATGTTAAGTGAAGTTTCCTTCCTTTTAATTTTAAGAGATGAAGCCCTTGAATAGTTCACCAGGGGGTTGCAATATGATCATATTTGCATTTTGAAAAGATGTTCTTTGTTGAGAAACAGTATACAGATTGGAGAATTAGGATGTGGGCAAAATGGATGTGGGGGATGAGTTAGGGGCTACTGCGGTAGTCTAGTTAAAAAATGATAGCTTGGATTACAGTGCTAGTATCAGAGTAGGAAAGAGTGGACAAATTTCAAGGATATTTAAGTAGTAAAATAACCTGGTTATGATTTGTGTATAGGATGTGAGAGGGAAGGAGCTCTCCAGGATGACACCTAGATTTTTGGCTTTTTCAATTTAGGTGGTAATTAGATAGAAAATACTAAAAGCAGACACAGTGTAGGTATTTGTTTTGAGGGTGGATAGGTGGTGTCCAATCATGAGTTTAGTTGAATATTGAGTTTGAGATGCCTTTGTGACATTCAAGGGGAAAAAAATGTAGACAGGGAGATAACATTGGCAAATTGTGGGCATACTGATAGTAATTGAAGGCCCAGGTATGACTGACATCTCTTGGGGGAGAGTTACAGTTAATGAGAGGATCTTGGGTAGAGGAGGCTGCCTGTACAGAAAGTAGAGAAGAGGGTTGGAGATGTGGGGTAAAAAAAATAGGAGACTATTGTAGTTATAGAAGCCAGGGAAGAGAATGATTGAACAGAGAGGGAGAGGACAAGAATTATGCGGAATGGAAAGTTAAAAATACCGCTCAGAACAATTTTGATTATGAAGTTGGAAGCCCATGTTTCTTAGTTTTAAGAACATATTAATCTCTTGGAGTCCATTTTTTTAAGTGAAAAATTGCGTTTAAAATTTAAAATCCTGATTCTTGTTAAAATACTAGGCCTTTTGTCTTTGAACTATTTTCACAGGTTTTGGGGATGTTACTTACTTACTTTTCCTGTTGTGTAACTTCCTAATGGTGCTCCTCTACCTCCTATAGTTTGTAACTGTCCTTTATGAAGCTCATTTGAGTCTCAAGTTATTTTTGGTTTTTGCTTTTACTGTTAATCCAAGATTTTGGACCTTGGTTTTAGTGTTAACTTCTTGATTTGTAGATCCCTTGTAAATTTAGACTAACATGCAGTGGTACAAAGGTTAAGAGTTTACCTTTCTTATGGGAGTCTTTCTTCCCTGGGGAAGAGAAAAATTTAGCCACTTTCATGCTGGTGGATACATTGTTTTTCATCTCTGAAGGGAGAGTCTTCCCATGGTCCTGCCTTTAAGTACAATAAATACTTTGTTTCTAGCATTTGGAGGTTTCGCTTTTAAAATTAGCTCTGGTACTTTCTTTTAGAGGGTGTGTAGCATTTCTAGGTTAGATTTCCAGAATTGTTGCTGGAAAACAAATGTTGTTTTAAGTTCTGAGTTTAAAATCCTTTTTCCTTAGTCAGAAATTTTGGTATATTATTCCATTGCCTTTACATTATTTCCATTGCCTTTATAGCATTCAGTGATTCCAGTTGACTGATACATTCCTTTGGAGAAAATTTGTTTATTTTCTATGAATGATTTTAAGTTGCACTTTATCCTTAGCGTTTTGAAATTTATTGAGAGGTGTATGTAGTTTTTTGTGTTTTTTCCTAATCATCTGTGGGGCATAATGATTATTAAGATTAAATGTAAAAACTGGATTTACCTTTAGATCTCTTAATTTTTTCATACTTCTTTTCAGCTTTATTGAGATATAATTGACAAAGTTGTGTATATTTAATGTGTACTGCATGATGATTTGAGATATACATACACTGTGAAATCATTACCACAATCAAAACACATCCGTCACCTCACATAGTTTCTTTCCTTCTTTCTTCCTTCTTTTTTTTTTTTTTGTTTTTTGGTGAGAGCTCTTAAGATCTCATCGCTTAGCAAATTTCAATTATACAATACAGTACGTATTACTAACTACAGTCACCTTGTCATACATTAGATCCTTAGAACTTATTCATGTTATAACTGAAGTTTGTACCCTTTGACCTAACTCTCCCCATTTGTCCCATCCCCCATCCTCTGGCAGTCACCATTCTATTCTCTTTCTGAGTTAAACTTTTTTTTTTAAAAAGAGTTCACATATAAGTGATACCATACAGTATTCTTCTTTCTCTGCCTGGCTTATTTCACTTAGCATAAATGCCTTCCAGGTTCATACATGTCACAAATTGGCAATGGCAAGATTTCCTTCCTTTTTGTGGCTGAATAGTATTCCATTATATAAATGTATAATGACATTTGCTTTATCCATTCATCTATCAACAGACACTTTGGTTGTTTACATATCTTGGCTATTATGTATGTATTTATTTTAATTTTTGGCTATGTCAGGTCTTAGTTGTGGCACACGGGATCTTCGTTGCAGTATGCGGGATCTTTCGTTGCACACCCGGGCTCTTTGTTGCAGCACGTGGGCTTCTCTCTAGTTGTGGCGCGTGGGCTCTGTAGTTTATTTTCTCTCTAGTTGAGGCGTGCGGGCTCATTAGTTGTGGCGCACAGGCTTAGTTGCCCCGCTGCATGTGGGATCTTAGTTCCCCGACCAGGGATCCAACCCACATCCCCTACATTGCAAGGCGTATTCTTTACCACTGGACTATCACGGAAGTCCCTGTCTTGGCTATTATGAATAATGCTGCAGTGAACATGGAAGTGCTGATATCTCTTCTATATACTGATTTTGTTTCCTTTACATATACAGTTGACCCTTGAGCAGTGCAGGTTTGAACTACATGGGTCTACTTATATGTGGATATTTGTCACTGATAAATACAACCTGCAGTTGGTTGAATCTGCAGATGCAGAGGAACTGCAGATGTGGAGGAACCAAGTATATGGAGGACTCACTGTAAGTTATATGCAGATTTTCAACTACAGAGGCTTGATGCCCCTAAGCCCCACATTGTTCAAGGGTCTACTCTATACCCAGAAGTAGGATTTCTGGATCACATGATAGTTCTGCTTTAAAAAATTTTAAGGAATTTCTACATTATTTTCCATAATGACTGTATGAATTTACATCCTCACCAACAATATACCAAGGGTTCCCTTTTTTCACATCCTTGACAGCATTTGTTACCTCTTTTCTTTTTGATAGTAGCCACACTAACAGATGTGAGGGTGTTTCTCATTGTGGTTTTCAGTTGCATTTCTCTGATATTGAGCACCTTTCATATACCTAACTGGCTATTTGTATATCTCTGGGAAAATGTCTTTTCAGGTTCTTTGACCGTTTATTAATCAGAGTTTTTGTTTTTTAGCTTTTTTTTTTGCTGTTGAGAGGTATGAGTTCCTTATGTGCTTTAGATATTAACCCCTTATTAGATATATGGTTTGCAAATATTTTCTCTCATTCCGTAGGTTGCCTTTTCATATTGTTTATTCTTTCCTTTGCTATGCACAGCCTTTTAGCTTGATATAGTCCCAGTTGTTCATTTTTGCTTTTGTTGCCTGTGTTTTTGGCATCGTATGCTCAAAAATCATTGCCAAGGCCCATGTCAAGGAGATTTTTCTCTGTTTTCCTCTAGGGGTTTTATGGTTTCAGATTTTACATTGAAGTCAATATGCATTTCAAGTTGATTTTTGTGTATGGTGTAAGAGAAGAGTCCAGTTTCATTCTTTTGCATATATTAATAACATCCAGTTTTCCAATACCATTTATTTGAAGAGACTATTCTTTCTTCATTGTTTGTTCTTGGTGCCCTTGTCAAAGATTAGTTGACTGTAAAAGTGTGGGTTTATTTCTGGGCTCTGTGTTCTGTTCCAAAGGTCTGTGTGTCTTTTTTTATGCCAGTGCCATACTGTTTTGTTACTATAACTTTGTAACATAGTTTGAAATCAGGGAGTGTGATACGTCCAGTTTTGTTGTTCTTTCTCAAGACTGCTTTGGCTATTCAGTGTCTTTGGGGGTTCCATGCAAATTTTGGGTTATTTTTCTATTTCTGTGAAAAATGCTATTGGAATTTTTATAGGGATTGCACTGAATTTGTAGATTGCTTTGGGTTATATGGACATTTTAACAATACTATTGATAATTCTTCCAATCCGTGAGCACATAATATCTTCCCATTTATTTGTGTCTTCTTTCATCAGTGTATTATAGTTTTCAGTGTACAGGTTTTTCACCTTCTTGGTTAAATTTATCGTTATTTTATTGATTTTTATACTGTTGTAAGGGGGATTGCTTTTTTCTTTTTATGTGCTTCAAGAAAGTCTTTCATAATTGAGATTTTATTGGTTGTTTTGAGAATCAGTACATAGACATTTCAATTTGTACACAATTCTCAACATACGTACCAAAAAATCTAAAAAATCATGTAGTTGTAATTCTTTTCTGAAGTTATTCCAGTGACTTTCCAGCTTAAAATTTGGAGGCAAATTTTCCTTCACAGGATATTAAATACCAATATCTTCAAATATTGATATGCTGTTACATCGTAAGTCCCACTAATTCACAATTTAATGTCATATACCCTACATACTCAAATTGTCAGTCATTCACAGCACATTAACAGTTACTAGAAGAACCAGACTACCATGACCAAAGATGTTACATAGTGCACAAAATTCTGCCCAGGAGAGCCAAGACCAGGGGGTGAGTGGTTTGCTTTAGGAAACAATTATACCAAAAACAACATGGGAAGAGAAGTAATTTAAAGTGTTTAAGACATTAAATGCACAGCTGACTCCAAACTGCCATTTAGTATGCTTTGTATTATAAGATGTAAAAGCTACCCTCGCATCTGTGGAATATTAAGCTGACACCCAAGACAATCAAAGCCTCCCATATTCAATATCCCAGTATTTTCTGGTTGTACCAAAAAATTTTGCCTTTGCTCCCCTTTTTGCCTTTGGTTTGCACTTTTTGTCTGAAGATGTATCCTTTCCTGCTGCCCTTTTTGGCTTCGTTTCCACTTTTGCAGGAGCTGGTTTGGCTGATGACCTTGCCAGTCTCCTCTTGGGCTCCTCCTTCACCGCCCCCTCAGCGGAGCTGACCTTCCTCTTGGGCATCGTGGCAGTGGAGTGGGCATGTGCCGGGTGCCTGCGGGCCACGGCACGATGAGAGCCTTTGTGAAGCTGGGCTGCCAGGCCGCTGCCACTCCTCCTGCTGTCCAAGCTGCTGGGACCCACAGCGGGGGCGGTGGGAGAACCCGGGATTGCTATCTTAATTTCTCTATCAGATAATTCAGTTAGTGTATAGAAATGCACCTGATTTTTTAAATGTTGATCTTGTATCCTTGGTGAAGCCTTTAGAGTTTTCTGTATATAAGATCATGTTATCTGCAAACAGACAATTTAAATTCTTCCTTCCCAATTTGGAAGTCTTTTACTTCTTTTTCTTACCTAATTGCTCAGGCTAGGACTGTGTTGAAAAGAAGAGTGAGAGTGGGTATTCTTGTTTTGTTCCTGATCTTAGGGGAAAAGCTTTCAACTTTTCACCATTGAAGTATGATGCTAGCTGTGGGCTTGTCATCTATGGCCTTTATTATTTTGAGGTACATTTCTTCTATACCTAATTTTTTTAGTTTTTGTCATGAAAGGATGTTGAATTTTGTCAGAGGCCCTTTCTGCCTCTGTTGAGATGATATGATTTTTATCCTTCATTCTGTTAATTTGGTATCACATTTATTAATTTTCGTATGGTGAACCATCCTTGACTCAGGGATAAGTTCCAGTTAATTATGGTGTATGATCCTTTTAATGTGCTGTTGAATTCGATTTGCTGGTATTTTCTTGAGGATTTTTGCATCTTTGTTCATCAGGGACCCTGGCCTGTCGTTTTCTTGTTGTGTCCTTGTCTGACTTGGGTATCAGGGTAATGCTGGCCTTGTAAAATGATTTTGGAAGGGTTTCTTCTTTAATTTTTTGGAAGAGTTTGAGAAGGATTGACATTCATTCTTCTTTAAATGTTTGGTAGAATTCACCAGTGAAGCCATCTGGTCCTAGGCTTTTCTTTGAATCAGTGATCAAAACCCCCCAACAATCACCTTACTCGTTATTGATCTGTTCAGATTTTTAAATTTCTTCCTGGTTCAGTCTTTGATGTAAGTTGTATGTTTCTAAGACTCTGTCCATTTCTTCTGGGTTATCCAATTTGTTGGTGTATAATTGTTCATAATAATCTCTTATGATCCTTTGTGTGTCTGTGGTATTAGTTGTAACATTTCCTCTTTCATTTCTGATTTTGTCTTCTTTTTTTTTTCTTAGTCTAGCTAAAGGTTTGTCAATTTTGCTTATCTTTTTTTAAAAAAAGTTGAACAAAACTGTTCATTTTTTTTCTTTTTTTCTAGTCTCTATTTCATTTATTTCTGCTCTGATTTTTATTATTTCCTTCCTTCTGTTTTTTGGGCATAATTTATTCTTCTTTTTCTAGTTCGTTGAGGTAAAGTTAGGCTGTTTATTTAAGGTCTGGTTTTTATTAATGCCAGTGTTTATTGCTATAAACTTCTGTCTTAGATTGCTTTTGCTGCATTTTGGTATGTTGTTTTTCCAATTGTGTTTATCTCAAGATACTTAAAAATTTTTCTTTTTATTTCTTTGACCCATTGATTGTTCAGGAGAATACTGTTCAATTTCCACATATTTGTGAATTTTCTAGCTTTCTTACTCATTTCTAATTTTATATCATTATGGTCAGAAAAGATATTTGGTATAATTTCTGTCTTAAGTTTGTTAAGACTCGTTTTGTGACCCAGTATGTGATCTCTCCTGGAGAATATTCTGTATGTACTTAAGAAGAATGTGTGTTCTGCTGTTAGATGGAATGTTCTCTGTTAGATCCATTTGGTTTAAAGCATAGTTCAAGTCCAGTATTTCCTTATTCATACACTCTCTTTCTGATCTATTCATTGAAAGTAGGGTATTAAAGCCCGCTACTATTATTGCATTGCTGTCTATTTCAATTGTTATATACTCTTGATCAGTTGATCCATTTATCATTCTATAATGAATGACCTTTTGTCTCTGTTACAATTTTTGATTTATAGTTTATTTTGTTGGATAAAAGTATAGCCATTCTTGCTCTCTTCTGCTTTACGTTTGCATAGAATTTTTTTTTCCATCTCTCCACTTTCAGCCTATGTGTATCCTTAAAGCTGAAGTGAGTTTCTGTGAGCATATGTTTGAGTCTTGTGTTTTTAATATATTTACCCACTCTATGTCTTTTGATTGGAGAATTTAATCCATTTACATTCAAAGTGATTACTGATAAAGAGTTAACAACTGCCATCTTGTTCATTGTTTTCTAGTTCCTTTGTTCCTTTCTTCTTGTGCTGTCTTCCTTTGTGATTTGATAGTTTTTCTTAGCAGTATTCTTTGATTCTTTTCTCTTTATCTTTTTATATCTACTATAGGTTTTTGCTTTGTGGCTTCCCTGAGGTTTACATAAAACATTTTATGATTATAACAGTCAACTTTAAGCTAATAATTTGATTCAGTTGCATGCAAAATCTCTATTCTTTTACACCCCCCTTTCAATTATGTTATAGATGTCATAATCTTTTTATGTTGTGTATTTAACAAATTATTGTAGCTATAGATACTTTTGTCTTTCAACCTTTATACTAGTTAAGTGATTTATACACCATTACAATAGTAGAATCTTCTGAATTTGATTACATACTTATCTTACTAGTGAGTTTTATACTGTTATATATGTTTTTATGTTACGAATTATTGCCCTTTCATGCTAGCTTGAAGGACTCCCTTTAGCATTTCTTATAAGGCAGTGTGGTAGTGATGAACTCCTTCAGTGTTTGTTTTTTTGGTTTTTTGTTTGTTTGGGAACGTCTTTATGAAGGACAGCTTTGCTGAATATTCTTGGTTGGCAGTTTTTTTCTTCAAGCACTTTGACTATATATATGCTATTCTGGTGCAAGGTTTCTGCTGAGAAATCTGCTGATAGCCTTATGTGGGTCCCATGTATAAGTTTTTTACTCTTGCTTTCAAAATTCTCTCTTTGTCTTTGATTTTTGACAGTTTTATTATAATGTCTCTCAGTGGAGTCCTCTATGGGTTGAATATGTATTGGTACCTATGAACATCACATGCCTAGATGACCATCAATTTCTCTCCCCAGATTTGGAAAGTTTTTAGCCATTATTTATTTAAACAAGCTTTCTACCCCTTTCTCTCCTTCTAGAACTCTCATAATGCAGCCGTCATTACCCTTGATACATAGTTAATGTAGGCTATTTTTCACTTTTTTTTTTTCCCCTCTGCCCTGATAATTTCAAGTAACCTCTTTCTAGTTCTCAGATTCTTTCTTCTGCTTGTTCATGTCTGCTGTTGATATTCTCTGCTGCATTTTTTTTTCATTTTATTCATTGTATTTATCAGCTCCAGTATTCTCTTTGGTTTTTTTGTTGTTGTTGTTGTTTTTGTAATTTCTGTCTCTCTTTTGGACTTCGTATTTTGATCATGTATTGTTTTCCTGATTTGTTGAGTAGTCTTTCTGGGTTCTCTTGTCGCTTGCTGAGCTTCCTTAAAACAATTACTTTGAAATCTTTGTCAGGCAGTTCATAGATCTGTTTCTTTGTGGTCAGTTACTAGAAAATAATTGGGTTCCTTTGGTGGTGTCATGTTTCCTTGATTTTTTTCACTTTTGTTGTAGCCTTGCATTTATGCCTGCCCATTTGATGGAGTGGTTTTGGTCGGGAAAGACCTTTACCTGTGGGTAAGTGTGAGGGTGCCAGCGGAATAGGCTGTGGCAGTTCTTACTCTGGGGAAGATCCAGGGATGTAGTCTTTGTGTAGCTTCAACAGCTGAGGTCAGTGTTAGTGAAGATTGCAGGGGTCCTCAATGGCCAAGGCAGCAAGTGTCCATGGGGCTGTTAAGGGCTGTTGGGGACCTTCTGGTCTCCTTTTCTCCCACAGGGAGTTGTTGTGGCCAAGGGGATCTCTCTTGGCACCAGGTTCAGCTCACAGGTGTCCTCTTAATCATGGTAGTACTGATGAGTGCCCATGGAATAGCCATGGAGCTAGGGTCTGGAGCTCAGGTACACACAAAGCAGCTGCAGAGCTGGAGTCTGAAGTGTAAACACTTACAGAGCAACAGTGGTTCTGGAGTCCAGGGCATTTGTGGGATTAGGGGGTTGTGGCAGCCCTGGTCACGGGGGAGTGCAGCAGTAGCTCTTTCTTGCTGAGGACAGAGCAATGTCTCCCTCTCCAGGGGCCCTGTGGCAGTGATGGCTTTTGGTGAAAGCTGCTGTTGTCCTCTGCAGAGCAGGCCACTGGAGTTTGTCCTGATGAATACTTATGGGGTCCTCTGTTGTGAAAGCTGTCATGGGTGCTATTGTCCTCGGTTGAAGAGCCTGCCTAGATCCTCCACAGAGCAGACCACGCTGGGCACTGCAGTGGTCCTACCACATGGCTGATACTGATAGCCTCTACCCTTCTTTGTTCCTGGCTGTCTCTAGATGTCTCAGCTAAGCCTGTCTCCCTAGTGATCCTTCTGTGTGGTTGATCTCCATTTTTTGCTTCATTGTGCTGCTGTAGGATCTCAGTTCTGCATGAGCCTCCTGGGGATATTTTCCTTCATGGATAGCTGTCTATTTCTTATTTTTTGTTGGGGGTATGAAGGCTGGTATCTCCTACTGCGCCATCTTTCTAATGCCACCCCTCAGAATACTTTCTGTCTTGTTACTAATTTGCTTTGCATCTTTGACCTTTTTACTATTTAGCCCATCCTTTATTTTGTTTATCTTAACAGTCATTTGACATTCAAAAACTTAAATAGTGCTTTTATCATAGATCTTCATTTCACAGTGATAGTAGCAGTAGCCTCTGAGTGCTTTAGAGACATTATATTGTTTACTTATCATAGCCACCTTATTGACATAGGTACTATTGTTATCCCTTTTTTACAGACGAAGAAACTAGAGCACAGAGAGACCGTGAGTTGTTTGCCAAACCAAGGTCACATAGCAAATAAGTATGGAACTAAGATACTCAGACCCAGGCAGTATGATTCTAACACTCGTAGTCTTAATCTCTAGGATATGCTTCCTTTCAGGCTGCTGTGGCTTATCTTATTTCTGAAGATATTCCTATTTCTGTTTTCTATGGTATTAGTTCTTCCACTCATTGACTTCGATGCTTAGATTTCATATTGTCTACTTTTCTTAAATGTTTGGTTTTTGGATGTGTGCTTATTTTTGTATTTGATCAAGTCTGTCTATAAATACAGTGTTTGTATCTAGTGATTATGGGAGGGACAGTCATGGCTTGCTATTGGGAAGGATATATCAAGCTGAATTTGGATATGAGGATTCCTATTCTTCTTTCTGTCAAGCACTATTCCACTTTTTGAATCACTTGTCTACGTGTATTGCCGATACCTTTGAGGCCCACTTCCTTGCTTGGCAATGGTAGGGCAAGGGGATCTACCTCTCTTGCTGTTCCTAATGCTCATTACCCTGAGGATTGCTGCAGGATTTTCTCTTGCCCCCTGCCCCATAACAACTTTATGCTAAACATGGAACATCCTGGAAACTCCTCCCATTCCCCTACCCCCCGCAACACACACACATATACCATAGTTTGCAGTTTACTTCTGGTTGCAGTTTGGGCTGTGGCTTCTTCCATCTCATTTCTTCTCATTTGGTTTTTTTGTCTTACATTGATGAAATTTCTCATTCGTTAAGGTCATGTTCTTGTTTTAAAGTGCTGTTACAGTTCATCTCCCATGGTTTTAGTGCTATTATAACTTATTCTTTATTTCTGTAATTTTTAGATTTATAGGATTGGAGGCAATTATGTTGAATGTACATCCTTCATTTTGATGCTATTTTCTGTCAGTGGTTTTTAATCTTTTGAGAGTCATTGACTTCTTTGACCATTTGGTAAATTGTATGTACCCTTACTTTTTAAAAATTCAGATGCATAGCTGTCTACCATCTGTACCCCAGGCAGTAGCCAAATTTTGAGCATTACTGGTTTGGTGAGTTGTTTTTTGCGGGGGGAGGGGGGACTTTGTTTTTAGTTATATTTAGAGGTATTAGCCTATTTCTTGGAAAATAATGTGTTACTTAGGTTTAAGGAAAATTGTTATAAAAGATGTATTTATGTAGCCATAGAGCTATATATAAAGAGTTAAATATAAAGTATAATATTAGAAATATAGAGCTATTTTTTTCTAGTAAAGTTGTATAACGTTTCTTTTTTTCCTGTTTTCTCTAGGTTTAATTATAGATCAACACATCATCTTGCATCTCATGGGTTCTATGAATTTTTAAATTGGTTTGATGAAAGAGCATGGTATCCACTAGGAAGAATAGTTGGTGGTACTGTAAGTATATTTGCAGTTATTTATGTTAATCTTAAAATCTTGCAGTTATTTGAGTAAATCATTAATCACTAAGGTGGTGGCAATTCTTGAAAGCTTTGTATAGTTAACTAACACATTTTTCTGTGGCTGATTAGTATTTAACTTGCTAAATCTCTTTTCTTGACCCTCTTCTTCCCACTCTCACTCCCCAACCTGTTTTTGGGTTACCTCATACTAGCCACTATTTCTGACAGGTGGATCTCTTGTCACACATTTAAGTTCAGGTTATTTGTATGTTTTTGTCTTGTTCTATAACAACTTCATTGAAAAAATATTTTTGGAAGGAAATAGAAATATAGAAGAATCAGATAATTCTAATTTTCCAGGTCCCAATTACTCGAGGTAATTGAGTGTTAATCATAGTTCATGGGGAATTATAATGTCCAGAAGATGATATAAGAGAATATTTTTAGGATTTGGGATGTAAGGAGAATCCTGAAGAGAAAATGAAAGACAAGACACCTACTTGGGCAATATATATGTGTAGTATTTTTTTCTGGATCAGTTTTGTCAGAGGTTTATCAATTTTAGTAGATTTCTTAACCCAAAGAAACTTTGACTTTGTTGATTATTAAATATTTGCTTTCTCTTATGTTAATTTCCATTTATTTCCTTCCTCCCACTTTCTTGAGTTTGTTTTGATGTTTTTATCTGTCTTCCTGATACAGTTTGCTCAGTAATTTTCAACATTTCTTTGTTATTAGTGTATTCATTTTGAAGCTTTAAATTTCCCAATAATCACTTTTAACTACATTGCATAAGTTTTGATACGTAGTATTTTCATTATTGTTCAGGTCAAAGTGTATTTTAATTTCCACTATAATTTGCCCTGATTCATGGGTTACTTGGGGTTGTATTTAAGTTTTAAACATAATAGAATTTCCTAGTTATCTTTTTTTTTGCTTTATACTTCCAATATATTATGGTTAGAGAACAAATTCTGTAATTTTAATCTTTGAAATTATTTGAGACATGATTTGCGGCCTAAGATATAGCCAACTTTTATAAATGTTCCCTCTGTGTTTGGAAAGGAATATGCTCCATGGTAGTCAGATGTTGTGTTTATAATCTGTGTTTATAATTTGGATTACCTCGTACTAGCCACCATTTCTGACAAGTGGATCTCTTGTCACACATTAAGTTCTTTGATGTAAACAGAGATAAAGATATAGGAGAATAGTCATGAATTAGGGTGAATTAGAAAGGTATTGAATGGTGAGAGATGTGGTAGATGGCTGTATCTGTACTTCTTGTGGGGTGAATGCTATCATATACTTCATTGTACTAGTCTTTGATTACTATAGTTTGTTTCCTGGTGTGTTTATAAATTTTTACCTTGAATTCACCCTCAATGAAGGCTTGTTTTCTGAGACTCCTGGTGTCTTGGTATTTGGGACCATCCTTAAAATAATCTTTCTCATTTGCCTTTGCTGGAGCCCTTAGAGGTCTTACTGCTTTTAGGACAGTTTTTAGAGGTTATTTCTCAGCTTGAGGTTTTTTATACATGAAGTTGTTACAAATGTGGAACCCATATTCACCCATGTGATGAATGAGTTTCTTATTTCTTGTTTTGTTTCTATTCAAAGCTTTGGAAGTAAGGCAAGAATTCCTTACTGTTTCCCTTGATGGATGGGTAGAACTTGTCTAGTCTAGTTTCATAAACGGGCCCTGGCTTTGTGCTGGGAATTAGGCCTTTTCTTTGATCCCTGTGGTGAGTAGTAACTACCGCCCAACCTCGAGTATCTATAATATAATCAAGCCTGCTTTGTCTCTTTTTAGATTCCAACGACATCAGTACCTAGTTTGAATTTCTTCTTTATGTTTGGAACCTGGAGGGTTCCCTTCCTTTTGAGCTTAAATATGCCTTTTTTGTTGTTGGATGGTTTTATTTGTTTGTTTAGAGTTTTTTGGTCCTTTCATCTAGTACTTATACATATTTTGGCTGTATTTCATATGTCAGTTCAGTCTGCCATATTTAGAGTATTTTCAAATTCATTTCCATTTTCTTTGAATATTGCTAACAAAATCATACACTGAGGCCTGGTATCGTATATGAAATGGAACAAAATTTTGATTTTTAAGAATGGTGGTGACTGCCATACTTTTTGAAAACCCCTTCCATTATCCCATTCGTCTTCTGTACCTTCTATCAAGCATTCATTTTGTGTCAATCATTGTTCTCTGGATGCTGGGGAAATTTTTCTTGCTATTCTGGAGCTTATATTCTTGTGAGGGTGTTTAGTTAATAGACAATAAACAAGTAAAATAAATAGTATGTGAAATGGTGATAAGTGCTATGGAGAAAAAGCAAGGGAGTTGGGTTAAAGACCATGGGGAGTTCGCAAGTTTAAATAGGATAGCTAGGAAAGGAAATTTATAACATTCTTTGTAGTTTCAGTGATGGAAAAAGAAAAAGAATCTTTTAGGATTTAGATAAGGATGGAAATATAAATACACATTTTAATCACTGAAGAAGAGCCCAGAATTAATGTCCTATTTCTTGTTCTTTGAATCCTCTTAATGTTTTATGTTCTCTTTTAGAGGGAGGGTGAAGAATATAACTGTTAACTGGCCTATTCTAGTTTATTATTTCCTTTCTATCCTTAAATATTTAAAGAAGTGTAAAAAGGTCTAACCTTCCAGGAGTCTGAAAATATTATATCTGAATTCACCAACTAACTAGTCCTTCTTTTCCTAGCTAGAATTGTTTACTTTCCAAATCTTGACTTTGAAAGAAGGGAAAAATCATTTATAAATACCACTTAAATAATATTGCACATAACTTTCTTTCATCTTCTGTCCTTTTCTCAGTCCCTTGAACACAAGTATAGGCAATGTTGGAGCACATTAAAACTCCAAAGTTAAGGATATGTTAGATTAGGACCCTGTTTTATAGTGAAAAGATAAGTGGGATCAATAAGAAAGTTACCTAGTTTTTCATTGTCAAACCTCTTCACTTTTAATCATTCATTCAATATGATCTTTCTTCTTTTGCTTAAATATGTATCTCTGAATATCAGATGTTTATTTGTATCTAATCCAAAAGAACATTTAATTTTGTAATGTGTGAAGGCAAACTATTGTAAGAGCTTATTCTCAAACTTAATATAAACAATATGTAATAATAAAGAAAGGAGCTTATGTTAGTGTTTTCAGCTACCTCATTTTATATGTAATTAAGTTGTCCTCTTTTTTTCTTCCTAGGTTTACCCAGGGTTGATGATAACAGCTGGCCTTATCCATTGGATTTTAAATACACTGAACATAACAGTTCACATAAGAGATGTATGTGTGTTCCTTGCACCAACTTTTAGCGGCCTTACATCTATATCTACTTTCCTGCTTACCAGAGAACTTTGGAACCAAGGAGCAGGACTTTTAGCTGCTTGTTTTATTGCTATTGTACCAGGTTACATTTCTCGGTCAGTAGCTGGATCCTTTGATAATGAAGGCATTGCTATTTTTGCACTTCAGTTTACATATTACTTGTGGGTAAGTAAAACTTAATGTTTTGTTATCGTTAATACCCATGAACTTCCTGCTGAAATGCTGTTGTGCAGCATTTGTCTTTTATCAATTATAGTTGTATACAGAGAACTCTGTTACTGTTTGTAACAAGTAAGTCATAGCTCCAATAAAGAGGCTATCAAAAAATAAGCTCTTGATTTTTGTTTCTTTTGTAAGGGAGAGAGGAGTCAAATACTTAAGAAAATGAAATGTGGTTCAGTGGCTTAGGATATTGAATTATGTTTGCGAAACTTGTATTATTTTACTGTTGCCAAGTTATTTCTTCCTTCCCAATCTGTATACCTTCTATTTCCTTTTCTTGTGTTACTGTATTAGCTACTAATTCCAGTATGATGTTGAAAAGGAGTAGTGAGAGGAAACATCCTTGCCTTGTAGGTAATATTTATCAAGTTGAAGAAGTTCCACTCTATTTCTGTCAATAGTTTGCTGAGAGATTTTATCATGAATGGATGTTGGATTTTGTCGAATGCTTTTTCTCTATTGATACACAGTTAACCCTTGAACAACACGGGTTTGAACTCTGCAGGTCCACTTATACACAGGTTTGTTTTTCAGTAAATATATACTACAGTACTACATGATCCAAGGTTGGTTGAATCCATAGATGTGGAGCCACAGATTATGTAGGGCCTACTGTCAAGTTATATGTGGATTTTTGATACCAAGTGGGGGTGAGGGGGTCACTGCCCCAACCCCTGCCTTGTTCAAGGGTCAACTGTAGTTACATGATATATTTCCTTTGACTTTTTGATGTCATGAATTACATTGATTTTCAAATGTCATACCTGGAATAAATCTCACTTGGTCATGATATTGATATATAATTCTTATAATACGTTGTTAGACTTGATTTCTTAATGTCTTGTTGAGGATTTTTGCATCCATGTTAATGAGAGAGATCTTGGTCTATAGTTTTCTTTTCTTGTAATGTCTTTGATTTTGGCGTTAGGACAATGCTGGCCTTGTAGAATGAGTTAAGAAGTATTCCCTCTACTTCTGTTTGCTGAAAGAGGTTGTAGAGTATTGCTTTTTTTTTTTTTTAATGTTTGGTAGAATTCACGAGTGAACCCACCTTGGCCTGGTGCTTTCTGTTTTGGAAGGTTATTAATTATTGATTGATTCCATTTCTTTAATAGAACGCTATTCAGATTGTCTATTTCTTCTTGTTTGAGTTTTGGGAGATTTCTTTCACAGAATTGGTCCATTTCATTTAGGTTATCAAGTTTGTGCACATAGAGTTGTTTATTGTATTCCTTTATTATCCTTTTAATACGTGTCCGTGGGATCTGTAGTGATGGTCCTTCTTTTATTTCCAATATTAGTATTTGTGTCTTCCTTTTCTCTTAGCCTGGCTTAGAGGCGTATTGATTTTTGTTCATCTTCCAAAGAACCAGTTTGTGGTTTCATTGATTTTTCTCTATAAATTTCCTGTTTTCAACTTCATTGATTTCTGCCCTGATTCTTATTTCTTTTCTTCTGCTTCCTTTGGATTTAAATTGCCCTTCTTTTTCTAGTTTCCTAAGGTGAAAACTTAGATAATTGTCTTAGATCTATCTTTTCTGTATATACATTCAGTGCTGTAAATTTCCCTATGAGCACTGCTTTCTCTACATCCCACAAATTTTGGTAAGTTGTATTTTAATTTTGTTAACAATATTTTAAAATTTTTCTCGAGATTTTTTTATTTGACCCATATATTTGTTTAAAGGTATGTTGTTTAATCCCCATTTATTTTGAGATTTTCCAGTTAATTTTCTGTTACTGATTTTTAGTTTAATTCCATTGTGGGGTGAGAGCAACACCTTACATGATTTTTATTCTTTCAAATTTGTTAAGATGTGTTTCATGGCCCAGATGTGGTTTACCTTGGTGAATGTTCCATGTAGGCTTGAGAAGAATATGTATTCTGCTGTCCTTGGATGAAATCGAGTTTAGATGTCCATTATATCCAATATCCAGTTGATTGGTGGTGGTGTTGAGTTTCATGATTTTCTTAAATCATGAAAATCTTACTGATTTTCTGCCTGCTGGATTCATCCATCTGGGGGGGCGGTTTAAGTCTCCATTTATGGTAGTGGATTCATCCATTTACCCTCGTGGCTCTATCAGTATTTCCTCATGTAGTTTTACACTTTGTTGTTAGGCACATGCACTTTAAGGATTATGTCATCTTTGAGAATTAATCCTTTTGTCCTTGTGTAATGCCCTTGTTTATCTCTGATCACTTCTTTGCTTTGAGGTTGGCTCTGTCTGAGATTAATATTGCTACTCTTGCATTCTTTTGATTAGTGTTAGCATGGTATATTTTTTGCCATCTATTTATTTTAAAACTATATGAATCTTTATATTTAAAGTGGGTTTCTTGCAGACAACATATAGTTGGGTCTTGGATTTTGATCCACCCTGACAATTTGTTTTTTTAAGTTGTGCATGTAGACCATTGACGTTCAAATGGCTGTTATTAGTTGGATTAATATTTACCATATATGTTGCTGTCTTCTAGTTGGAACTCTAGTTGTTTGTTTTATTTTTGTTCTATACTCTTTTTTTTTCTACCTTTTGTCGTTTTGTTTTTGTTTTTGTTTTTGCAGTACGCGGGCCTCTCCCTGCTGTGGCCTCTCCCGCTGCGGAGCACAGGCTCCGGACGTGCAGGCCCAGCGACCATGGCTCACAGGCCCAGCCGCTCCGCGGCACGTGGGATCCCCCCAGACCGGGGCACGAACCTGCGTCCCCTGCCCCGACAGGCAGACTCTCAACCACTGCGCCACCAGGGAAGCCCCCCTTTTGTTGTTTTAACTGAGCATTTTATATGTTCAATTTTCTCTCTTTTTCTGGCATATTAGTTATACTTTGTTTTATAACTTTTTAGCGGTTGCCATAGAGTTTGCAACATACATTTACAGCTAATCCAAGTTCACTTTCAAAGAATACTATACAGGCATATCTCATTTTATTGTACTTCACAGATACTGCTTTTTTAGAAATTGAAGGTTTGTGGCAACCCTGCATCAAACAAGTCTGTCAGTGCCGTTTATCGAACAGTATTTTCTCACTTTGTGTCTCTGTCACATTTTGGTATTTCTCACAATATTTCAAACTTTTTCATTATTATATTTGTTATGGTGATCTGTGATCAGAGATCTTTGATGTTACTATTGCAAAAAGATTACAACTCACTAAAGGCCCAGATGATGGTTAGTATTTTCTAGCAATGAAGTACTCTTTAATTAAAGTATATGTCTTGGTTTTTTAAAGCATGATGTACTCTTTTTGTTTAATTTATTTATTTTTGGCTGCGTTGGGTCTTTGTTGCTGCGCGCGGGCTTCCTCTAGTTGCAGCATGTGGGGGCTACTCTTCGTTGTGGTGCGCGGGCTTCTCATTGCAGTGGCTTCTCTTGTTGCAGAGCATGGGCTCTAGGTGTGTGGGTTCCAGTAGTTGTGGCTCATGGGCCCAGCTGCTCCACGGCATGTGGGATCTTCCCGGACCGGGGCACGAACCCGCGTCCCCTGCATCGGCAGGCGGACTCTCAACCACTGTGCCACCAGGGAAGCCCCATAATGTACTCTTAATAGACTACAATTTAGTGTAAACATAGCTTTTATATGCCCTGGGAAACAAATTCGTGTGACTTGCTTTACTGCAATATTCACTTTATTGTGGTGGTCTGAAACCAAACCCACAATATCTCTGAGGTCTGTGTGTATCACTTTATAGGCAGTGAGTACCTTATAATAACAAAATAATCCTAATTCCTCCCTCTTGTCCCTTGTATCATAACTTGTCACTCATTTCACTTTTATATGAGCATACATAATAGAATACATTGTTGGTATTACTATTTTCAACAGACTTATCTGTTTGATATATATTAAGAATAAGAAAAGTAAAAGTTTTTAATATACCTTTACTTCATCTTTGATGCTCTTCCTTTCTTCATGTAGATCTAAGATCCTGATCTATGTTATTTTCCTTCTTGTTAAAGAACTTTTAGCATTTACTGTAAGGCAAATCTGTCAACAAATTCCCTCAATTTTTGTTTGTCTGAGAAAGTCTTTATTTCTCCTTTAACTTGGAAGGATAATTTCACAGGGCACAAAATTCTAGATTGGTGGTTTTTTTCTCTCAATACTTTAAATATTTCACTCTTTTTGTCTTGCTTGTATGATTTCTGAGTAGAAGTCATTTAATCCTTATCCTTATTCTTCTATAGGCAAGGTGTCTTTTGCTCTGGCTTCTTTCAGGATTTTTTTCTTTATCTTTGATTTTCTGTAGTTTGTAAAAGGTATGCCTAGTTGTGGTTGGTTATTTTGGCATTTGTTGCTTAGTGTTTGAGCTTTCTGGATCTGTAGTTTGATGGCTGACTTTATTGGGAGAAATTATCAGTCATTATCATTTCAAATATTCTGTTCCTTTTTCTCCTCTCCTTCTGGTATTTCTATTACATGTATATTACACCTTTGTTGTTGTTCCACAGACCTTGGATATTCTGTTTTATTTTTTTTCTAGTCTTCATTCTTTTCAGTTTTGGAGGTTTCTATTGATATAGCCTCTAATTCAGAGATGCTTTCCTCAGCCATGGCCAGTCTATTCATAAACTCAATATAGGCATCCTTCATTTCACCTGTAGCCTCTTTTTTTGGTTTTGTTTTTTGTTTTGTTTTGTTTTTGGTTCTTAGGATTTCCAGCTCTCTGCTTACATTGCCCATTTATTCTTGCATGCTATCTCCTTTATCCATTGGAACGCCTAGCATATTAATCATAGTTTTAAATTCCTGGTCTGATACTTTCAGAATCCTTGCCATATCTCGTTCTGATGCTTCCTCTGTTTTTTTAAATTGTGGTTTTTTGCCTTTTGGTATGCCCTGCAATATTGTCTTCGTAGCCAGACATGATACACTTGGTAAGAGGAATTGCTGTGAATAAGCCTTTAGTAGTCAGGAGGTAAGGTATAGTCCTATGATTAGGTCTAAGTCTTTTAGTAAGTTGGACTGTGAACTTTACAAATGTTTCTTTTTTCTCTCTCCCCACTTAGGTGGGAAAGGATGGCTAGAGCTGACTGGAGTTATGTATTTCCCTTCCCCAGGTCAGTTAGGCTCTGATAACACCCCAGCAGGTCAGGCTCTGGTTAATAGTTTCTTCTGAGGACAGTCCTTGTTAAGAACAGAATGCCTTTGCATTTTTCAAAATGGTTTCTGTTCCCCTCCCTGTGCCAGAAGCAACAAAGGGATTTTGTTTTTCCATATATTTATTGTGAAAACCCGGTTAAGATCCTCAAGGCAAGTCCAGCATAATTGTGGGGACCACCATATGACTTAGTCCACCCTGGAGTTTTTAAGTCTCCACACTGAGACTTAGGTTTTCCTACCCACCTCCCTGCCCCCAGTTATTTGCAGTATTGATTCCTGCATGTGTGTCTCTCCATTGTTGCGAGCAGCAGTTTGTCCTGTGTCTTTCCCTCACTCACAGATCCAGGAAGAGTTGTTGATTTTTCAGTCTGTTCAGCTTTTTACTTGTTAGGACTGAGTGGTGACGTCCAAGCTCCTTACATGTAGAACCAGAAACCAGAAGTCTATTTATTGCTAAGCTATCTAAACTTAATGTTTTTCCTGCAAGGAAAAGGATGCTCCTTAGTACTAGCTTCAATTTAAACCTTGCATATATTTAATTGTTTTCTTCTTTATTATTTTAGCCTATGTTCATACTTTTTCAGTGTTGGAAATTGCTCCAAATTTTTATTGCTCCAAAATATATGAATACTCATATATTTTTAGGTAGCTAGGTGAATGGTAGCAGAATGGTAGCATTTTTCTCTTTTGTATTTTACATCTTTTAAAGCTCTTTAGCTTGTGGATATTTTTGCTTTGGCAAGGAATTTCAGAGGAGAATTGTTGCAGTCAATCAACATAGACAGTTGCTTGATCTTGAGTTTAAGAGAGAAGAAAGAAAAGCACCCATGCTGAAAGATGATGACAAGCAGCAGGATGCTGCTGATGCTGTTGTATTCACCAAAACATGTTTAAAAACAACTGAGAAAAACCCTTAACATTTGGAATATCCTTTTGAGGTCTTTTAACTAATACTTAGTATTTAAATTACATATTAAGTATATGTCCTGACAATACATATGAATGCATGGAGCTTGACAGTATAATGCCAAATGGAAAAATAAGTTAAGATAGAATACATACAGTAATTTTAAATAGTACAGACCATATTGTGTACTGTTTGTTTATACCTATTTGTAATGAAAGTACAAAAATATGGCATTTATCCATATATATACCAGCTTTGATAGTGGTTACTCCTGAGTATGGGTGGGTGATATTGAGGAAGAAAGTATGAAGGGAGATTCAACTGTGTTGGTAAAAAAAAATTTTTTTTTTTAAATAAAATCATCCAAAGCAAATATATGATGTATTTGCATTTGGAAGTCTAGATGGCTATTATTCTCTACTCTTCTATATGTTTGAAACATTTTGTAATAAATTTTTTAAATAATATATTCTGTATGTTGGAAATTTAGAAACATAAACTAATGTAAAGAAGCCATCACCCAGGTGTTACTACATTTGCATTTTGTCATATTTTTAAAATTTTGTATGCTTTTATGAAATGCAAAACTGATATTGTTTATATAGTTTTTTTATTCTTTATATTCTTTTAACATAGCATGAGTCTGAATCATTGCAGGAGTGCCTTAACTGGCATGTTAATTACCTTTCAACATTTTAAAAAATTTCACTGTAAGAAATTGAGACAAAATTCATGTAACATAAATTCACTATTTCAACCATTTTAAAGCATACAGTTCAGTGGTTTTTAGTATCCATTGTGTACCTACAGAACATTTTATCACCCCCTAAAGAAGCCTTGTACCTCCCAATTACGCCTTTCCTCCATTAATTTAATTTCTGTTTGAAGACTTACCTATTCTGGACATTTCATGTAAATAAAACCCGCATTTAAAAAATGTGACCTTTTATGTATGGCTTCATTCCCTTAGCATAATTATTCATATTTTTGACATGTATCAGTACTTCCTTTTTATGGCTTAATAATCCATTGTATGGATAATACCACATTTTAAATTTTTTATTTTTTTGCGGTACGCGGGCCTCTCACTGTTGTGGCCTCTCCCGTTGGCGGAGCACAGGCTCCGGACGCGCAGGCTCAGCGGCCATGGTGCACGAGCCCAGCCGCTCCGCGGCATGTGGGACCTTCCCAGACCGGGGCACGAACCCGTGTCCCCTGCGTCGGCAGGCGGACTCCCAACCACTGCACCACCAGGGAAACCCAGTACCACATTTTTTAAATTCACCATTAGTTGATGACATTGACTATTATGAATAGTGCTGCTAATGACATTTGTGTACAAGTTTTTATGTGGACATATATTTTCATTTCTCTTCCATATATACCTAAGAGTGGAATTATTGGTTGACATGATAACTTTGTGATTAACTTTCTGGGGAACTGCCAGACTGTTTCCCACAGTGGTTTCCCCATTTTACATTTCCACTGGCAACGTACGAGGGTTTTAATTTCTCCTAATCCTCGCCAATACTTGTTTTTTTTCCTAGTTTTTTTGTTTTACTTGCCTGTTGGTATGAAGTGGTATCTCATGGTTGTTGCTTTTGTTTTTTTGTGTGTTTTTTTAATTGTGATAAAATACATGTAACATAAAATTTACCATCTTAACTATTTGTAAGTGTAGAGTCCAGTGGTGTTAAATAGATCATAATGTTGTGCAATCACCACCACCATCCATCGCCATAGTTTTTCATCTTGTAAAACTTGAAACTATATCTATTAAACAATAACCCCCCATTTTAACTTTCCCCAGCCCCTGACAACCACCATTCTACTTTCTGTCTCTGTGATTTTGACAGCTCTAAGTATTTCATGTAAGTGGAATCATACAGTTTTTGTCTTTTTGTGACTGGCTGATTTCACTTAATGTCCTCAAGGTTCATCCATGCTGTGGCATATGTCAGAATTTCCTTCCTTTATTAAGGCTGAAATAATGTTCCATTGTATTTATATACCACCTTTTGTTTACCCATTCATTTGTTGATGGACACTTTGGTTGCTTCCATGCTTTAGCTATTATGAGTATGTTGCTATGAACATAGGTATACAGATATCTCTTAAAGACCTTGCTTTTAATTCTTTGGGGTATATACCCAGAAGTGAAATTGCCAGATCATGTGGTAATTCTATTTTCAATTTTTTGAGGAACCACCATATTGTTTTCTGTAGCAACTGTACTATTTTACATTCTTACTAGCAGTACACAAGGGTTCTAATTTCTTCACATCCACATCACCACTTGTTTGTTTGTTTTGGATAGTAAGCCATCTTAACAGGTTTGAGGTGATAGCTCATTGTAGTTTTGATTTGCATTTCTGTAGTGATCAGTGAGGTTGAGCATCTTTTCATGTGGTTAATGGCCATTTGTATATCATTGGAGAAATGTTTACTCAAATCCCTTGCCCAGTTTTGAATTGGATTTTTTGGTTTTTGGTTGATGAGTTTTAGGAGTTCTCAATATACTCTCAATAGTAATCCTTTATAAGTTAAATGATTTTCAAATGTTTTCTCCCATTCTATGGATTGCTTTTTTCACTCTGTTAATATTGTCTTTGAGTCACAAAATTTTTAATTTTTCATGAAGTCCAGTTTGTCTATTTTTTCTTTTATTGCTGTGCCTTTGGTGTCATATCCAAGAGATCATTGCCAAATCTAATGGCATGAAGCTTTTGCCCTGTGTTTTCTTCTAAGAGTTTTATAGTTTTAGGTCTAACATTTAGGTGTATTTGAGTTAGTTTTTGTATATGCTGTTAGGTAAGGGTACAACTTCATTATTTTGCACATTGATATCTAGTTTCCCCAGCACTATTTGCTGAAGGGACTGTCCTTTCCCCATTGAGAGGACTTGGCACCCTTATTGAAAATCATTTGACCATATATGCAAAGGTTTATTTCTGGGTTCTTTATTTTGTTCCATTGGTCTGTGTGTATTATATGTATGTCTTTATGCCAGCACCACACTGTTTGATTACTTTAGCTTTGTAGTAAGTTTTAAAATCAAGAAGTGCTTGTCCTCTGTCTTTGTTGTTCTTTTCGGGATTCTTTTGGCTATTAGGGGTCCCTTGAGATTCCATATGAATTTTAGGGTGGGTTTTTTACTTCTGCAAAGAAAAAAAAAATCATTGGATTTTGATATGGATTGCATTGACTCTGTAGATCACTTTGGGTAGTATTGTCATCCTCCCGTCCATGAATGACCATGAGACATTTCCATTTGTTTATGTTTTCTTTAAACAATGTTTTATAGTTTTCATCATACAAGTCTTTTACTTCATTAGTTAACTTGTATTTTATTCTTTTTGATGCTATTGGAAATTTTTTTGTAATTTCCTTTTTGCATTGTTCATTGTTAGAGTATAGAAATGCAACTGATTTTTGTGTGTTGACTTTCTATCTTGCTCTTTTGCTGAGTTCATTTATTAGCTCTAACAGTTTTTTGTGTATGTGGAATCTAGTGCTTTCTCCCTATGAGATCATATCTGCGAACAGGGGTGACGTTACGTCTTCCTTTCCAATTTGGATGCCTTATATTTGTTTTTCTTGCTTAATTGCTCTGGCTAGAACTTCAAGTACTATGTTGAATAGAGGTGGTGAAAGTAGGCATCCTTGTCTTGTTCCTGATCATAGAGGAAAAACTTCAGTCTTTCACCATTGAATATGTTTGCTATGGGTTTTTCATATATGGCTTTTGTTATATATTAACATGTAATACATGTTATTAAGTATGTAATATATTTTATACTATATATTAGTGCATAGTATTTTGTATATTAATGTTATTTATACATTTTTTATACATGATGTCTCTCAGTTGGATGAAGGTATTCTTCTAATTGGACTCCTCAGGGAAGGACCATGAGTATCATATTCCTGAAGTCCTCACATGTTTAAATCTGTTTTTTATAGTGTCATTTATGAGAGTTTGGCTAGATAGAAAGATCTGGGTCATTTGTTCTTTACTTGAATTTCTTGGAATTGTTGTACTATCATCATTTTGCTTGTTATTGTCAAGAACCTAATTTTATGTGTTTCATAACAAACATGATCTTTTTATCCTGAAGTAATAATTAGTTTTTTCTCTATAGCATTGAAGTCTAATGAATTTCCTAGGATATATCCCAAAGTTGACACTTCTGGTAATGGTGACCCCTTTTAACATGTATATTGATAATTTTTATTTCTGGAAAGTTGTCTTTGATTATAGTTTCAAATATTAGTTTGTTTCACTGTTTTGTTTTTCTTGGATCTTCTTCCTGTTTCTTTGAATTCCAGTTCTATCACTCAGGGTTGTTTAAACCTCCCGAATATCTATTTCATCAACTATAAAATGGAAGTAATAATAGTACCTACCTCATATAGTTTAAATAAGTTAATGCATGTAAAGGTATAGAACATTGTAGGAACACAGAAAGTGATGAGTACATGTTTGTTATTACTTCTGTTGTTACTGTCACCAAAAACAGAGCTATTGCAGATAGAATAGTACTTAGAACAATACTTACTACCATATTGCCTCCTATAGTTGTGGGGTTTGTTTTTTTTTTTAAGTTTCCTCCTGTGCCTTTGTAATCAATCTTCTCCTTAACCCATATTACTTGCAACCACAGATCTGATTTCTGTCTGTATGTCTCTGGGAGTTTCTTTTCCAGAATGCCATGTTATAGAAGCAGATAGTATGGGGTAGCCCTTTGTGTCTGACTTACTTCATGTAGCATAATACTTCTGAGAGTCATCTATGTTGTTGCATGTTTTAGTAGTTTGTTACATTTTATTGCTGAGTAATATTCTGTTGTATGGATGTGCTATAGTTTATTTTGTTTTCCAACTTTTGGTAATTATGAATAAAGAGGCTATAAATATTTGCATACAGTTCTTCATATGGACACAAATTAGTGTTTCTCTTGAATAAATGCCTAGGTGTGGGATTGCTGTTTTGTAAAATAACTACATGTTTAATTTTATTAAAAGCTGCCAAATGGTTTTTGCAAGTGACTATCATTTTGCATTCCCTTCATCAGAGTATGAAGAGTTGCATTTATTTTGTTGGCATCACCAGCACATAGTTTGTTCAGATTTAACAGTTTTGTAGTGGTATCTCATGGTTTTAACTTACTTTTCCCCAATGACTAATATTATCTTTTCATGTACTTATTTCCCATTCCTTTTCTTCTTTGGTGAAATGTCTGTTCATATCTTTTGCCTATGTTTTGGTTGGGCTGTTTGGCTTTTTATTACTGAGTTGTAAGAGTTCTTTATATATTCTGGAAATAATCCTTTATCAGATAGATGTGTGTTTTGCAAACATTTTCTCCCAGTATGTGGCTTGTCTTTATTTTTTTAACATATCTTTCTAAGTAGAAATTTTTAGTTTTGATCAAGTCTACTTTACCATTTTCTCTTTTATGGATCTTGCTTTTGGTGTGTCATCTAAGAAATCTTAGCCTACAAAGTTACAAACATTTTCTCATGTTTTTACTTCTAGAAACTCAGTAGTTTTAGGTTTTACATTAAGATCTGTTATCTGTTTCAAGTTGATTATGGTCTGTGGTGCAAGAAAAGGGCTGAGGTTCTCTTTGGGGAGGATATTGATATCCCATCATTCGAACATCATTGTTGAAAAGACTCTCCTTTCTCCACTGAATTACTCACCTCGATAGCCTTGTCAGAATAGGTTGACTGTATACACGTCAGTCTATTTTGGGATTCTTCTGTTTTATTGAGATCTCTATATATCTATCACCATGTTGTCTTGAAATCAGGTAGCGTGAGTGATTTAACTTTGCTCCTGTTTTTCATAATTATTTTGGCTGTTTCTAGTCCTTTGCTTCATATAAATTTTAAGTTGGCTTATCAACATCTACCCCAATGAGTTGGGATTTCTACTTTTATTGGGAGTACATTAAATCTATACATAGTTTGGGGAGAATTGTTTTCTTAACAATATGAAGTCTTCTGATGCATGAACATGGTTATCTCTTCATTATTTTATTTCTCAGTTTTGGCTTTAATTTTTCTAGATTATAAATTAGTCATTTGAGATCATCTCTTCTAATATAAGCACTTACAGGTAGAAGTTTCCCTCTAAGCACTGTTTTAGCTGCACTGCACAGACTTTTTTTGAGAAATAATATTTGCATACCATAAAATTTACCCTTTTAAAGTATACAATTCAGTGGCTTTTAGTTTATGAATAAAGTTATAACACAAATTCCAGGGTTGTAATTTTCTCACTTTAAAATTTTTCAATATTTTAATATACTCCCTCCCCTATTCACATCTTAGAATAGGACCCACCTTGTTATTTGACCCTGTTCAAAGGTAAACCTTTTCAAAGTTGGCATGGTTTGGGGGAGGAGATTGGAGTGTATTTTGTCACACATGTGCACTGTAACATTGAATTCAAAGCAGTGTTTCCTAGTCTGTTAGAAGTCTTTTACAGCTCTAAGTGCTGTAAAACTACGAGTGTTTTCTCTTTTCTTCCTCTCTCCCTCCCTTCCTTGTTTGTTTGTTTGTTTGTTTGTTTGTTTTACAATTTCCCCAAAGATTGGACGTCACTTGTAGTTTGTTTTAATGTACTAACAGAAATAGAAGCCCATTTTGAAAGTAAAGAATTCCTTGAAATAAGCTCTATAGAAAGCATACTGTTAAATTTGAACATGGAGGTAACTCTTTTAATACAGAATTACCTGTAATGTTTAGTACAGAATTATCTATAATGGGACTTACATCTATCATTTCTTACTCAGTTCATCTTAAAGATGACCCTTTGCTCTTGGCATAAGTATTTAGAGCTTGTGTTTCTAGAATTTTAAATTCTGTTTCCTGAAGGTGCTAATATATTTTGATTTTTCAAATGAGCATGTAAACTCTTTGATTAGTTTTTTTAAGACAATATAGATTTGTCAACTTTTTGAACCTTCATTTATTGCACGTTGTCTTTCCAGTTCAGAGTAATTGAGAATTTTACTGACATATCATTAGGCCTTCTAGAAATTTTAAGAATATAAATTTATTGAAGATACGGTTATGGCATCTGAAAATTTCTAGGTAATGATAAGTTTTCAAAAATGGATGCTCATAATTGAGATATAGATGATCACATTCAGATGAAGAAAAACTACAGATTAAGGTGTTATGTCTAAGCAGACCTACCATATAAAAATGTAGACTTACTGAACAAATTTATTCTTTAGTTAAAAATTAAAAATCTTAATTTGTTGATATTAATCATCTTATGATAGAAACTATAACAAATCGAAAAATAGAAGTTGTTCCTTTTAAGATGATTCTTTTTCTAAAAACTATATAACTAAAAAAAAAAAAATCAAAGCTATTCCTAAAATGTCTGACTACTGTCCAGTGTTATAAATGTAATATATATTAAGTGGATCCAAGTATCTGTATAACCTCATTACTCTTTTTTAAAAATAATCTTTGCTTTTTGTAACACAAGTTTACTAAACATTTAACCTTTTTTCATTCAGCAGGAACATTTATAAACTTTATTATATCAGTTGCTTGTTTGTTTTTTAGGTAAAATCTGTAAAAACTGGGTCAGTTTTTTGGACGATGTGCTGCTGCTTGTCATATTTCTATATGGTAAGATTTCGTGTTTGAAACTACATGAGGGCAAACAAGTCTTTGGCAGCTGGATCAGTGACTCTTCATCATTCCCTTCTCAGCCAGGGCTACTTCCCCACTTCGTTTCTCCTGCAGTCTTTAAGATCTTTTGTTTAACGTATTCTCTTTCCTTACTACCACTCTCTTCCCTACTCCCACCTTCAGGGCCTGGTATGGACTTTTGCTTTAGTGGGGAGGGTTAATACTCAACCCCTCAAACGTAATACTTGCAGCAAGTGAAACAAAAACTTTTCTTTTGAATGTACAACTTTTCCTAAATAATGATCACATTCTCTAGGTTAACCTGTAAACTACGTAACATAATTTTTTTCAACAGATTACTTAAAATTGGGGTTCAGTATTACCTCTTTAATCTCCTGCCTTTCTTTCCCACACCACAGCCTATATAGTAGCCTTATGCTGAAAATTATTGATAATCTTAAGTAACTTTTTTTGTTTCTTAAACAAATGTCATGGAATTTGTGCTTCCATATTATCCATGCCCCTTTTAAAGTGGTTAAAGGTTAGGGCACATTCTGTGCAGTTGTACACAATAATAGCAAACCCATTCTTTCAAGTTTAGACTGAAATTTTGGAAATAACCAGAAGTCCTTCAGTTAGAACTGGAACTCAACCAAAGTAATGTTGTCTTTGGTGAAAAATAGCATATGACTGAAGCAGTAAACTGGTGTTCTTATATGAACTGTAAACTGAAGACCGTTTCTTATAAATTGTTCTTCTACGTTTTAGACAAGGGCAGCATTGTTAGAACATGTATGTTAACATATAGTCTCCTAAGGTGACTGTTGGTACAAATGGTTCTCTTAAGCTTTTAATTATTAGAGAACATGCAAGAACTTTGATCTTGACAGACCTTATTGCCTGTTACTGAATGTACTTAATAAATTCTATTGGTTTGGAATAAACATTATCTTTAGAACCTTTATTGATTTAGACCAGAACATAACATACTCAATTGTCTGGTAAATAGAATTATTCTAATTTTGTGCTACAGGCTAAACATTAAACTGGGATCTTGATTTGTATCCATTGGTAGGAAGAAATATATACCCAAGGTAGCACCTTTTGTCTTGAGGATCACAAAGCACATCCAGATCATCTGAGTATTCCTTTTAGTTGTTGACTAATGCTAACATCCATTGTTCTTATTCTTAGTGAAGTTTCTTGCAGTGTATTTATCATCAAAAATGGAGGGAGTAAAAGGGTTTTTTTCTTTAAAAAATTGATGATCTATATTCTAAAAGTCTATCTCCATGACAGTCTTTTTATTGCCAATTCACAAATTATATTGTTCTCAGTGTTCTTATAAGTTTAATTTAATTTGACCATTTCTCCAGTGAATATATAAAAGTGTATTGGATTTATGGTATTGTGTTGTTTTACTTATCAATAAAAATAAAGAAAAATAGGTTATTTGTAGGTTACAAATCCATTTTTAAGCATCTCAAAATTGCTAAAAATCCTAGTGTTTATATTTGCTTATTATATGTTTAGATTGTCATGACATGTCATCACAAAACTTATCTATTTTAAAAAGCAAATATATAAATTATTTAACTTAGCATTTCTTTACTCATAGGTCTCTGCTTGGGGTGGTTATGTGTTTATTATCAACCTTATTCCACTGCATGTTTTTGTGTTGTTACTAATGCAGAGATACAGCAAAAGAGTCTACATAGGTAAGTGATTTGACTTCTGATAGCTGTCCACTTCTAAGAGGTGTTTCATATACATTCTTTTCATTGAACAGACATTTCTGTTAGGTTAGTATTATTCATGAGGAGGTAAAAATAATTTTAGAGTTATTTTGCTTTTTGCATTAATAAGGAGGGTCAGGCATTTTTACTAAGTGTGTTGTTACCAACTTTCCCTTAATGAGTTTTTGTCGAAATTAGTCTAGATTTAATATTTGTCAACCTTTTTTGTTAATTTGGGGGAATGGGCATTTCTATCATTCACATATACATATTATTCAAATTCAGCTTACTGTAAGAGATTAAGGATCCTTAACAGTTTAATAAACTTTTGAAAGCTCTTTCTGTATAATATACAGCAGACTGTCTTAGTCCATTCGAGCTGCTATAACAAAATACCAGAGACTGAGTAGTTTATAAACAATAGAAATTTATTTCTCAGCTTTGGAGGCTAAAAAAATCCAAAATCAGGGCACCAGAATGTTCACATTCTTGTAAGTGCTGTTTTCCTGTTCCACGGCTGGTACCGTCTTTGTCCCCACCTGGTAGAAGGAATGAGCAAGCTCTCTGGGGCCTCTGTTAAAAGGGTACTGCTCCCTTGGAGCCCTCATTACCTCATCACCTCCCAAAGGCTACCTCCTAATACCATTTCCTTGGGCGTTAGGTTTTCAACATTGAATTCTGGGGAGAAACAAACATTCGGACCATAGTAGAGACTCAGTATTTTCTCTACACGATTTTAATTTGCTCTACAGGTTTAAAAACATATCTTTTGAATAAGATGCTTAGTAATAGATGATGTCTCAAATCTTAGAGCTCATTTTCTATGAGAGAGACAGAACTTTTATGGGTTGAATTAATCACAGAGAAGTTATGATCTGAAACCAGTGTCTTAGTAAAATAACATAATTCCATTATTATAATGTTGGAAAACAGTAACAAAAAGATATAAATCTTATTTACTTGATTAAAAAACATAGTAGTTTGGCAATTTCTCAAAAATTTAATCATAGAGTTACCATGTGACCCACAATTCCACTCCTAGGTATATACCTAAGAGAATTGAAAATACATATTTACTTTGTAACTGCTTAGGATGTGTCTATATGAACTGTGTACTATATACTTCTGTTATAGTCCTTACAATATTTTATTGTCTTATTTTCTGTAACAATTTTCCATGGATTCTTTGGGCTTAAGGTATATTAAAAGGGAGACTGTGACTCTGGGACTTCCCTGGTGACCCAGTGGTTAAGAATTCGCCTGCCGATGCAGGGGACACAGGTTCAATCCCATGTGCCACGGAGCAACTAAGCCAGTGGGCCACAACTAAAAAAAAAAAAAAAAAAAAAAAAAGAAAAGAAAAGAAAAGAAAAAACATATATTTACATGAAAACTTGTACTGTAACATTTATAGCAGCATTGATTATTCATGATAGCCAAAAAGTGAAGACAAACCAATGTCCATCAACTGATGAATGGATAAAGTGTGGTATATCCATGCAATGGGATATTATTTGGCAATGAAAAGGAATAAAGTACTGATAACATGCTACATCATGAGCCTTGAAAACATTGTGCTAAGTAAAATAAGCCAGACACAAAAGGCCATATACTGTAGGATTCTTTTTGTATGAAGTGTCCAGTGCAGGCAAATCCATAAAGACAGCAAGCAGATTAGAGACAGGAAGTTGATCTAGTGGTTGCCAGGTCTGGGTAGTAGAGGAGTGACTGCTAATGGGTATGGGGTTTCTTTTGGGGGTGAGGAAATGTTCTGGAATTAGACAGTGGTGATAGTTACACAGCTTTGTGAATATAATAAAAACCACTCAATGGTACATTTTAAAAGGATAAGGTTTTTTTTGTTAGTACAAATTATATCAATTTTTAAAAGAGTATATTAATTATATTTATAGCCATTTCAGCATACTTCATAATAATCACCACTGAAATAGTACATCTGTATGTATCACGTTACTCTTATATAAGCACAAACTGTCCTAAATTCTTCACATGTATTTAACTCGTTTAGTCTTCATAACCACACTGTGAGGATAGGTACTATTACTATCCTCATTTTACAGATGAGGAAACAACAGAAGACATAATTTGCTCAAAATCATGTAGGTAGTAATGGAGCTGAAGCCTGAACTTAGATATTTTGGCTCCATAGCCCATAATGCAAAAAAATCACTGTAACTGTGTGCCTGCCATGTAAATAAATACCTTACTGGGGAAATATATCAACCTATGATAAATCTCTTTACCCTGAAAACACTGTAAACAATCATTGGAATCCAGAAAAGAAGATGACAGATTAAACAATAACTCTTGGCCTTTTGTTTTGGAACTATACAAGGAAAAACATTTTAAGTTAAATGCTTATGGGGAAGAACTAAGAGTTTCTTTAATTTCAAAAATTGGGGTCCTGAGAATGTAATGATCAGGAGAAAAGAGTTAGGGAGAAGATTGAGGGATAGACTTTTGTGAAATGCCCCTGAATCAGGAAGAGGAAGAACTAAAGGAAGAGTTAGAAGTAGCCAGATAAATACATTGTTAAAGAGGTCAAATGGGAGTATTTTCTACATAAAAGTTTAAAGCATGAACAGTGACCAAGTCCTCTTGAGTGTCAGCACTAAGATCAAGTAGGATGAGAGTTGAGAAAAGACCTTGTATTTGATGAATAGGATTTCTCTGGTCACTTTAGAAAAGCATACAGTTAACATTGCTTTGGTTGGCTCTTGAGAATATAAGAATATTAGAAGCGCTTTTCAGAGGGAAGAAAAATAAAATGGGTTAGGGATGTTATGGATGTGTATGAAGTTAGATTAGCAAACTCTTAGATAATTTCATGGTGTTCAAATTCTCCACCCCGCCCTCCTTGTTTCTGTTTAGCTCTGGAAGTTACCAAGAACATCATCTTATACTTTCAAATTATATTTACTTGTTTTTTTTCTGCTGTACTATCCTTGATTTCATTTTAGGTATCAGTATGAAGTATATTTGCTATTTTTAAAAGTTGTGATTGTCTCTCCACTCAGGTGTTTTGAACAAGTCACTTCTTGCTGCTTTTACAAATAGAGCTTATAAAATAATAGTTTACAAGACTCATTCTCTACATAGTTTGCAATGAACAGCATCCTGGAAAAAGAAAAATTATTTTTCTCATTATGTATATCTGTTAAGTTAGTCACTGGATTTCTCTCTGCTGGTCGAGAAGAATCCGTGGAGGGTTTTTTTAATTTTTAGTTTTTGGGGGGCATGGCGGGGAATCTTGTGAGCTTTAATTTCATATAAGTTACTTAGCATTTTTCACCCTGCTTATTTACCAGCATTCACAGTAGTCAAGTAATCAAGCTGTAATAAAGTATCTTTATTAGTCAAAAGCTTCAACAGTCTTACAAGCCTTTAATCATATTTGTTAATAATAAAGCAAAATTGGTTGAATTTTAAAGTATTTCCTCACTATGTTTCTTTTGGTTAGTACTGTTTTGGTTGAGAGAGACAGGGGATGGCAAAGGATATTTTGCTAGCCCTTTCATTATCACCCAGGAGATAAAGCAACTCAGAAATGGTAAGGTGATTTAATGGTGGATCAAAGTTAACAGGAATATAATATTCACAAAACCTTTTCTAACTTTATTTAAGTAAAAGGAAGTATAGCAGTACTTTAAAAGCATGAAGTGTACTGTCAAGGTAAGTTGTTTAAGAAGGTACTTAAAGGTTAGTTTGGGGAACAGCAGGAGCTTCTTGAAAACTTGACATTCTTTTGGAACTCGAATCAGGCCTTTCAGTGCCTTTTATTTAATAGAACAATTCATTTGTACACCTTAAGTCAAGGACAGTGGTTTGTTTCTTCTCTGTATCAGTCTGGTCCCACCCCATACCCTTGGATTAAAAAAAAAATAAAGTACTTAAAAAATTTTTTTTTAAATTTTTGGTTGCGTTGGGTCTTTGTTGCTGTGCACAGGCTTTCTGTAGTTGCGTCGAGGGGGCTACTCTTCATTGCGGTGTGTGGGTTTCTCATTGCAGTGGCTTCTCTTGTTGTGGAGCATGGGCTCTAGGTGTGCTGTCTTCAGTAGTTGTGGCACACGGGCTCAGTAGTTGTGGCTGGCAGGCTCTAGAGCACAGGCTCAGTAGTTGTGGCACACGGGCTTAGTTGCTCCGCAGCATGTGGAATCTTTCCGGACCAGGGTTCGAACCCATGCCCCCTGCATTGGCAGGCGGATTCTTAGCCTCTGCGCCACCAGGGAAGTCCCCAAAAACATAAAGTACTTTAAGAGTGAAAAGATGTTTAGGTTCTGTTTCAGAAGATTACTATTTGTCCCAAACCCAAGAGATTTCCTTTGGTTAAAAATAACCAAACAGAATAACAGACCTTGTATATATCTTCCTAATGGTAATTTGGGGGGAATTCTGACACATTGGAAGTATGGTCTGCAGTAGTGAAGGCCAGTAACTGTACTTCCATAGGATGGCAGTGTGATAAACATTGTCGTGATGTAATAAATGATTTACTACATTATTGGTCTTGTGCGTTTTCTTAGAGCTTACTACTTTGATGGAAAGCTTTATTCGTCTGCTTTAAAGGGTAAGAAAAGTAGGTTAAGATGGATGGATAGAAGGTTGTGATAGATGTAGATAGTAGTTTGGTCAAATTTCATAAAGAGTCTGGAGGAAGAATTGGTAGAGAATGATTGCCATGTGTTTGTGGTGTTGAGGTCTTTTGAGAACATTAGAGAATGGTACGAGTGTTGTCAACTGCCTCTTCAATGCCCATGTCAAGAAGAGGAGCTCTCCCTCTAAATTTTTATAGAGCCAGGGGTTTTTCCACTAATGTCACATGTACTTGCTTCATTGTATTGTGGTTATTTGTGTACATCTCTGATTTTCCTAATTACATATCTAACTCTTAGATGATAGGTTTGATCTTAATAAGATTTTGTATTTTTAGAAAGTCTTGACCATGATAGACATAAACTTAATATTTGAATGAATTAATTAAAGAGATAATTTTTAAACACACTGTTTGATGCTGTGGTATAAAGACTGGAGAAAAACTTGTTTTCATTTTGCAGTGGAGATTGTGTTTATTTTTAAGAATTGAAAGTTACTTCACTGTTTCTTAATACTCAAGTATATCTAATTCTTATTTTCTTTGTTTTAAAACATGGGTTTGTAAATGGGATTTAAACTGAGGTATGGAGACGTATATCTAATTTTACAGGTTCAAGAAGAAGGGCAGTATTTAAAAAAGCAAGATGAGCTTGTGACATTTTATATTACTTGGCAGGCAGTCCTGAATTTAATAGTGTTAAAAAAACAAAATTCAACTGAGTAAATTTTAAGTATTTAATTGGCTTTATGAATGATTCATAAGTTGAGTGGCATCACATCTAGCCAAGTAGAAAGGAGCTCCAAAGAGCCTCAGAAAGGGAAAGATTTTTATAGGCAAGACAAGGAAATTCACAAACAGAAATGCCTTTCAGGCTTAGGTAACCTACCTTTTGGGGAGGGAAGGGTCTATGTGTCAGATTACCTCATCTTTCTTTGGTGAGGGGGGTTTAGAAAGAATTACCTCATTGGTGCTGACCAGAAAATTCCACATTGACCAGTTAGGATTGCATTCCTGTGGAAGGTTGTGACTGCAATTAAGGTTATGAATTAAGTTTTGATTTTAGCCCAGGTGACTCCATTTGGGGCCTGTCATTTCTTTAACAATGGAAATATTGGTGTGTTAAAGAGTGCTGTGAAGTAGAACATATATCCCCCTATGTAAACATCTCAGTATCAGTGATCCAAAAAAGATAAAAATAGGGAAGACATGAATCCAATTCTCTGAAAAGGAAATGGTTATCTTTGGATTATTGCATATAGCACATTTATCAGCTTTGTATCATTGGTGCATGTAAGTAGGTATAAATGAGGTTCATTTGGATAGAGGAATATTTATAGGTAAAATATTGTTGAGAACTTGTCTGTTTCTGTTAGTTCAGATTTATTTGACATTAACCTATATTTACAAAGTAATGTTTACAAATTAAAGTCCCACCTGGCCTTTTTTATGTTTGCCGAGATTGAATTTCTTTTTCTTGAACTCATCTCCATCTTTTTATTAACTTGAACTCTAGTGTACCTACTTCTTTTTTTTTTAAATTTAATTAATTAATTTATTTTTGGCTGCGTTGGGTCTTTGTTGCTGTGCTTTGTTGCTTTCTTTAGTTGTGGCGAGCGGGGGCTACTCTTCGTTGCAGTGTGCGGGCTTCTCATTGCGGTGGCTTCTCTTGTTACGGATCATGGGCTCTAGGCGTGTGGGCTTCAGTAGTTGTGGCTCATGGACTCTAGAGCACAGGCTCAGTAGTTGCAGCGCACATGCTTAGTTTCTCCGCGGCATGTGGGATCTTCCTGGACCAGGGCTCGAACCTGTGTCCCCTGCACTGGCAGGCGGATTCTTAACCACTGTGCCACCAGGGAAGCCCTAGTGCACCTACTTTTTTATAAAATGTTTTCTTCTTCACTAATGACAATAAATGCCTCTGTGAAGTTGCATAAAACCGCTGAAATGAGAATATTACCCAGTTTAGTCTTCTCTTTTGGATATGCCTGGAAATGAGCTTGAGCAAATCCCTGAGAATAAACTTCATTGATAGTTTCCAGGCAAGTGATTGCTGAAATTTTTACATTACCAAGCACAGTGTAGGCCCATTTGAAGAGACGGTATGATGTGTGTACCCATCATGTATATGTGTGCCGACCATGCCTTCTAGTGATTATTTCTGGAAAATGTGACTTAACGGGAAGTAAATGGGCTAGAGACTTTCACTTTTTACTGTGTTTTCTTTTTTCTAAACAATACATTACCTTTACAATTAAGAACAAACCAAACAAACAAAAAAGAACAAACCAGTAATCCATGGAAACAGATGCAGATTTGTGTTTGCCTTGCTCTGGGATAGAGAGGATGGGGTGAGTATGAGGTTTTCTTTTGGGATGATGAAAATGTTTGGGGACTAGAGAGGTTTGGTGGTAGCACAACATTGAGAATATACAAAATGCCCCTGAATCGTTTGCTTCAAAATGATTATATGTGAATTTAACCTCAATTTTTTTTAAAAGACTTTACTTTTTTGTTCAGTATGTGCCATTTGTCATATCTAATCCAAATTCTGTGACAGTGTTATATAATATTCAGTGTTCATTTGTGTTTATAAGAAAGAGAAATCCAGCCTCAGAGGTGATTGTAGTGTTTGGATGTAAGTAGACATAACTATAATTAATACACATAAATGACATAAGGTTTTCTCAGGCTTGGCCTTTCTAATTGTGCCTTTTTTTTTTTTTTTTTTGGCTGCGTTGGGTCTTCGTTGCTGCGCGCGAGCTTTCTCTAGTTGCAGTGAGCGGGGTCTACTCTTTGTTGTGGTGCGCAGGCTTCTGATTGTGGTGGCTTCTCTTGTCGTGGAGCGCGGGCTCAGTAGTTGTGGCACACGGGCTCAGTAGTTGTGGCTCGCTGGCTCTAGAGCACAGGTTCAGTAGTTGTAGCTCATGGCCTTAGTTGATCCACGGCATGTGGGATCTTCCCAGACCAGGGCTTGAACCCGTATCCCCTGCATTGGCAGGCAGATTCTTAACCACTGTGCCACCAGGGAAGCCCCTCTAATTGTGCCTTTGTGTGTTCAATATTTCTCCAGGGTTTAATTTCTCAGCTCTAGGTGTCTAAGAGACCTGTTGATCATAGAAGCTTAGCTTATTATTATTGGGGTGGAGGAGGGGAGGGATCTACAAGTCTTGTCTAAACTCCTCATTCTGTTGTGAGGAAACAAACTTTCATTTTTAAGTAGTTGTTCAAGGTCACACAATGACCTTTTTCCCATTTTTTTTTCTAATTCTGCCTCTGTGACTCTTCATCTGGGTGTCTACACAGACTGATTTGTTAAAGAAACATACTGTTATTAGATAACCCATCAACCAGATTGGTTGGCAGTTCAAATATATGTGACATAGAAATTCTTATTTCTATTTACTTAACTTTTATTGCATTTGTGTTCAGCTGTCTTATTGAGGGTAATCGTATTCCAACACTAATATGTCTGGAAAGTACATTGTTGGATGTGTTGCTTCTGCAGCGTCCTCTAGACAACTGGTTCTCTATTAGCTTGAGGTCATCAGAAACTTTATACATTGGTCCTTCCTATTACATTTACTTAAGCTTCTTATCCTTTTTCTAACACTGTAGTCATCTCTCATCAGACAGCTTGGAAGACAACTTAACATTTGAACCATTAACACATAATTTACCTTCTATAAATGGATTTCTTTTAAAAGCAAATAAGCATTCTTTCTCAGCTGAGTTGAGTGAAGAGAAGCATATGCTGTGCTGTACAGTGTGTAGCATACAGATACGCCTGCTATAACAGTTCTCTTGCAGTTTTTTTTCTAATAGAGTATTTTATTTGCCAACAACTAAATATTGACTGTACTTCATAAAGTATGAGAGTAAGCTTTATAAATGGAATAATCTTCACATTAACTTATTTTACATGAGTTTTAACTTCATTTCTAAATAATTTTTAATTACAGTGATTCCAAATACTTTCACTGTAATCAGCTTGTCTGGTAGTGATCTGTGAACACCTAAATGCAAAAATAAGTCTGTTATACAAATTGTAGCCCCTCCCCAATTTACCTATACACTTAGGTTGATATAAGCCGAGAATACTATATAGTATATTCAGTGCCAAGAGCAAATAAGTTTCCTTTATTAGATCCTAATAAATTCAGTAACTAGTCTGTTTTATGGCTTGACTTCTGTGTACTTAGTTCTTTTGTTCTTTAATCACATAAAACTTAGCAGATAGACATAAGATTTTTTTTTTTAACTGGTTAAGTACTGTACAAAAGTGTTAGGAGACTATAAATAGGGTATGAATACTTAAAAGCTTCTGAGACAATAGCAGCTATTCATAATATAAGTATTCATTTGGTCATGCATACTTTATTTATGGGTTAATGCCAATAGGAATGGTGTTTACTTATATATTACATAGCTTCTTGGGTTATGTCATTGATTATTAATGATAGATTGAAAAAAATACTTGATTCCATTTTCAGGAGAGTAAAACAGCACCAGTCTCCTTAAAATAATATTTTTTAAAATGGCAGAAAGAATTTCACAATTTATAATGTATGATTAACCATCAAATATGTATCAAATAGAATAGTCACTTCAGTATTCTATTCTTAAAATAAGTTCAGTTAAAACTTTGCTAAAAATATATGAGTTGTGTATATATTTATGTTTGAAGTACTTATTGGTAGTAGTAAATTATCCTTGTTTCCTATTTTGTCTTTATAGCATATAGCACTTTCTATATTGTGGGATTAATATTATCCATGCAGATACCCTTTGTGGGATTCCAGCCAATCAGAACAAGTGAACACATGGCAGCTGCAGGTATGAAAAATATTTATTTTCTTTCTTCTAAGGAATCTGTGAAGGTATTACTGGCCGATCTTCAGTGGAATGAAGGGTTCTTTTGGGGTTTTGTAGTTGTTTTTAATTTTCATCGTATTGGTTCTAAAACATCACCACTATAAAATATGAATATCATAGAGTTTATAGAGACTTTCTGATGTTGTACGCCTAAAAGTGCTTATCTTGCCAGCTGTGACTGTTTTGAAAAAGCAAAACATCCTTTTTTGCAACCACTAAATAACATTTGCTTTGTATAAATTAAATAGTGTATCTGTACACTGAGTTACTGTATCACTGAGTTTTCATTTTACCAAATTTAGATGGAACATTTCATTTTTATGTTCCATACATCTCACTAAAATATTTTATCCATATCTACTAACTGGAATTAATGGCTTTCATATTGATTATAAGGTCATATAATTTCTCTCCCTAAAGCAGAGCATTTTGCCATCATTAATCTCGGTCACAAATAACAAGATACAGTGGGAGATCTGTGAATAAAACTTTATCAGAGATTCTACACACAAGGTGCATGATCCATAGGAAGTCTGTGGGTAGTTATTTTGTTTGTAGCATTTTATAAATATCAGTATATTTAACTTTCTAAGGTGATGTTCCATAGCTTTTATCATCAGATTCTCAGTAAGAATCTTGAACCATCTCCATCCCCCACCCAACTATAAACAGTAACCATATATCAGGATTCTTCTCATCCAGGTCAGTTGTATCCTTCAGTAAATCTGAGAATTATTTTTTTAATGATGTTTCTTTATTTTTTAAATTTTTTTCCCTAGAAAACATGTTGCTAAAATATGGGACAAAGGGTGGAATTTAATGTGCTGAATAGGCTTCAGTTACTGAAATGAGATTTTTCTTGCCTGGTCCATGTATGGGGAGTCTGATCATTTTGAAAAAAACATGTAACAGAATTTTTGGGATGTATTAATTGGTTAACTGTCATTTGACAAAGGAAATGTCAGATCAAATGACTAGTCTCTGATATATGAATGGTACAAGGTATTCTAAGAAGGTCTTCCAAATTAACGTTTGTAAATGTCCTTAGTAAAAATGCTTTGTTGATTACTTATATGAACCTTTTCTTTAATTAGGTGTCTTTGCATTGCTGCAAGCTTATGCTTTCTTGCAGTATCTGAGAGACCGATTAACAAAACAAGAGTTCCAGACCCTGTTCTTTTTGGGTGTATCACTAGCTGCAGGTGCTGTGTTCCTTAGTGTCATCTATTTGACTTATACAGGTAGGTGTCATCACCTGTAGGATATGAATCTTGTCTCTAGGTTATTGCAAAAGGTAATTCTTTTTCAAATTTTGTACATGTTGCATTTATCCTAGTAGGTCAAATATTGTGGTTTCTTTACAAACTGTATGAAAATAATAGTCAAAGGTTCTAAAATGTGAATAGCAGTACAAATTTTGATTTTTTTTTTTTTAACAGTATCTTAATTTTGCTGCTTCAGGTTCTGATAAATCCACTTTCAAACATCCTTCTCTTGATGGATGAATAGGCCCAAAATGTATAAAATTCAAAGCTTCCAGTATTAACAGTGCAGGTTTACCCTCCCTTGTTTACGTATACTCTATCTCCTGATTTTAAACAGTCAACCAGATCAGTTTCAGTCTGCTTCTGGATTCTGAGTTACTTTCTAATCCTGACTTTATTAGTCCCTAGAAATAAGTCAAATTCTTTCTGAAGGTATGTCAAATTAATGTACCAGCCTACGTCATAAAATCATGAAGAATTAATTGACAGGAATAAAAGGGACGAATGTTTAAAATCATCTTTGTGGACTGCCCTGGTGGCACAGTAGTTGGGAGTACACCTGCCAATGCAGGGGACACAAGTTCAAGCCCTGGTCCAGGAAGATACCACATGCCGTGGAGCAACTAAGCCCATGTGCCACAACTACTGAGCCTGCACTCTGGAGCCTGCGAGCCACAACTGCTGAAGCCCTCGTGCCTAGAGCCCATGCTCCACAACAAGAGAAGCCACCGCAATGAGAAGCCTGTGTACCGCGACAAGGATTAGCCCCCGCTCGATGCAGCTAGAGAAAGCCCATGCGCAGCAATGGAAATCCAACGCAGCCAAAAATAAATAAAAGATAAATTTTTTAAAAAATTAAAATCATCTTTGTAATTTATCTAAATTTGGCATACTGGACACCTCTCACTTTTTAAAATTATCCAATGCTATCTTAATACCTTAGCTTTATTTTACTAGTCAACTAGAGGTTTAAGAGAGAATTGGAAAACATTCTACAATTTTATCTGTCAACTTGTTGTATTTCTCTGAAAATGTAATGTCCGTGGATATTTTTTTTATTTGATCCCTAACTTTATTTTATCTGACTGCCAGCTGTGTGAAATACGTTGTCACCTATTTTTTTAAAAACAAGAATTCTTTTAATATTAGCTTAAATTAATCCATAATAATCAATAAACATAAAAACAGTGAAAAGGCAGAATAATTTCCTCTACATTTTTCCTTCCAAGGTTACATTGCACCGTGGAGTGGCAGGTTTTACTCATTGTGGGATACTGGGTAAGTGCAGATAAGTTATTTGCCCTCATGTTATTTTCCTTTTGTTGTCTGTTCTTTATTGTTAGTATCTCTGTCAATACCTGGGCAACATTTCTAAAGTATCTAGCATGTACTAGTTCAGTAAATGTTGTATTTTGTCTGTTATAATACCTGTTTGGAATTCATCTTTAGTGTGATTATGTAAGTCACATTTCTCTTCATGGGCAACTCCTTATTTTAGTTTTATTTGTTAAAACATTTCAGGTAACGTGTACCATTTTAGTAATTGATTTTTGTTTTTACCAATGTATTCAAAGTTTCCATCTGTTAGTAATGTTTAATTTTTAATCATTAAGGATAGATGCTATGTTATAGCATCTGCATGCCGTAGATATGAAGAAAAATTTAACTTTCTTTTTAATACCACATTATCTAAGTTTCTTGATATTTTTTAACCTATCAAATATACTAGAGAATATTTGTTGTGCTTTTTAAGAGTGCTATTATAAAAAGAGTTAGTAAAAAAAATTTAGTTTTAAATTAGCTCAATAATTTTTTATCTCTAGAAATGTTTTCCTAAGGATAAGAAAATATCTCTTGGTGATAATTTACTTCTCTCCCTTGATTCTGCTATTCCATCTTTTTTGTTACTCTCCATGTGGCCGAATAAAAAACCTACCACAATTTATTGAACAGGCCTGCCCTTTGGTGTGATACCAAAAGGGCTCCTGCCCATGACTAATTAAAGGGCATAAGCAAATTATGTATGAATGGCTGAAGCTAACAGACACAAACTTTCAGAGATAACCTTTGCATCACCAGAGTTTGAGGGAAAACCCCAGTTGTAGAAGTTAGTTTTTCTGATTAGGTTAAAATCCTAGGTTAAATTTTTCTTAGTCATACTTATTCTTGCTTTCAGACTTTAACTGACCACTTTGGAATTTCAGGGAAAATTTGTCCTGTCTTTTCCATTTCCCTCACCAGCCTCTGTGCCATCTCCTTGTTAAGAAAGGTATTGTGGCAATATGATATGTTATCGGATAAGGTATTTCTGCTAGTAATAAGTCCAGAAGATAGTGAAACTCGTTGATGCAAACTTAGAAAAGTACTAAGTTAAAACTGCAAAACAAACTCCTATTTGAGCAAAGATTTTTGTGTTAGAAGTCAGAGCCAACACTTTTATAACTGGCCTTAGATAATTCTGATTTTAGGAGGGGCATATTGGTTTTGGTTTTACCAGTGTGTATCAGATTTATTTCCACTCTAGCTGGTTACATTGGAGTATACTTTTAAGCAAGAAGAGGTAGGGATAGGAACCATATCTACAATCAGAGAAAGTTTAGTCATCTAAAAGGAACTCCTGTTTTATCATTTACTTTTAAATAATGTTAACTTTTTTTAATACCAGGTACGCAAAAATACACATTCCAATTATTGCATCAGTGTCTGAGCATCAACCTACAACTTGGGTATCTTTCTTCTTTGATCTACATATTCTTGTGTGTACCTTCCCAGCAGGCCTGTGGTTCTGCATTAAAAATATCAACGATGAAAGAGTATTTGGTAAGAGATTTTTAATAAATACTTTGATTTATTTATTTTTGTTGAGATTATCACTGCACTTTAAAGTTTTGTTTTTCTTTGCTTGACTCTATGCATATTTAAGATAAACTTTCCTCTCTTACTTTGCATAAGTGCTTAACCAAGAAAAATTCAGTGAATTTGCATTATATATACAACTTTTCATTTTGGACTAGTATATAAATTTTTCATTCAATTTATTGTTTTCTGAGAGGTTAATGTAATTATAGTCTGTGGCTGAGAATTGGAAATTATAACTGTTGACAGAATAGACTTGACTTTATTTTCTCAGTTAAATCCAATCAAGTAGGAAGAAGTTTGCAGGGGCATCCATGATCCAAATTTCAGTGCAAAAGTACATTTTGTAATGGAATATGAATCACCTTTAAGTAACACCCTCTTGACTAATTTGTGTAATTTCCAACTTAAAAGACTTAGATATACAAACTATTTTAAAGCCAGTGTTTAGGATCTGACATTCAAAATATAAATGGACAAAATAAACAGATACCAAACACTTTTATGTAATTCAGTCATCACAAGAAGTATGCTGTGGCTGTTTTGCATTTGATAAAACCTGAAACTGAAAAAGCTTTGTAATATGCACAGGGTCACATAAGCAAATAGTTTGTGCAAGTATGGGTCCTGGACCATTAGAGACACTCAAAAGTTACTGTTCCAGAGTGAAGTCAGGAGAGATAAAATAGCATCTGCATAGGTTCTAACCAAAGGATGACACTCCTTCTTTTCTGGTTTCTATAGGTCACTGGACTCTGGATAAGGCCATGTTAATATTGCATCATTCAAAAAGATTTTAGCTTAGACGTATTGCCCACTCATGACTTAGCAGTCCCAATCCTAGGTATATACCCAAGAGAAGTAAGTGCGTGTGTCCCATAAAGGACATGTTTAAGAGTATATACATAGCAACTTTATCCATAATAGCCCCGAATTAGAAACATTCCAAAGGTTATCAGCAGTAGGATAAGGAGATTTTTATGTATTTGTACAGTAGAATACAACACAACAATAAAAGAATAGCATGGGTAATTAAAAGAAACCAGTACAAAAGAGAACATTTTTATATAATTTCATTACTATGAAGTTTAAGGAAAACTAAATTATTGCTTTAAAAGTCCAAATAGTGATTACCTTTTTGGACTTTCAAGGTAAAAAAGGGTGGGGGGTGAGGGGAGCAGTTATTGACTGGGAAGAGGCATGAGGGATTCTCCTGAGGAGGTATACAGATGTTCTGTATTTCGATATGGGTGGTAATTACATAGGTGTGTACGTATATAAAAATCCATTGAGATAAACAATATGGTATAATAAATGTATTTTTTAGTCAGGAAAAAAATGTGAATTAGCTTCAAATGAGATAGGCACTCAAATGACTCATTAACTTTGTAAAGTCATATAGCCTCTAGCCAGAAATGATAGAGTCTTTCCTTGTGGTGAGCACATTATCTGGAAAGCTTTGACTATTGGAAATCACTTCCAATTTTTTTTTTTTTTTAAGTTTCTTGGCAATAACTTTATATGTTCCTCCTTTGGTAATAAATTATATTCTTCTCATCCCATTCTTACTTTAAAGCAGGCTTTATGCCAGATACTGGCACAGACTTTTCATAGACTTTGATTCTATAAAACTTACTGTGCCTAATAATGCAATTCACCAAACATGTTTTCATCTGTCAGTTAACGTATTTTTCTAATATGTGATGCTGTTGACAAATAATTGTCTCATTCCCCATAGTAGCTATAATTAAACTTGAAACATGATATGCTTCTCTAAACTGTTGATATGCAGTGTTTATTTTGTCAACACTAGTTATAATTTCTAAATATGACTTTTAAATTGGTTAGCATTATCAATTTAAAAACAATTAGGGCTTCCCTGATGGCACAGTGGTTAAGAATACGCCTGCCAATGCAGGGGACACGGGTTTGAGCCATGGTCTAGGAAGATCCCACATGCCGTGGAGCAACTAAGCCCATGCTCCACAACTACTGAGCCCACGTGCCACAACTACTGAAGCACACGCACCTAGAGCCTGTGCTCTGCAGCAAGAGAAGCCAACGCAGTGAGAAGCCTGTGCACTGCAACAAAGAGTAGCCCCGGCTCGCCACAACTAGAGAAAGCCTGCATGCAACAACAAAGACCAAACACAGCCAAAAACAAAATAAATAAAATAAATTTATTTTTTTTTAAAAGTTCCTCTTTAAGTAAATAAATAAAACAGCCCTTTTATGAGATGTTTGTCTGTTTTTAGATTTTGTTTTAAACAGTTTTAAATAGTCAGTAGAGTTTCCAGGGACCCTTTTCTCTTCTGAAGTGTTACGAGAGAACTTGTCTTTGCAGTTGCTCTGTATGCCATCAGTGCTGTCTACTTTGCTGGCGTGATGGTGCGGCTGATGTTGACCTTGACTCCAGTCGTCTGTATGCTGTCTGCAATTGCATTCTCAAATGTTTTTGAGCATTATTTGGGGGATGACATGAAAAGGGAAAACCCACCTGTGGAGGACAGCAGTGATGAGGATGACAAGAGAAACCCAGGAAATTTGTATGATAAGGTGGGAAATCTAAAGTAAGGCCTTTAAAATTTTTACGTGTTTTATTTTTCCACCACAGTAAGAACTTATATATATTATGAAGGGTGATTAAACAAGAATTTAGGCAAACTATGACATTTCTAGTTGGTCTTTACTGCTTGCCTCAAATTTTGAATCCTGGTTGGTCTTTTCACTCAGAAAGCTGGTGCTCTACTAAATTACATAAAATTTAGCGCTATAAATCCTTCTGAAACAATGTGCAAAGTGCTTATCCTTGAGGTCCATATTCACTGTAAACTTTAAAAATATTTGGTTGACTGAATAGTAATTCACGAGGGGAATAAGTGCCTTAAAAAAAAAGTCTCCAGTTCGTTAGCACTAGGTGGCTGGCCCATATAATAATGTAATTCACTTTTAACTTCTCAGCTAACAGAGCAGGATTATATTTGGTGCAAGTGTGGAAAAGACTCAGAATCAGAGCACTTGTCTTGGATGACATAGTAAACTTTATTAACTAGATTTTTAAGTAGCAATAAGCAATGAAGAGCTTCGCAGTATACGTATTAATTTTGAAATTTTCTTTCTTTACTATGATAGGTCCAGTATTATTCATGCAGATTAGTGCTAATAAGGCACATACCTGCTTTTGTGTTTGTTTTGTTTTGTTTTGTGGTTTCTTAATAACTAGCCTTGCAATTTAGAACCTCTGACCTGTTCTCTGTTCGGTGAGGTTTTTGTTTTGTTTTCAAAAATGTAATCTTGATTTTAACAAGTCTGTTGGTTTGGGGTTTGGAAATTAGAAAACTGATTCTGATAATGCAGTTTTTTCCTATACTAAAATCCTACATGGTCTGAATTATAGCTGGATATTGCTGTTTTCACGGTGAGGAATTCAGATTTTTTATAAGAAAAGGTGGCCAGCATGAGACCATTTGGTTATCTCCTTTGTATTTACATAAAACATAAGGACAGTTGAGTTTGAAAGCAGCTTCTTACTGGAGATTTTTTACTCTGCAATCTGCTCCTGGATTGGGTTTAGTTCCAGGAAGCCTTCTCATTCACATTTGACTTTGGAATTCACCTTGATAATTTTTAGAAAATGTTGTATGACCCACACGAGAATTCCTGATGGTTATACATTTTCCTTCTGAAAGAATTAAATTGATAGATAGCATTCTCCCAACCTTCTCCCTTTTGAGTGTCTTAATGAAAGCAAGTCAAATGATGAATTTGTCTCATCAGTTTTATTTGCATTTTCAGGCAGGTAAAGTGAGGAAGCATGTAACTGAACAGGAAAAAACTGAAGAGGGATTAGGTCCCAATATAAAAAGCATTGTTACCATGTTGATGCTGATGCTGTTGATGATGTTTGCAGTCCACTGTACCTGGGTCACAAGCAATGCCTACTCCAGCCCAAGTGTGGTCCTGGCCTCTTACAATCATGACGGGTAAGAAGACAACTTGACTACAAGAGGATTTTATACCTACCCTTTTTTCCTGTCTCAAAAGATAGAATTCAAAGATGTTTGTGAGGCTCTGCATTTGAATCTGCTGTGCTTTTCTTGTGACCTTTCCCCTGCCCGTCCCCTTTGGTAGAAGTAGGTAATAATCATTGTATTTCATGCTCTTTTCCAAAATATCTTTGCATATATAACATACACATTAGTCTTTCTCAAAGTGTTGTGCTTGGACACAGAGCATCATCATTACCAGGAAATCCTTTTGAAATGTAAATTCTTGACCCCACCTCAGTGTGTGAATGAGAAACCTGAGGGTGAGACTCAGTGATCTGTGGTTTAATAAGCCCCCCTGGTGATTCTGATACAGCTACAGTTTAAGAACAGCTGGTTTATGTACTGCAACCCTGCATTCCCACTCCAGCTTCTGCTTCACTTGGGTGCTCATTAGACTTGCCCAGTATCAGGCTCCACACCAGAACTACTAAACCAGAATTTGCTTTTTTACAAGATGGCCTGGTGGTTTGTATGCATATTAAAGTCTAAGAAGCACTAGTCTAGCTCTTCATTGATTTTTTTTTTTTTTTTTTTTTTTCTCCCTGCCATGGAGGCTTTTAACTACCATCCTTAAAATATGAAATTACTTAGTGGCCTGGCACCTCAAGGTTTTAAGTTACCATCTTCACACTTCTAAGATATCATTTAAAAGAATATTGTGATTGTTTTCAGCACCAGGAATATCTTAGATGATTTTAGAGAAGCTTACTTTTGGCTGAGGCAAAATACAGATGAACATGCCCGAGTGATGTCTTGGTGGGATTATGGCTATCAAATAGCTGGGATGGCTAATAGAACTACTTTGGTGGATAATAACACCTGGAATAACAGCCACATAGCACTGGTAAGAATTTGATCAACAAAAGATCAAAAGTTACAAACCTTTATTCCCTACTTAGCAATCAGACTTCACTTGTGATTAAGTAGGAAAAATGTGGGTGAAAGTACTCTTTGCTTGCTGAATTTTGAACATACTTCTCTACATATTTATTCAATAAAGTGAGTTCAAGGTATGCTTATTTTGCTTTTAAGAATAGAATTTAAGTATCATTCAGAATTGTAGGCTGTTTGCTGGAGAGTAGGCAAAATCTGAAACTTAAAATATTATATTTGTCTTGTATTTTCCATTTCATAAGTTAAGAAAAGTATTTGCAAATATGTATAACAAATGCACTGTGTTTTATGGGCATGCAAATTATGTTCACTCTAGCTATTAAATAACTAATTTACGTTAATTAAAGTAATCACCTCTCTGTTCTTTAAAGATTTTAAATAGATAACTGGGCATTAGCCAAATGAATTCTCTTTGTATTAGTGTTGTAACTAATCATTAGATGTTTAGTAAACTGAAGAGAAGAATGTATTTGTGCTAGCTAGATGGATGGTCATCCTCGGCCTGAGGTTATGAGAAGTTCTGCTTCTTTTAAGCTTGCCTGCTTTCATATTAAAATGTTAATTTCATGAGACCTAATTATTAGCAAAATATTAGAGCATGTATTTCTGATTTTGACATTTCTGCTATAATTGGTTGTAGTAAGTGAGGTGCTTATAAATCTCAGTAAATCTGTTGAATTCATAGCAAATCATTCTTATAAAAAGAATTCCATGTAAATCAAACTCTTGAGATGCATTCCATCTTAAAGTAAAAATGTGCGTCCATTTTTATTTTTAGTGTATTTTGGGACTAAGTACACACATTCTCATTTTTTATTCTGTAGGTGGGAAAAGCCATGTCTTCAAATGAAACAGCAGCCTATAAAATCATGAGGAGTCTGGATGTAGATTATGTTTTGGTTATTTTTGGAGGGGTTATTGGGTATTCTGGTGATGATATCAACAAATTTCTCTGGATGGTTAGGATAGCTGAAGGGGAACATCCAAAAGACATTCGGGTAAGAAACTAGGTCGTTCTCGGTGTGTGAAAGACAGCTCCCAGTAGCCCTCTTACCTTGTTAATTGCATTGTGTTTGTTTTCATTATCCTATCCCCCAAATTAGTTCTTCAGTCTGACTTTACTGTTTATTAAAGATACCATAAGCATTTTCCCAGGTTTAAAACTTTGGAAACTCATACCTGGTACTTCCATTCTCCCCTACAAAGCAATCCCTTGTCAAAATTCTTGCCTTTACTCCTTACAGCCTGTCACTTCTGCCCGTTCCTTCCATTTTCATTGCTTCCGCTCTGGCATTGACCCCTATGCTCCTAAACCTGAAATAGGACAGTAGCCGTGAACTTGCTATCTTTGCCTTAGTCTTGTTCCCTCTCCCAGTCTAACATGACATTGATCATGTAACTTTCCAGCTTTTTTTTTTTTTAATTTTTTTTAAGCCTTCATTAGTTTAAGGAAAGGGGCCTTGAAACCAGACAGACATGAGTTGGAACTAAACCCTGCCGCTGTCAGCTTGGTGCTATGGGCAAGTTGTTTTTCAGCCAGTCAGCATTATATGCTTTGAGCACTAGGTCTTGTTCTAGGTTCTAGTGTTATAATTGTGATTACGGCTGTTTCAGTTGATCACTAACAGATGCCAGGAATAATTCATTTGTACTGCTGTTATGAGAACTTATAGTAACATAGATGAAGCCTCAGCCTAGTGGCTGGTTTGAAATAATAATGATGATTGAAATAATGAAGCAGTGGTATGAAATCCAAACGCTTTAGCTCAGAATGCACAACCCCTTAATACTTCACTTTCCTTTGCTGGCCTCTTGTCCTTCTATCACCTTTTTCCACTCTGTCGATCTACTCTAGCCCATGAAACTTGCCGCGTGGTTTCTTTCCTTGGCTCATCTGACACACGTGTTTGTACTGTTTTCTTCTTGGAGTACCTTCCCTACCACAGATTAGTCCCCTCTCCAGAAGCCCTTCTCTGGTGCATTACCAGATCACATCCAGCCTGGTTTGTAGGTAGATTCTGTTGTATCTCTCCCACTCAGCTGTGAGCTCAGAGAGGTTGGGCACCCAGCACTGTGGTTTACGTGGTGAAGGCACAAAAGATGAGAGTAAGATTCACGGCTGATCCAGAATAAAAGAACCTTTTGGGAAAATGTATGAATATGTTTTACGTGACAGGAATGAAGTCGAGTAAAGCCCCAGATTTCTTGTTTAAATGTAAATGTTGTGACATTTCCCCTTAACTACGATTAATAAACAGTATTACCTTGTGTTAAATGGGTCTTAATTTAATCCTCCTAGTATATAATTTTCATTTGTGCATTTGCTTTAGCAGTGTTAAAACTGATGTGGTAGATCCAGATATATGCTTTGAACCATTTATATAGAGAAAAATCCTAAGTTCCTATGCTTTGTGAATAGGTAATTTACACATTCACATGGTTCAAAAAATAAAATATAAAGGGATATACAGTAAAAGTTTACACCCTCCACCCCAAGAAAAGGAAAAGAAAAAAGTCCATGGTAGTCTCTTACTATTTTCTTATGATTCTTATTGAAGCAGGTAACTAGTAGCAAAATATACACCTTGTTCTTGCTTTTTTTACTTCACAATATATTATGGAGGTCTTATGGGGATGCTTCTTAATTCCTTTTTTTTTATATCTGCATAGTGTCTTCCATTGTGTGTGTGCACCATGATTCATTTAACCTGTCCCTGTTAATGGACATTTAGGTTGATTCCAGTTTTTTAATCTCATAAACAGTGGTGCGATAAATAACTTTGTACACTCATCATTTTGCCCACGTATAAGCATCTCTGTAGGATAAATTCCTAGATGAGGAATTTCTATCGATGGTGTCAGATTAGCCCTCTTAGAGGTTAATTCATAAATTTGATGAACTCCCAATAAAAATTCCTACAGAAGTTTTCTAAACATTCCCCTCTGAACTAAAGAACTGATTTTAAAAGTTCATATGGAAAAATAAACAAATTTAGTTGGCCTACCTGATATTAAATCATGGTATTGGTACCTTTTTTTTTTCTTAAATTATTGAGGTTTTATTATAACATGGTTTAAAATCTGGTAGAATTAATTAATAATCGCCCTCCCTCACTCTAACAGACTATTGTTCTTTTTCTCTGTGTTTTGGATACTCTTATTTCCTATAAATGATTTCTATACTGAGCTTTAAAAAACACCCATGATAGTTTTGTGGGTTTTTTAAGAGATGACATTAAATTTATAAATTCATCTTCTGATACTATGTTTTTTTGAGATGTAACTAAATATGGCTTTATGAAGATACCTCAAAAGTTAGTTCTTATGGGGAAATGAAAAGGGGAACCTGTAGCTTTGAATTGGTTATATTAAACTGACACAAACTTCTGGATTCTTTCCTGTAGGAAAGTGACTATTTCACCCCACAAGGAGAATTCCGTGTAGACAAAGCAGGATCCCCTACTTTGTTGAATTGCCTTATGTATAAAATGTCATACTACAGATTTGGAGAAATGCAGGTTAGTTACATCAATTTTTCTATAATCTTTATTCAAAGGAATATTAAGTAGCCTTGTTTGACTCGAAAAAACAGGATAATGATGTTTTGGTTGCGCTGTAAAGAAAAATGTGCTCATCTAAAGATTCTTTTCTCTATTTAATTTCTGAAACTTGTATGTAAAAAACGAGGAAGTATTTTTTAGATCGAAGATTTCCTTCCAAAATTGTTAATTAACATAGGCTCAAATCCATTCTTTGCTTGCCATCTCACTTTTCGACTTCATGCTTTTGGAAGACCAGGGAGAGGTCTTCCAGCTGGGAAGCAGTGTGATCTTAAGTAGTTTAACTTCACTGCCTAGTGGGGGAAAGCCTGAAATTAAAGAGATGAATTATTTAGTCACTTCATATATTCACTGTTTCCCTGTTCTCCATTACCACAGAGAGCTAGGACTCTCTGGGTCAGAGTTTTCCCAGAAAATTGGAATGATATGGTACAAAAGATTAAGAGTCGACAAAAATGAGTGAATGGGCAAAGAGGCATCGTGGCAAAAAGAACAGATAATGGACTGTCACAACACCTGGGTTCCAGATCTGGCTCTGTCAGGTCACATAACCCTTGGCCAAGTCACATTCTCTCTGGACTTGTTTTTTTCCTTGTCTGTGTATAATGGGGGTTGGACTGATGGCTTCTATGATTCTTCATAGCTCTCAGATTGCATGACTGTCATACCAAGTTACACCTTCATACTAAGGTTACATCAATGGCAGAGGAAAAATTGCTTGTTTAATTTTATACAAATACCAGGGATCGAGATAATGTTTCGGCATTATTCGCTTGAAATTACTCTACAGGTGACTCTGAAAAAACAGACAAAACTTTTACTACCAGATTTAGGTTTTTGTTTGTGTTTTCTTTGAAGGCCACTGCCTGGTCTCTAAACTCATGCTAAGAAAGAAGCAACTTAAGCCATAATAATTAGCTACCTCAGAAAATGGGTGAAAGATTAGTTTCTCTGTTCACTAATGAGAGCATTGAAGGACTTTTTTTTCCTGTCACGTTTATCAAGAGCTCCAAGCCATGCCTGTAGCATGCATTCATTTTGATGCCTTTCCCTACTCGAGAATAATATGTTTAAGACATGAAGTATATAACTTTGCTCTTGTATAGATGTGCAATAGCAAGTTATTCTCGCACTGGAGGAGATTTGGTTTTTGGATTTATTTTTAAGTTGAATTCATTTAAGTTCTGTGTGGCAACATATAAACTTAGTCTGAGAATTTCTTAAAATCTTCTCCCGTCCCTCCATTTTTTCCTCCTTTCATTCTTGGTTAATCTTCCCATGGTTTGGCTTGTCTGACTTCCTTTGTAGTTCCCAATTTCAGGTTGGTTAGCATCGCTGCTTTACTTGTGCATTGATTTAACAAGTAATGCTGGTGAGATAGAGCCACACCGAATAAGGTAAAGTCATCATGCAGCTTACATCCTGTTGGAGGATATAGGTAATTTTAAAGATAAATAAAAACCTTAGCAGCAAACACTGTAGAGTAAAAGAATAAGGAATCAGTGGAGGAGACTTCGCAACCATCAATCTCAAGAAAATATTTTCCTGAAGGGATGGTATTTGGGCTGAGACCAAAGGATAGAAAGGGGACCAGCCATGCAAAATCACTGAATGAAGAACTTCGAGGTTGAAAGAGTAGACAGTATAGTGCAAGGCCCTGGGGCAGAAAAGCAGGCCCTTCTGTGTGTTTTCTCTGAATACGTGTAAGAAGGGCTTTAATGGATTTTATCTTGCTATTTTGGTTTCTTTATGCCTGTGGGCTGTTCATCCACTCTAAGGGTTCATTGAAACTCTAATTCTGATGTATTTAGTTTCTCTCTTGCAGAGTTTTTCCTATCTGGTTAGCAACATATAAGAACTGTTACAATATATTGCTCTGATTGTGTTTTCCTAGTTTAAAAGGAGAAAGTTTTACTCTGCTGCTAACATTTACTACCTTCTAATATTGCAAGCTTTCCAATATGGTTAACATCCAATACTAATGTCACTTTTGCAGTTGGATTTCCGTACACCCCCAGGTTTTGATCGAACACGTAATGCTGAGATTGGAAACAAGGACATTAAATTCAAGCATTTGGAGGAGGCCTTTACATCAGAGCACTGGCTTGTAAGGATATATAAAGTGAAAGCACCTGATAACAGGGAGACACTAGACCACAAACCTCGAGTAACCAACATTTTCCCAAAACAGAAGTATTTGTCAAAGAAGGTGGGTGCCAAATGAAGTCATGTTTATGAAAGGGTAACTCCATATATACACTAGTATGTATAAAAGGAATAACTAATAAGAACCTGCTGTATAAAAAAATAAATAAAATTCAAAAAAAAGAAAAAAAGGGTAACTCAAGATTGGTTGGTTTGACTGATAAATAATTACTGAAAATTGCGAATAAATTTTCATTTGCCAGATGAATAAAGACCAAGGCTTATATACAAAGTAGATATAAAGCCAACCTGCTGAGGGCAGTCCTTGCAAACTGAGCACTTCAGGTACCCCAAGCAGCAACTGTTCTGGATAGTTCTCGATAGGGAAGAGTGGTTATCAGTGAACCAAGCTAAGATTTTCCAGAGGCATTCTGGCTTTAGCTTGTGCCACTCCCATTAGTAAGACGTGTTTGTAAAGTGAGATGTGTCTGTGGCTTCTGAACCTTTGTGAAAGTAAAAATGCCAAACAGGTAATAACAGTTGTGATTCGTTCATCATCTTTGGGTCAAAGCAAATTTATATAGCATTTTCATGTTCCGTTCTAGTACGATGTTACTATATTATTCATTGAATAAAAAATAAACTTGAGTTGGTTTGAGTCTTGAATGAAAAAAAATCATTTATCTTAAGATAATTATTTTTAAATGTAATTGTCATGACAAAGCTTGTAGGTAGAATTATGATGAGACTATTGGCAGTCCTTTTGTAATAAATATTTAATAAGATATGAAGTCTTCTATTGGAGGTCATTATGGCTCACTTAAGCCAAATAGATATAATCTTTGCTATAAAAGCTACTGAAAAATGAGTATTTATATGGTTTGCCCTCTGTGGGAGATGGAAAATAATGAGCAGTTAGAAGAAATATTAAGATTGTATTTTAAGGTACTACCCTTATAATATTGTTATTAGACTGATCTCAGTCTTAAATCTTGAAAGATACTTAGGTTTACATTGCTCAGATAAGTTATTTTAAATCATTGAAGGAATTGTTTTATCCCTTTGTATTACTTAAAATATACTACAGATATATTCAGAATACAGATCATTTCAATTTGTACTATAAAGTGCTGAATATTAACTGTATGGTATGTAAATAGAAACTTTAACTGAATACTTTCTGTGCCAGGAATAGGTTACCATATCTAGACTAACGTATTTAAATAAGTCACAGAGATCAAGTGATCTGGTGTCTCATAGGCACGTGGTAGGAGAAACTGATGAGTCACATCAGCGCAGAAGTCAGAACAAATGCTGCCAGTCTGAAGGCAGTCACTCCTAAGACATCGCCCAGTTATGAAAACAAGGCATTGAACTTGCTGTATAACTGTTGATAGTGAAGTTTCTTAATCTGACCTCTTTGTCTTCTCATCATTTCCCCCAAATAAGTGAATGGATAAATAAAAATCCATCTGTCTTGTATGCCAAAAACATATTCTATTAGCCAACAACCTGGATCTAGTATTTCTGGTTTCCATGGCTTTATACAGTTTTGTACTAGCAGGAATGCTTTTTATTTGTTTTGCTTTCCTCTCTCCAGCCCATTTTTTATTTTGGGGGTTGAAGGGGGTGTGAGTGAGTACAGCAGCCACTTCCTGCCACTGCCAAGCTGACATGGCTGAGACACTGGGAATTGTAGTCCAGGGCTGCATGGCTCACCTGCTCCTAGAGAGAAAACACCCTGAGGACCTAGATACATACGTGCAGAGACCTGGGGCATTTTACAGGATCTCATAGAAAAGGTTTCAAGTTAGAAATAATGTAGGTGATGATGATAAAGAAACCAACTCCTTGGCCTGGTTTGAATTTTTACAGATTGTGCCCTCTGAAATTCTTTACTTTTTGCCCTAATAAAATAAGTTAATAATAAGGTAACATATATCATGGGCAAGTTAGCAATAGCTAATTTTTGTGACCTTAAGAAGGATTGCATTCTGCCTTGTATTTTTGTCACTGTTAGAAAAAAATTATCAATTGTTTTAAACTGAACATCATAATATAGGTACACGACATAGCATTTGCCAGAGTTTCTGAAACCTCCAAAAGTTGTATTTAAATGTGAGAATTGAATTGAGGGGTCAATCTCCTGAGTCTTGACCTGCTGCTAACCCAGTGCTTTGACTGACGCCTGAAAGTACTAATTTCCAAGAAATTTGCTTTTATCAGTATCTGTGAATATGTCAGATTGTCAGATCCATGTCCTATATTGATTTATCTTTGTGAGACTCTAAAATAGCAAACATTTTTGCAGTAATTTCTACCACCACATTTGTAGTAATTTATTTCTTACACCACAGACATCAGTTGACAGTATTTTAAGTGGAATCCTGAAGTGTTAAGAAAAATGAAAAATACCTTAGTTTTTTAAAGACCTGTGATGCTCAAGGAATGTTATGGGTTGTTTTTTCTTGGTGTTTGGATTTTGTTTTAATATTTAGGTGCTTATTTTCCTACTAAATTGGAGAACGTGCCAAGTGACCTTGTTTCTCTGTATCTTTGTAGATAGGTACACACTCATCCTCCTTTTTTACAGAGAAGAAAATCGGGGCTCCAGAAGTTACTAAGTTAATTTGTATTTCTGACACAGCTAATTCTTGGAAACTAAACTAGGAGCACCATTAACATTTTCTGAATCCTTAGTCTAGTTACATATTCTGTCATGCCTGGAAATGTGAGTAATTATTACACCTGAGCATTTAGTGGTTGAGAGGGGAGATGGGGATTCATTCACTTCATGGTGAGGAATGTATGACAGGCATTTGAGGACTGCTGTGGTCGTCCTTCATCTTAAAGGTGAGGACCTAGTCCAGTTCATCTTGGATCTCAGCATCCTTGGCATAGAGCAGTTCATGATGCTCATTGACTGTTTCAAGGAGTCCAGCCCTAGGAAGATCTGAGGGATTATAAAGACAGTCTTCATCGTTCTGCAGTAAACCATGTGTGTATCTGTAGTTTTAATCCGTAGGGAACCTGCACTAACACCATGTGTTCTGTTTTCTTTTTAGACTGCGAAAAGGAAGCGTGGCTACATTAAGAATAAACTAGTTTTTAAGAAAGGCAAGAAAATATCTAAGAAGACTGTTTAAATATACTGTTCTGGTTCCTAACTTGAAGCAGATGTCCTTGTGAGAACCGGTCTTTGCCTTTAGCTCATGTCATGTTTCACAGCGACGGAGGGTACAGAACCATCACTGGAACCATCACTGGTCCAGGTTAATGTACAAAACTTTCTGGCAATGCCTGATTTAAAAAATAAAATTGGCTTACTGAGAACAGCTGTTTTTGATTTGTAATGTGAAGCAAGACAGAGCACTGCTGTAAATGTCTAACAGCAGATTTTTTTTTTACTGGTACATGTTATCCTTCAAATCTGAGAATTTGGACTAATGGCACCAAAGAACCCTCTAATTTGGTCCCTGGCACATGCATACTTGTCAATGTTTTTATTCTTTTACAAGATTTTATTTGAATTACCCAGATAGCAATACGTAAAATACGAATGACAAAATGTGATGCAAGCTTCTTGAACCAGTAAACTAGTACGGTCTGAGAAAGAGGTATTAGAAAAATAATTATACTTCCTTGAGCTATATTTATTTTCATGTTTCTCCAGTGCAAAGAATGTTTCATCAAATGTACATTTTCTATTGCTTACTGTTTGCTCTGAGAAGAAGCTGCTGTTTCAAAGATGGACCTGTAACTAATCGATTCAAATAGTTTTTTTTTTTTTATGTTGAAACGTTATTGCTGCTGTTAGCAGTTGTTTTCACCAGGTACTTACAGAGCAGATCTCATACGTTGTTCATTCAAGGGCTAAATTTATATCCTTTGGAAATCATGGCAACTGCACGGGATGTTGCTAATTACCAGGATGGGGTTTGGTATCTTAGTCCTGAGGTTAGCACTTTGTTTACATGCAAAAGATTAAGGAAGAAACCCTTAAAGTGGACAGATAGCCAAAGTTCATTTTGTGTGATTCTTCAAAATGACAAAGGATTTGTAAAGTTCGCCTGGATTTCTCTCATTTTTATAAGTTTCATCCGTCACAGTGATTTTGTCCTCTGCTACATATTTTGTTAATCCCTTAGGCATTTGATGAAACACTCTTTAATGCTATATGCATTTTCTTATTTTTATTAAAAATGTGACAGTTGTCCAAAAAATGCACTAAAATATAAATGGAGATTGAACATGTTCACTTTCCGTCTCATAGGCAACTTTATATAGACTTGAAAATTTTCTCCTGTTTAGTAAAAGTGAAAGAGAAAGGGTTTTTCCTGCCACAGGATATCTTTTTTTTATATAAACAAGTATAATTTACACCACTGCTTTTGGTGGAAAAGTGCAGAATAGTATGCAACTTTTATGAAGAAAAGTGTAATTTACAATATTCATTGAGAATGTTACTGCTGATTTTTTCTTTTCCAAAGTGTAGAATATTCTTTGATTTATAGAATCCATTTTTGACCCAGATGTTGGTTCTTTTACATACCAATAAAATGGTTGAACCTTTTCACAATAAAAGTGTAACTAAATCTGGATTTCTGATACCTTGTCATTTGGAGGATTTTATTTTACTTTGTTGCTTTAAAATTCAGTGCAGAGAAGTTGTTGACTGTAGGGAAAATAAAGTTAATTCAAATTTTGTGTTAAGTGTTGTCTTTTATACATCTTTTATTTTTGAAAGGACTAACAGTATTGAACACATACTTCCTTCTTGTTCACTTTTACAAAGGTTTTAGAGAACACGTGTAGGAAAAGTGCTAGATTAGTTCAACTTAGGTCTAAGGTCTAAGTTGAACTAATCTATTATTTATTTTGTCTTCCTTTCCACCCCAGAGTGAAAATTTCATTTTGACTTTTTATGGGTGAGTGAGGGGAAGACACCTAGCCAAATAAGAATTTAATCTCCATGTAAATGAGGCTAGGACTCTAACAAAAAAGCCCTGCTCTGTAAGTTCCGATATTTAATCAGCCAAGTCTTATATAATTTTCTCATTAAGAGCAGGAATGATCTCTCACCTTTTCCAGTTTTAGGGAACCCCATTTTGGTTCAGTGGATTGCCTCAGCAAAAACTATATTGTAACCACACTTGAGATTTTACTGTAGCAGAAAAGTGAAATTATAGACAGTAAAACAGCTTTTATTTTTATTCCACATCTTAGAATTGAACAAGCTGAGTGCTTTGTAGTATAAATAAGGCAGTGAGGCAGCAAGTCCAAAGATAAAGTTTATTTTTCAAACGTAACGTGTTTATCTACTTACTTGAGTTTGCATTTGTAGAGTTTTAACTTTGAGTCCCCAGGCCATGACCAAAAGGCCAGAGAACTAGATGGTGTAAAAGCAGCCTATAGGGTATTATCGTTTCCATAGCTTAAGGTCATAAGATGATGAAATCTGGAGCCTCTGCACACTTTTTTAAAATGGTAGTAAAATATATAACATAAAATTTACCATCTTAACCATTTTAAAGATGTACAGTTCAGTAGTGTTGAGTACATTCACGTTGTTGTGCAACCCTCTCCGAATTTCCTCCTTTGGAATGGGTGCTGCTGGATGTTGTGGGTGCTGTCAGACCCCCTGCCTTGTTACCCAGGCCTCACTGAGGTAGGTGGAGTCATGAATGAATGTAGAAACAGCTGTCTGTTAGAAATGGCAGGTGTCTGAAATGAAAAAGTAATCCTTCTTTTGGTGTGAGGTGTGACACCGGGAAGACAAAAATGTACATCTTAGCAAATTACCACAAGACAAGCAACTTTGTAACCACAACTCAGATCAAGAGAACAACACTGCCAGGACTCCAGAAGCTTCCTCATGCTCCCACTTGGTCACCGGCCTGTCCTACTTGCCCCTCTAGGAGGTAATCAGTCTTCTGGGTTTTACAGTAATTTCTGTTTCTAAACATTTAATTGTACATGTTCTTTGAACAATAAAATGGAATCAAAGTATGTATTTTTTTATATAGCTGCTTTTGCTTAGCTTTTATGAAATTCCATATGTTGCATGCAGCTGTAGATTTATTTTCATTGAGGTATATAGTATTCCTGTGTGTGTGTATCTCACACACACACACACCATTCTATTGATAGATATTTGTGTTGTTTCCAGTTGGAGGATATTACAGTTAAGGCTATAGGAATTTTCTTTTACACCTCACATGGAGCTTACATGCACACATTTTAGTGGGTATTTACCTAATAAAGTAGAATTGCTGGGTAGGGTATGAAGGTTCTTGTTACTCCCACATCCTAATCAGCCCTTGTCAGGCTTTTTAATGTTGCCTTTATGGTGGGTGAATGATGGTTTTCCATTGTGGTTTAGTTTGCCATTTCCAGGTTGCTAATGAGGTTGGTCATTTGGCAATCCCCTTTTTATGAGGATTTGGTTTTTTTTTTTTTTTAATTGTATTAGTAGGAGTTGTTTACATATCCTGTATATAACCTCTTCATCATTTGTGTTGCAAACTGCCTAGGAATTCATTATTTTACTGTTGTATTTTTCAGTCTTCCATGTGACTGTAGCTTTCTGTGTACCCTGTTTAATAATGTTTTCCTAATCTGTGGTGTGAAGATAGTCTCTTGTATTCTCTTCCAGGAAATATATTGTTTTATCTTTTATATTTAGGTTTGCAGTCTGCCCGGAATTCATTTGTTGAGTACAGTGTGAATTGTTTGGGTTTTGTTTTGGGTTCATTAGGTTTTTGGTTGTTTTTTTTCCATATGCAAATCTAATTGTGCACCATTTATTGAAAAGACTGTCCTTTTCCTAAAGTTCTGCAGTTCTCCTTTTGCAGTAAATCCATACATGAATCTATTTCTAGGCTGTATGTTATATTCCATAGATTTCTTACCTTTTTGTATTGATTTAATGTCCTTTAAGATAATAAGGTAATGTCTCCCATCCCCACCTTCTCAGACTTTGCTTGGTTATTTCTGGCCCTTTGTTTCTCCATATACATTTTAGAACCAGTTTATTAAATAACACCAAAAAAGAAAAAAAAGAAAAACCTTGTTGGGCTCTTGACTGAGCATTAGGCATTGAAATTATAGATGAATTTAGGAAAAATTAACACCTTTGACATACTGAGTCTTCTGTCTGTGAACATGGCATATCCTTCAATTTATATAGGTCTGGGTCATCTTTAATGTCTGCATTGTAGTTTTTCAATAGGTCTTGCACATTTTCATAAGTTTTATTACAAGGTATATTTTTTGATACATACTGTCTATATTATAAACTTATTTTCCAGTTGTCAGTTATAGAACATTCGGTTTTATGTGTTGTACTGAACAACCTGTTAACCTCATCCTAATAATTCAGATTATTATAAACATACGCCATCATCATTAGGGAATAATGGCAGTTTTATTTCTCCTTTTCTGGCGGTTATACATGTGATTTTCTTGCCCTTGCTGCACTGGTCGGGATATCCAGCATAGTACTGCATAGAAAAGGTAACATGTTTGTCTTGCTCCTGTCTCACACAGAAAGTTTTCAATATTTTTCCTTTAAATATGTTTACTGTAGTTTTCTTTAGGTATCTTTGATCGGATTGAGTACATACCTGTCCCAATTTCCTGAGTTATCATGAATGAGTGCTGTTTTATCAGGTGATTTTTTCCTTTGTTTATTAAGATGATTCCGATTTTTCTCCTTTATTCTGTTAATAGTGAATTACAGAGACTTTGTGTTTACATTGTTGAACTAAATTTGCATTCCTGGAATAATTATTTCTGGTTTTCTTTTTTCTTGTTGCATCCCTATTTCTGTCTCTCTCATTACCTTGCTTCTCATTTTCCTTTAGTTTTTTATCAAATACCAGCTTATGGCTTTGTTGACATTTTCTACAGTGTGTTTTTATTTCATTAGTGTTAATTTACTTCTCTTTGCTTGCAAGAGAGTTTTTTTTACCTTAATGTGATACATGAATTTAGTTATAAATTTACTCCAATCATAGTCTGTTTCATTCTCCCAAGTTTTGATGTGAACTGTCATTGAGTTTAATGCATAATTTGTGTACTTTCTTTGAACCATGGGTTATATAGATGTACATTTCTTGATTTTCAAATATGGTGGTTTTTTAGTTATCCTTTTATTACCAGTTTCTACCTTAATTGTATTGTAATCAGATACTCTGATTTTAATCCTTTGAAGATGTTTGCAATTTGCTCTGTGGTCCAAAGTGTTTGTGTGTAAAATCTTCCTGAAGCTTGTTCTGTTATTTTCTGAGAAGGATGTATTGAAATTGTATACTGTTACAGGTTTGCCTATACTTCTTTGAACTGTTGATTTTTTTTTGTTTGAACCCAGATTATTAGGTGTATATATATTTAGAACTTTTATTGGTAAATTGAAGCTTCAATTTTTTTGGAAATATCAGGATTTATTTTCAGTAATGCTTTTTGTTAAAGCCTGTTTTGTCTGATTAGTAAGTAATATATCAACATTCTTAAGATGTTTGCATGATGTATCTTTTTAATCCTTGTGTACCCTATTTTGGATTTGTTGGGCTTTCAGCCTTGTAGCTTGTTGGTTTTCGTCATTTTTTCTAAGTTCCCAAATCATCTCTTTAAATCTTGTTTCTGCCCCACATGCTCTTTGCTCTCCAAGACTCCAATTGAACATAGTTAATTAAGCCTTCTTTATTGGCTCTCTCCTTTTGCCTCTCCATTCTGTGTATTTTCTCGACGCAGCTCTCTCATCAGTTATGGCTAATCTGTTCTTAAACCCATCCATTGAGTTCTTTTTACTTATTGTTTTTCAATTTTGGAGTTTATCTTTTTTACCATGCCAAATCTGCTGTTTCTTTTTATGGTTTACAGCTGGCCCACTGACAGTCCTTTATTTAACACAATGAGCATAGTTATTTTAAAGTGTGTTTGATAATCCACTAACTCAGCTCTTGTGGGTTTTGTTTCTGGTGTGTGTTTCCTCCTAATGTGTGGAGGAGAGAGGGGGCAGATTGTGTGCTCTGGACACATATTTAAGAAATTGTTTAAGTAAGTTTAGGCCTAGGATATTTTCCTTTCTAGAAGATTTTGTTTCTGCTAGGTACCTAGTGAAACTAGCAAGCCAGAGTCACATTAATCGAATTTAAGGGATGCTATATGATACACAGAGCTAGCCTGCCATCGCTGTGAGGGCTGGTTCATTACTTCTAGGCTGAAACACTGCCAGGACTTCATCCATATGCGGGTTTCAATACCAACATTTGTCCTCCTAGTTCTGCAAGGTTACTGAAATTGCAGTTCAGTCTCTGCCAGTTTCCAGGGGAAAATGGCTTCAAATGCCAAGCTTTTCTCTCAGGATTTGCATCTTCTCCTGAGTTCTAGCGTGGTGATAATGTCTTGGTTCTGTGAAGTCTTAAAACAGGTGTTATTTCTTGTCCAGCTTTACTACTTGTCCTTAGCCAAAGAGTTGGTCCAAACTCCCCCAGTCCACTACTGTCAGAAGTTGAATATTAGAAACAAAGTTACCTGTGGTCTTTTGGATCCTAAAACAGATATAGTATTTGTTTCTTAACATTTTCACCTCTGTCTTGCTGTGTAACAGCTAGACTTTGGCCATCCAAATTTTGTGCATCCCATAGTCACAATCTCAGTATTTTATTTACTTGGAGAATATGGAATATTCTTGGAGAGCCGTCTTATTTTAAAATCCTGGTGACAGGTTGATTAGAATACCAAGTGTCTGCTTTTGTTGAATTGGATTTCAGTGAAAGCTGAAGCTAATGAGATTGAATGAAAACTCAAGATCAAGTTGCAGCCAGACTGACTGACAACAGTGCATTGTAACCTCAGCACACTATCATAATTATTCAAACAAGCCAGATAAATAGATGAAACATCATCTCTCTCTTCTAACAAAACTAGATTAACATGAATCAGAGCTCAGGCTTGTATCCTGCTGAAGGAAAAAATAATACTTTGTATCTTTTAATATATATTATATATAAACATATAATCTATGTTTTTTTAATGTTTATATGGCCCTAGCTATTTATGAGGAAGGTGGGCACTAGTCAAGCTTCTGTCACCTCCCTTCTGCCAGGAATATGAAAAACACACTTGTCAGTGGGCAAACCTCCCATTTCGTATCATCTTTGGTCTACACAGAATTAACTTTTAGGTCTGTAATCTGTTGATTTAATTTTTGTGTATGATGAGGTGTGAGTTTTATATATCCAGTTGGGCCAACACCATTTGTAGAAAAGACCTATTTCTCCCATTTAATTGGCCTTTGTAGAAAATAAACTGACCAAAATTCTCTTATTTTGTTTCATCGATCTGTGTGTGTCCTCAGCACCAATATCACACTGATTAACTGTAGCTTTTCAGTAAGTCTTGAACTCAACTCGGGTAATGTGAGTTCTACACCTTTGTTCAGTGACTTTTAATATTTACCCTGAGACCACAGGCATACACTGGGTATCTTGGGCAAACGAGGATGTGTTGTCACCCAACCTGCAGCTGACATAGGATTAATATCCAGACTGGGTAAAGAACGCTTAGGAAAAAACACAGATGATTTTGATTAGTCCTTAACAGAAGAAACCAAATAGGAAATAAATATATGAAAAGGAACATACCCACCAGGGGTAGCTAAAATGTGCAAATACGTGAGAGGATGTACAAAAACGTGTATATTGCTGGTGAGAACTTAACTGCTCAGCATTAGCTGATGCAAGTGAAGATGCATATCCCCATGTCCCAGCAATTCTAAGTCTGTCAGAAGCAACTAAGATAAACATTGATAGCAGTATGTTCATATAATGGAATAGTATTGAAGGAAAAAGAAAGAATGAACTACATTCATAAGGAATAACATTGGTGATCTTAAAAACAATGAGTTAAAAAGCCAGACCAAAGGATATATAACATGATTCCAGTTATATACAGTTCAAAAACAGGCAACTATGTATCATTTAGGGATGTATACATAGTGTTAAAGCTATAAAGCAAACCAGGCTGTGATTCACCCACAAATTTGGATTAATGGTCAACTTTGTGGGGGTAGAGGGAGAATAATGGGGAATTTGACTAGGAACGTGTAAGAACGTTTTGGAGTGATGATAGCAATGTTTCTTTGGAGTTGGATTGTGGTTACATGTGTCTGCTTCTACTTTAAAATAATTCATTACACTGCACACTAGATTTTTGCACTGTGCTTATACCACACACGTGAGAGCAAGGTTGCAGACTAGGAAGCTCCAGGCCATCATTCCTTCATGGAAACACTCAAAATAACAAACTAGAGACTGGCTAGAATACCATTATAAGGGCTCTGGAAAACAATCACTGGTCTATAGCACTGATCGAATGCCCAATCAAGAAAAAGTCACATTAAAAATAGTATGAAATCTCACAGTGCTTTTCCCTTGGCCCCACCTCTCCACAGTGGCATGGTTGAGAGAAAGCAGCAGCCCAGCTCTCAATGACCTCTCCTAAATAGGAGGGAACAAAGCAGAACTCACCTGCAAAATTCTGATGTGTCTAGGGCTGCCTGAAGGGAAAAAAAAAAACTTTTCGCCTAACTTAGTCTCAGGGAAAAGTAGTATAGCTGGGGAAAGCTACAGAAAGAGGGAAGCACTGCTCATAAAATTAAAACAAAAAATGTTTAAATTTGTATGGAGACACAAAAGACCCCAAATAGCCAAAGCAATCTTGAGAAAGAAAAATAGAGCTGGAGGAATCAGGCTCCCTGACTTCAGACTATACTACAAAGCTAGTCATCAAAACAGTATGGTACTGGCACAAAAACACAAATATAAATGGAACAGAATAGAAAGCCCAGAAATAAACCCATGCATCTATGGTCAATTAATCTACGACAAAGGAGGCAAGGCTACACAATGACAGTCTCTCTATTAAATGGTGCTGGGAAAACTGGACAGCTACATGTAAAACAATAAAATTAGAACATTCTTTAACACCATACACAAAAATAAACTCAACATGGATTAAAGCTCTAAATGTAAGAAAGACCTGATACTATACAACTGAGAGGAAAACATAGGAAGAACACTGACATAAATCGCAACAATATCTTTTTCAAGCCATCTCCTAGAGTAATGGAAATAAAAACAAAAATAAACAAATGGGACCTAATTAAACTCGAAAGCTTTTGCACAGCAAAGGAAGCCATAAACAAAACGAAAAGACAACACCCAGAATGGGAGAAAATACTTGAAAATGATGTGAGATTAATCTCCAAAATCTACAAACAGCCCATGCAGCTCAATATCAACAAAACAACACAATCAAAAAATGGGCAAAAGACCTAAATAGACACTTCTGCATAGAAGACATACAGATGGCCAAGAGGCACATGAAAATATACTCAACATCGCTAATTATTAGAGAAATGCAAATCAAAACTACAATATCACCTCACACCAGTCAGAATGGCCATCATCAAAAAGTCTACAAACAATAAATGCTGAAGAGAATATGGAGAAAAGGGAACCTTCCTACAGTGTTGGTGGGAATGTAAATTGGTACAACCACTATGGAGAAGAAGGTTCCTCAAAAAACTAAAAATAGAGTTGCCATATGATCCAGCAATCCCACTCCTGGTCATATATCCAGAGAAAACTCTAATTCAAAAAGATACATGCACCCCAATGTTCATAAAGAAGATGTGGTATACAATGGAATACTACTCAGCCATAAAAAAGAATGAAATAATGCCATTTGCAGCAACATGGATGGACCTGGAGATGATCATACTAAGCGAAGGAAGCCAGAAAAAGACAAATATCATATGATACCGCTTATATGAAAAACATAAATGAACTTCTGTATGAAACAGATTCACAGACTTAGAAAACAAAATTATGGTTACCAAAGGGAAGAAGCAAGGGGGATAAATTGGGAGTTTGGGATTGACAGATACACACTACTATATTTAGAAGGGATGACCACCGGGGACCTACTTCACAGCAAAGGAACTCTGCTAGATGTTGTATAGTAATCTAGATGGGAAAAGAATTTGAAAAGGAATAGATATATGTATAACTGAATCACTTTGCTGTACACCTGAAACTAACACAACATTATTAATCAACTAAACTCCAATTAAAAAGAAGACGAAGAAGGCTGCAGGGAGACTACAGACCTGGAGATGCCTGGGCAAGAAATTATGGATAGAGGAACAAGAGAATATCTAAGGTCCTGAGAAGAAGCTGAAGGGAAACTCGCTGAAGAATTAAGATATGTAAAAAATAGTCATGTGTAAGGGGGGATCAAAAAACGGCACACAGCCCCAGGCAAGACACATGTCCAGAAAAGATCTGAGAGGAACTGAAGCCTCCACGCTGGGCTGATCCCAAGGCTCAGACACCTTGCACATCAGTGAAGGTCTTCCCTGGGGTGCAGCAATGAAAACACTGGGAGAGATGGTTATTTTTTCAAATGCCTGATGTCCAACAAAATATCACAAGGCATACAAAAACAAAAAAACAAAAACATGGCCCATGCAGAGGAAGAAAATAATGTAACAGCAACTGTCCTTAAGAAATAGGCATCAGATGTATTAGACAAAAACTTTAAACCAACTGTCTTAAATATGCTCACAGAAATAAAGGAAAACACAAAGGACTAAAGTAACTCAAGAAAACACACAATTAGAGTATCAACTAAGATAGAAATTATCTTTTCAGAAAAAAATCAAATTCTGGAACTGAAACAAGATGAAAACTTGGGTAGAGTGCTTTAACAGGAAGAAAAAGTCATGAAGACAGGTCAACTGAAGTTATTAGCTCTCAAGAGACAAAAAAACAAAACACTGCAGAAATGTGAAAAGAGCCCACAGGACACCATTAAATGGACTGATATACATTATGGGAGTCCCAGAAGGAAGAGAGAGAAATGGCCCATGTGATTTGAAGAAGTAATGGCAGAAAACTTCCTAAATTTGATGAAAGACATGACTACAAATTCAAGGAACTCAACAAATGTCAAGTATGTTAAACCCAAAGGAACCCACAGACCACATTGAGACACCTTATAATCAAACTGTTGAAAGCCAAAAGCTAAGAAAATCTTGAAAGCAGCAAGAGAAAAGTGACTTGTCACATAAAAGCCATCCTCAATAAGATTATCAGTGGATTTCTCAGAAATATTGAAGGCCATGAGGCAGTAGGAATATACATTTGAAGTGCTGAAAGAAAGAAAAAATGTAAACCAAGAATTCTATACCTTTCAACACTGCCCTTCAAAAATGAAGGAGAAATTAAGAGCTTTCCGGATAAACAAAAGCTGAGAGAGTTCATTACCACTACACAAAGTCATTCTTTAAGTTAAAATGAAATGCTTTAGACAATAACTCAAAGCTATAAAAATATAAAGGTAAATACACGGAGAAATATGTAAACCAATACAATTTTGTATAATTTTATAACTTATTCTATATGATTTAAAAGACAGGCACATAAAAATAACCATAGACCTGTTAATGGGTACACAATATATAAAAATGTAATTTGTGACATCAATAAAAAGAGGTGAGGGCTTCCGTGGTGGCGCAGTAGTTGAGAGTCTGCCTGCCGATTCAGGGGACATGGGTTTGTGCCCCCCCGTCTGGGAAGATTCCACATGCCGCGGAGCGGCTGGTCTCGTGAGCCATGGCCGCTGAGCCTGCGCGTCCAGAGCCTGTGCTCTGCAACGGGAGAGGCCACAGCAGTGAGAGACTCGCGTACCGCAAAAAAAAAAAAAAAGGCGGGGGGGTGAAGCTGTAAAGGATTAGTTTTTTTACGTGATTGAAGTTAAGTTGGTATTAACTTAAAATAGATTGTTATAACTTTAGGATGTTATGTGTAATCTCTCTAATAACCACAAGTGAAACGGTTATAGAATAAAGACACAAGAAAATGAGAGGGAATCAAAATGTAGAAAAAAATCAACTAAATTCAAAGGAAGATTATAATGAAGGAAATGCAGGACAATAAAGCTATAAGACACACAGCAAACAAATAAAATGGCAAAAGTAAGTCCTTATCAGTAATTACTTTAAATGTAAATAGATTAAATTCTCCAATCAAAAGACATAAACTGGCAGAATGGATTTTAAAACAAGGTCCAACTGTATGCTCTCTATAAGAGACTCACTTTAGATCTAAGAACACGGTGTACATTCAAAGTCAAAGGATGGGGAAAATATTTCATGCAGAGTGACCAAGGAGAGCAAGGATGATTATACTAATACCAGGCAAACTAAACTTTAACTCAAAAACTTACAAGACGCAAGGACAGTATATATTGATAAAAGAATCAATTCACTAAGAAGATATAACTATTATAACCATACATCCACCAAACATCAAAGCTCCAAAATGTATGAAGCAAACATTTACAGAATTGAAGGGGAAATAGCTCTACAATAATAGTAGGAGATTTCAATACCCCACTATCAACAAATAAAAACAACAAGACAGGATCAATAAGGAAATAGAAGACATGAATATCACTGTAGGCCAACTGGACTTAACATACACACACAGATCACTCCACCACACAGCAGCAGAATACACATTTTTCTCAAGTGTGCATGGGACATTCTCCAGGACAGACCCTATGTTAGCCCATAGAACAGTAAATTTTAAGACTGAAATCATACAAAGTACTTTTTCCAATCACAGTGCAATTAAATTAGAAATCAATAGTGTAAGGAAAACTGAGAAATCCACTGATATGTGGAAATTAAACAACATACTCTTAACCAATGGATCAAAGAAGAAATCACAAGAGAAGTTAGAACGTATCTAAAGACAAATGAAAATAAAAACACATACCAAAATGTACGGGATGCTGTAAAAAGCAGTGTTACGGGGAAATATATAGCTATAATTACTTACATTTGCAAAGCTCACAAATCAGCAACCTTTGAACCTTAAGAAACAAATGAGCTAAACAAAACTAAACCCACAGCTAACAGAAGGAAATAAAAAAAGATTAGCATAGAGGTAAATAAAGTAGAGAAAACAAAGTCTCACACTTCCTGATTTCAAAACTTACTGCAAAAGTAATCAAAACGGTGGTACTGGCAAAAATCACACATAGTAGACCAATGGAATAGACTAGGGAGTCCAGGAATTGTCAAATGGTTTTTGATAAGACAACCATTCAATGGGGAAAAGAGTCTTTTCAACAAATGGTCCTAGGAAAACAGTATATCGATATGCAGAGTAATAAAGTTGGACACTTACCTAACACCATATACAAAAATTCACTTAAACTGGATCAAAAACCTAAATATCAGAGCTAAAACTGAAACTCTTCAAAGAAAACATAGGGGCAAAGCTCCATGAAATTAGATTTGGCAATAATTTCTTGGATATGACAACAAAAGCGCAAGCTATTAAAAAGAATGGACTTCATCAAAGTTAAGTATTTTTGTATATCAAAGGACACTATCAACAGTGAAAAAGCAACCCACAGAATGGGAGAAAATAATCTGCAAATCATATATATATATATATGGAACTCCTACAACTCAACACATAAAGCAACCCAATTAGAAAATGTGCAAAGGACTTGAATAGACATTCTCCAAAGAAGATATACAAATGGCCAATAAACACATCACTAATCATTAGAGGAATGCAAATTAAAGCCACAATGAGATAGCTTTTCACACCCATTAGGATGATTGTTGTAAAAACAAACAAAAAAGAGAAAATAACAAGTGTTGGGGAGGATATGGAAAAAATCAAACCCTTGTGCATTGCTGGTGGGATTGCCAAATGGTGTACTCACTGTAGAAAACAGTATGGCAGGTCCTCAAAAAATTAAACATGGAATATTCATACAACACTATACACACACACACACACACACACACACAGCCCTGAAAGAATTAAAAGCAGGGACTCAGAGATACTTGCACTCCCATGCACACTGCAGCATTATTCACAATAGCCAAAAGATGGAAACCACCCAAATGTTCATCGACAGGTAAACAAAATGTGGTGTGTGTGTATGTGCGTGTGTGTGTGTATTCCTCTTAGAGGAAAACATAGGAAGAACACTCTTTGACATAAATCACAGCAAGATCTTTTTTGATCCACCTCCTAGAGTAATGGAAATAAAAATAAACAAATGGGACCTACTGAAACGTAAAAGCTTTTGCAAAGCAAAGGAAACTACAAACAAGACGACACCCTCAGAATGGGAAAAAATACTTACAAACGAATCAACGGATAACGGATTAATCTCCAAAATGTGTAAACAGCTCAGGCAGCTCAATATTAAAAAAACAAACAACCCAATCCAAAAATGGGCAGAAGACCTAAACAGACATTTCTCCAAAGAAGACATACAGATGGCCAAGAAGCACATGAAAAGCTGCTCAACATCACTATTAGAGAAATGCAAATCAAAACTACCATGAGGTATCACCTCCCACCAGTTAGAATGGGCATCATCAGAAAATCTACAAACAACAAATGCTGGAGAGGGTGTGGAGAAAAGGGAACCCTCTTGCACAGTTGGAGAGAATGTAAATTGATACAGCCACTATGGAGAACAGTATGGAGGTTCCTTAAAAACTAAAACTAGAACTACCATATGACCCAGCAATCCCACTACTGGGCATATACCCTGAGAAAACCATAATTCAAAAAGACGCATGTACCCCAATGTTCATTGCAGTACTATTTACAATAGCCAGGTCATGGAAGCAACGTAAATGCCCACTGACAGACGAATGGATAAAGATGTGGTACAAATATATGATGCAATATTTACAATATATACAATCAGCCATAAGAAGGAACGAAATTGGGTCATTTGTAGAGACGTGGATGGACCTAGAGACTGTCATACAGACTGAAGTAAGTCAGAAAGAGAAAAACAAATACCGTATATTAACGCATGTACGTGGAACCTAGAAAAATGGTAGAGTTGAACCAGTTTGCAGGGCAGAAATAGAGACACAGATGTAGAGAACAAACGTATGGACACCAAGGCGGGAAACTGGCGGTGTGTGTGTGTATGTGTGTGTGTGTGTGTGTGTGTGGTGAATTGGGAGATTGGGATTGACATATTATACACTAATATGTAGAAAATGGATAACTAATAAGAACCTGCTGTGTAAAAAGTAAATAAAATTAAAAAATTAAAAAAAAAAAAAAGCCAAGAAGATGATTACTCCAGGAGTCAAGACAGTGTTACCTCTGGGGTCCAGGAGCAGAATTTTGTCGGGGCACAATTAAGGTGGCTCTGAAGGTATGAACAGACAGGTCTCTTTCCCTAAGCAGTGGGTACATGGGTGTTTATAATTATTCTTGAACAGTATTATGTTTCGTGTACATCTTTTTTATATATTTCACAATTTTTAAAAAGGCAAAATGAACCCCCCCTCAAAAGAAAAATGTGAGCCTTCTCCATTTTTTACTACCCAGATGGTTTATACTCTGGTATAAGACTGGAAAATCTAAAAACACCACAGTGATTACTTTACGGTCTTCTCACTGAGGATTTTCTTCTCAAAATAGCACCTATTCCACTTTCCCTCTCAGAAATAAAATGGTTCCAAACACTTTACTCTCCTGGCTGTTTTAAGACGATGGACTAGAACAAGCCTACATTATGGTTTTGCCTGGTAAGTCACTTCTCTCAAAACAAGACTATTCACTAGATGTGACCTTATGACCTTGTCACAAAATATCCATACATGATGTTTTGATGAAAATATCATTGCTGTTCACATCAAATTAATACTAATCAATAAAATTTGAGTTCACTCAGAGCCACCAATTCCAACAGAACTTAGGAATCCCTAAAAATAAAATACAGACACACAGATAAGTATAGTATTTAATCGAAATATATTTGTCTAATATCTACAAAGTGTGAACAATTGGTCTTAAGAAAGCAGACAAAAGGCACAAAATTAGTATTACTACAGAGAAGCATTCATGCTACTGGATTGTATAAATATTCTCATTAGAGTGGCACAGTAAAAAATAAGCATTGAGCAAAGATCAAATACTTCATTTTCTCCTTGCTTTATTAAATTCTGGTCATGTCTTGACCTCATTTGTAAAGGCTGCAGACTGAAACTGAACTGAAACCATGAAACACTGACGCAGGCTTTATGGATGTTTTAATCACAGTGGTTTCCTTGCAGAATTCGGGTCAAACAAGAGGTGCACTTTAAAAAAAAATCCACAGGGTATTCTTTTCTCTTTCCCCAAACGAAATATAAGATTGAGGCTGTGGTGGTGCATGTTTGCAAACACTGCATGTTTGCAACGCGTGTATTTCATTTCTAAAGCCCTTTTTTTCAAGATAAAAGTAGTGCAGTCTCCATATGACTTTTTTCTACCATGAAAGAAGCAGCTTCTGAAAACTGTATGACTAGAGCTTTGAGCATGAGAAATTATCAGAAAGCTTCTGGGGCGAGGAGGTGGGAGGAACGTTCCAAGGTAGGCCTGGCTCTAGGCTCTCTCAGGGGTGCTCCATCCTGGAAGGCTCCAGCATAAACCTTTAACAGCTTCCTGCCCGCTCCCCATCCAGCAGGAAATGGCAGTTGATCTGTCTTACATATGGACAAACAAATGTTGACTTGCGAGGGGAATGGGAAGCACAGCGATTACTCTGAAATGACAGCCACCTTCTACCAGATGGACAGCAGTAGGGCCACGCCAGTTCACCTCTGTTTGAACAAGAGTTGTCAACTGGAGAATACTTTGTGAGTGCAAAAGTATTTGGCAAAGTGAAAAGTAGAAAACTTCAAACCTCGTTGATAAAAAGGAGCTCATAATTACCCACTTCAATATTGTTAAGTGCACTATTTACATGTGTAATAATATCCAGCAGACATAGCGCATGCGTGTGAACATACAGTGTGCCGAGAGCTTGCACACAGACGCGTGTGCACACGCATGCCCCAAATGGCTCTTGAATAAATTCAATCCCATAGTAGAGTCTGGGGGTGCATTTTTCACAGTACGTAATTTCCCTCTCAGGTACCATGTCTTGAATGCAAGAGGTCTCAGGGAATACCAGAAGAACCTTGATACTGTACCACTTTAATTCCTACAAAAACAGGACCGTTTCTGAAAGCTCTGCATCTCCACCCATTAGTGTGCCTTCCAAAGCGGATTGAAGTATACCCAGCCGTCACCCTGCAAGAGAGAGGAGGACACATCATTACGTGGAGACCTGTCGGCGAGACAAGGGGAGAAGCAAGGGTATCCCCTGCTGCGCTAGTACCACACAGGACCATGCAGTGCTGGTTACCATCTATCTGTTCAGGACCACCAACCTGTGTGCCGGCCTCTCCTGATGTCTCACAGCCAAGCCATGCTGGTGGTCTCACCACCCCTCCTCAGCCCGGCTGCTTTTTAGAGCCCATGGGATCTTCGTATCTGGCATTTTGGGAGGAAACCCCACAAAACGACCAAAGTAACGAGGGGGAGGGCTTTGTTGGTTTACATCAAGATTAGTTGGCCAAAAAAAAAAGGCCTTTGAAACAGGGGGACAGGAGAAAAAGGAGGGTAGTTGGACAAACGGACAGGGAAGAGAAAAGACAAGGGCCTGAATAGGAGGAATCTGCCCAAACCAGTGACTTTTACCACCCACCAGGCTGGAGGGGAGTGCCCAACAAAGGGCACACGCAAGGCCGCAGTCAAAAGACATCAGCACACACAGGAGGGAACACCAGTCAAATACCAGCGAGAAAAAGGCAAGAATCAAAATGGTATGCAATCTGGTGCTAGACTAGAGGGATGTACTGAATGGTAATCATGCTGATGCAGGGATGATTTCTATTCTTTAAATATCCTCAAGCCTCCTGTTATAAACAGACTGGCTTTTCTTACACCCTATGGGAGGAAAACGATGTTTTTTGGTTGTTGTCATTTTACTTTTTTTTTTTTTTTTTGCGGTATTTGGGCCTCTCACTGTTGTGGCCTCTCCCGTTGCTGAGCACAGGCTCCGGACGCGCAGGCTCAGTGGCCATGGCTCACGGGCCCAGCCGCTCTGCGGCACGTGGGATCTTCCCGGACCGGGGCACGAACCCGCGTCCCCTGCATCGGCAGGCGGACTCTCAACCACTGCGCCACCAGGGAAGCCCCATTTTACTTTTTACTGTGCAACTTTCCACAGAAGCCGGTCAACCTAGTTGTCTCAGAGAGACCAGATCTGGCAGAAGGATCCCTGGGGGATTCTGTGATGGTTAATTTTACGTGTTGACTGGCTCTGGATTAAACATTGTTTCTGAGCACAGGGGAGGGGGCGGTGCTTCCAGATGAGGGTAGCATTTGAATTGGTGGGTAGAGTAATGGAGATATCCCACCCCCATGAGGTGCCCAGGGCCTGAATGGAACAAAAGGTGGAGGAAGCAGGAACTGGCCCTTTCTTTCCTGCCTCACTCATCCTGACTTCTGCCCTCAGCTGGGATTCACACTATCAGCTCCCCTGGGTCTCAGGCCTTTGGACTGAATCATACCACTGGCTTTCCTGCGGTTCCACCTCACAAACCACAGATCCCACGGCTTTTCAGCCTCCACGATCTCATAATAAATCTATTTAAATTTCTATCTTCTGTTGGTTCTGTGCTGTTTCTCTGGAGAACCCTGACTAATACAGAGTCACCTCCCCTGGGCAAGGCCTCCAAACAGAGATACACTCAGAGTCTCCCCAAGAAGGCTTCCTGTCTGAACCAGCATCTGACCTTGACATCTGTGCTCAGCCCACGGCCCTAGTTCCCGCCTCTAGGAGACACGTGGCTGCTTCCTGCTCCAGACCAGAAGCCCACCTCAAGGTCACTAACTCTCCCAGCAGACCTCCAGCTCCAGAGAGCCATCCTTCCAAGGAGCAGAAGTCAGACACCAGCAGTGCCTAGGCAAGGAAAGCCCAGACAGACTTCAATTGGCCCTTAGTGTTTAAATTTTTAAAAATTCCTTGACACCAGGTGAATATCAGATCTCATAAAAATTCTGATTTCTGGCTTCTTTTGAAGAACTGGGCCATCAGCCTGTGACGGCCTGGAGGTCAGTGGCATCCACCCTTTCAGATACAGACCCTGGGTCTGCCCTGCCCTCACCGGCCTGTTTCTCTCATTGATGCTGCCAGGCTCCTGACCAGCCTGCCTTAGAAATTGTGGCTCTGGGCTTCCCTGGTGGCGCAGTGGTTAGAAGTCCGCCTGCCGATGCAGGGGACATGGGTTCATGCCCTGGTCCGGGAAGATCCCACATGCCGCAGAGCGGCTGGGCCCGTGAGCCATGGCCGCTGAGCCTGCGCGTCCGGAGCCTGTGCTCCGCAACGGGAGAGGCCACAGCAGTGAGAGGCCCGCGTACCGCAAAAAAAAAAAAAAAAAAAATTGTGTCTCCTACACCTTTGTCATTTCCAATTCTGTTCTCAGAATGCTGCCCGGCTGTGCCACAAACAACTGGGCACAGGGTGCCTTGTCCAGTCAGGGGGTGAGGGGCGTGTGTGGGGGCGTCCCCTTCCAACACCACTTCCAGCAGCAGCGCCGGGACGCAGACCCCCGCGGGCCTCCCCGGCACGTCCATCCCCCATTGGGCCCCTGGGAGGCAAAGCTCTGAAAGGGTGCTGTCATGGAGAAGGTTCCAACCCACCCAGGTGTGGAGCTGGGCTGGGAGGGGCTTCCCGACCAATCCGCTACTGAAGGCAGAGTAGCAGGGCCGTGGTCTTTGTGAGGCAGGATGCCTCCACAGCCGCAGCCCCGCTCCGTGCCTCCCCGCGGGCGGTGCGCCTCCCTGATGGGGGAGCCACGGCCACCATGCCCAGACCTCCCAGGCCCCCCCACCCGTCCGGCGGCCGCGATAGGGGACAGCCCGTCCTCCCCGCCCAGGGCGCCCGGTAGGGTTACCTCCTGGATGAAGTACTTGGGCCGCCAGGGAGTGCGGAGGTTCTCCCGCTTCCGCTCCTCTGTGCGCTGCTTCTCCTCCAGCCGCCGCTTTTGCTCGGTGGCAGCGTCGATGTCCCCCAGCCGCAAGCATCGGGTCACCTCCCGCCAGAGGTTCCTGGGGGCGGGGGTCATTGGGGACAGGAAACAGACAGGGCCAGCAGCCTGACGCTGCGGTCCTGGGCGAGGAAGGGCCCCAGCCGCGGATGCTGGGCTGCGGGGCGGGAGGGGGTGAGCAGCTCACTCCACAGGCCCAGGGCCCCACCTGCACCCAGATCTGAATCCCCTCTCCCCTCCCGGGCTCTGAGCGTCTAGACCAATCTAGGGAAGACTGGAGCAATCAAACTGCTCCTACAGACAAAATCTACAGCAGACCCTGCCACGGGGCATTCACCACATTCCTAAACATTTTACATATGGATTAACTCATCTCATCAACACAACACCCCAGGGATATAGATGCGATACTATCACCCCATTGTAAAGGGGAGAAAACATCCACATAAGGTGAAGTGACCGGCCCGAGGTCAGCAGGCTGATGGATGTGAACAGTGGCTGCTCTCCTACCGGGAGCCCCGTATTAGGAGTTACAGACCCTGGGGGATCCGTCACCTTCCCGTGTCTACACGCAAAGTTAGACACATTCATTCATTCACTCACTCACTCCTTCATTCACTGGAGAAGGCGGCAGCTTCCCTCCTCAGGAAGCCGGGGTGCCCCCTCCAGTCCCACTCTGTGCTGGAGGGAGGGGACCAGCACTGAGGTGAAGGGGGTGTCGACACTTCCTCACTTCGGCACATCAGGACCAGTCAGTATTCTGCACAAGGGAACCAGGCTTTGGGGGCATGATGTCTCTGCAGCTGGGGCCGAGCAGAAGCTCCCCGTTAGATCCTGGGCCAGGAGCCCGCAGGGGAGTGGCCAGTGCATCCAGGACAGCAGCCCTCCTGGGGGACCCGAGCCCAGGAACCGATGGGGCCCGGGCTCTGGCTGCAAGGCCAGCCTGCCCACCGCCACCCAGCACCCCACCATGCAGAGGGTACAGTGGCACCCTGGCTCCGAACTTACACAGGAGAAACCTCTGGAAGGTGGGAGAAAGCCAGGTCCTACCAGCCTCACAGCCCTTGCTCTTTCTACCACTCCCTGACAGCTGACTTAAGAGGGGAAAAGATGGCCTAAAACAGGAAAGGAAGGTGGCGAAGGGGACAGGGAGGGCTGGGTGCCTGGTCAAATCAGTCTTTTCCATCACCTGAACCCTCAACACACACCTGGCTCTGAGGGAAGGACTGGGTGCCCGGACATCCAGGGTCGGGGTGCTCTCAGGGCAGGACCTCCCCTGATAAGGCCCATCATAAAATAGTGGCCCCAAATTTAGAGGGTAGAGAGCCCCAGGGACTGCAGATGGGGTGGTGAGCAAAGAGCCGGCCCACAGGTCAATGGCTATGCCCAGATACCCACCAAGAACCCCCTGGAGGGGCTCTGCTTCCGAAGGCTCTGAACTTCAGGACAAAGGGAAAGGCAGAAAAGCCTCCAGGGAGGAGAGGGTGGGGGCAAGTCGGCAAGAAAAGCTAAAAGGAAGCCCAGGGGAGCCATTGCTAGAAGCGGAGGTCCCGGTGGCCAAGGGCCAGGTGATGGCTGGGCCGGGTGTGGCCAGCATTGCCGTGGGGAGGGCTCCAGCCCGAGCAGGATGCCTGCGCGGGCCGGGCTCTGAGCATCGCAAGCACATTGACAGCAGTGGGCCGATGTAAGAGCAGCTTCACTCTCTCCTTAATGGGGCAGGGGTTCCCCTCCACAGGGGCTGGTGGGGGCCGGGCCACTGTGGGGCTGAGACCACTAGGCGGGCCCTCCTTCGCCTCCTCAGGTGAGGCCTGGCACAGGTGGCTGGGCTCAGGTGCTCTGAGTGGCAGGCGCTACACCTCAAGGCCATTCCCGCCTCGGAGAACAAGGTGGGCTGCTGGGTTTGTCAACAGCCCAGGTCCAGGTTCCAGTAAAGTCCACGTATGCGAGACGAGAAGAGGCGATACGCCCCTCTCTCTGGTTGCAGACTCCATCCTCCATCCATTCCACTCCCAGCAAGGCTTAATGAGGAGCAGCTAACCTACTCAACAGTCTTGGAATAACAGCTCAAAGGAATCATAGTTCTGTTGTCAACAGCCATACCAGAAACAAGCGGTGCTGTGACAGCAACCACAGGGCTCCTGATTCTGGGGAGGTGTCGTCAGAGGCCAGGGGAGGGATTCCTTCCTTCACAGCCCAAAGGGCTGGGTTCACGCCCTCCATTTGGACTCAGAGAAGGTTACACTCTGATCAACAAGAACGAGTGGACTAATCCTACCACAAAGCCAAGTTTCCAGGACACTGCAGCCCTCTTTCTATTAAACTCGTTGATAATGTATGATTTATACACACTGGTATCCCTGCTTTGTTTCCACATAAAAAGCACCTTTCCAATTTCGTTACAAACTCTTCCTGTAATGGCAAACCCTTTCAAAGAATCATCTGTAATTTCACTTTAACCCTATATCCTCTTTCGACAGAGCAGCATGCTTTTAGATAAGAGCGGGGCCAGCAAACATTCTCTGTAAAGGGCCAGAGACTAAAAGTTTTAGGCTCTACAGGCCATTTGGTCTTGGTCGCAACTGTTTCACTGCTATTGTAGCCAGAGGGCAGCCACAAACAAGATACAAACAAATGGACGCAGCTGTGTTCCTGTAAAAATTTACAAAAATCAGCCAGAGATGTGATCTGGCCCATGGGCCGTAGCTGGCTGACCTCCTGGATTAAAAAATTAAATGGCATATTTCCAGAAGATTCTGCTTCTGTACCTGCATAAACATCACTTTAAGTGGCTTGCGGGATATTCACATGATAGAATGAATTCACCATAATTCACTTAACTGTTTTCCAATTGTTGCACGGTTAGATGGTTTCTTTTTCTTACTTTTTAGTTTTTTTTTTAAATACCCAAATTTCATATTTAAAACCTTTTGTGAATTGAAGAATTTTCCCTTAGATGAGATTCCCAGAAATGGACTACAAGAGGTGAACTCACAAATTTAAAGCTACTGATCCACGCAGCTAACCTGCACGACACCTTCCTACTGGAAGCACAGGGCATAGAGTGTTAATTTTATCACAGCCTTGCAGGCACTGCATTTTTTTGAATTATGTTGCTAATCTGGTAAGAAAAAAAAAAGTATCTCATTGCTTTGCCGCACAGCTCTTTGATTACTAGCATTCCTCTGTATTTAACTTTGCAATTAAGTAACAGACCCACAGAGTTGACAAACTCTTTTAGGACAGGCATTAAAGTCTGGGTGGGCTGTTTTCACACTCCACCCCATGACTGCAGAGCAACTAAACAAAGGATCTACACCTAAGTGACACACAGAGGACAATTCAAGTTTCCAAAGGAATGATTCCTGGCCCCTTTGCATTGGGCTTCCTCTCTGCCCCTTGGGTCAAGTGCTGAGGACAACAAAGCTTGGAGAGGAGCACATGGCCTGGTCCCCACCTGGACTCCATGGGGCCCTGCTTCTCCAGGGGTCGGATCTTCTTGGGGTACACTGGCAGCATGGTCGTGTCAATGACCTTGGTCTCCCCGTTGTTGTAGGTGAACTCTAGGGTCCCATTCCACTCCCCGTGGGCTTTGCACACAATGGTGTTGGTCGGGTTGTGCTTCACTTCTGCTGTGACCCTGAATTAATGAAGCATTGAATAAACACGCTTTGCAAGGTTATTAGAACAGAGACCGACTTCAAAAGGCATCCTCACATGTAGACATTTTTTTTATGGGGTTGCTTTTTGCTCAAAGATTAGCTCTTAAAATGTGATCTAATATCCTTGAGCAGAATAAAGAAAGCATCAGTGGGAAAACAGGTAGGATCTGAATAAAGTCTGTAAATTAGCTCATAGGAATGCAGCAATGTTAATTTCTTAGTTTTTTTTCAATTGAAGTATAGTTAATTTACAATGTTGTGTTAGTTTCAAGTATACAGCAAAGTGATTCAGTTACACACACACACACACACACACACACACACACACTTTTTCAGATTCTTTTCCCTTATAGGTTATTACAAGATATTGAACATAGTTCCCTGTGCTATACAGTAGGTCCTTGTTGTTTACCTATTTTATATATAGTAGTGTATATATGTCCATCCCAAAGTCCTAATTTATCCCCCCAATTTCTTAGTTTGTTTTCAATATTTTATTGATTTTTGACAATAAATTAGATAGGTGGCTGAAAATTATACATGTTTTACACTATATTGTATACACTATATACTGTGATTTGTTTAGTTGAATTTCATCAATTTCTTAGTTTTGATAAAAATGCCAAGGTTTTATAAGATGTTATTATTGGGGTGGAAATCACAAAACTCAGTAAAAACAAAATATAAATATCAATTAAGTGTATCTGGTCTACTGTGTCATTTAAAGTAGAACTAACTACCATATGACCCAGCCATCCCACTACTGGGCATATACCCTGAGAAAACCATAATTTAAAAAGACACATGGACCCCAATGTTCACTGCAGCACTATTTACAATGGCCAGGACATGAAAGCAACCTTAGTGTCCATCGACAGATGAATGGATAAAGAAGATGTGGCACATATATATAATGGAATATTAGCCATAAAAAGAAATGAAATTGGGTCATTTGTAGAGACGTGGATGGACCTAGAGACTGTCATACCGAGTGAAGTCAGTCAGAAAGAGAAGAACAAATATCGTATATTAACGCATATATGTGGAATCTAGAAAAATGGTATAGATGAATCTATTTGCAGGGCAGGAATAGAAAAGGCAGATATAGGGAACGGATGTGTGGACACGGGATGCAGGGAGCAAAGGGGAGGGTGGGATGAATTGGGAGGTTAGGTTTGACATAAATACACTACAACATTGTAAAGTAGATAGTGGGAAGCTGCTGTATAGCACAGGGAGCTCAGTGCAGTGCTATGCGATGGCCTAGATGGGGGGAGGGGGGAGGGGAGGGGGGAGGGGGGAGGGGGGAGGGGAGGGGGGAGGGGGAGGGGAGGGGGAGGGGGAGGGGGGAGGGGGTCCAAGAGGGAGGGGATATATGTATACATATAGCTGAGTCACTTCACTGTATAGCAGAAACTAACACAAGATTCTAAAGCAATTATACTCCAATAACAAATATATATAAAACTTTAGGGCTTCCCTGGTGGCATAGTGGTTGAGAGTCCGCCTGTCAATGCAGGGGACACGGGTTCGTGCCCCGGTCCAGGAGGATCCCCCATGCCGCGGAGCAGCTGGGCCCGTGAGCCATGGCCGCTGAGCCTGCGCATCCGGAGCCTGTGCTCCGCAACAGGAGAGGCCACAACAGTGAGAGGCCTGTGTGCCGCAAAATATAAATATATATATATATATATATATATACACACACATATATAAAACTTAAAAAATATATATATATATACCCTTCTCCTCCCTCAAATAGCAACTAACAGTGTACATTTCAACCACCAAAAGAGTGTGAGAGTCTAGGGGGGAACTTTTCAATCACTAAACAAGGTCGAACCCCTCCAGCCTGGCTTCACAAGGGCCCCTGGTGGAGATGTGTGGCCCTTTGCCTCACCCACCCGGCCCGGGGGCTCCGGGTGTCAGCTCTGGGTGAAAGCAGAGCCCACCTCCCTCTCCCCAGGAGCCTGCTGCAGGCAGAGTAACACAGCAGAAACAGGAGATGGAGGAGCCCAGGGCCTCTTTTTCTTTTTTTGGTGTGGGGGGGGCTCTCACTGCTGCGACCTCTCCTGTTGCGGAGCACAGGCTCCGGAAGCACAGGCTCAGCCGCCATGGCTCACGGGCCCAGCCGCTCCGCAGCATGTGGGATCTTCCCGGACCGGGGCATGAACCCGTGTCCCTTGCATCGGCAGGCGGACCCCCAACCACTGCGCCACCAGGGAAGCCCCGGTTCCTCTTTTGCTAATGGCGAAGCTCGGGATGAATTTGGTATTTTCAAACCTAGGTCTGGAATTTTTCTCCCTGAGCCTGAACACCACCGGGAGCCCAGGCGGCATCAGGAATCCTCCCAACGGCACACAGCGGAAGGGTATCCGTGCTGTGCTGGTAACGCTTTAACAACGGGCTTGCCAGGAGGGAAAACGCCTGGTTTACAGCTTTTGCCAGTTTCTGTGCTGCCCCACCCACAGCGGATCTCAAGCTACCACTGGGGCATGAGGGGCCGTGGAGCTGGGGAGAAACGCGCATAATCAGCTCTTGGGGGCTGGTATGTTTGGCTCCAAAACGGCCACTGAAGGTGCCTACTTTCCAGGGGACACTCCAGCACCCCACATGAACACCATCCGGAAAAGCTTTCCAAGAAAATGGTCAAAGATGGGGGCTTGCTTATTATCCAGTGATCTGCTCCAAAGGGGGAAATTTATAACTAGAGCCATAAAAACGAGGTGATGCTCCCCTCAAACAGCGGGCCTCTCCTTCTGTTTCTTAGGACTGCTTCCCAGCTTCCAAAAGGAGAGAAACGGTCCTGCTCTCATAGATGCAGGATTCGGGATGTTGCATGGAGCTCACAGAAAAACTGCATCAGTGCAGGTCAGGCCTCCGGCCTTGGAAGCGAGAGGTTACGATAACGCCAGAAGCCCTTTGTTCTCTGGGGCAAGTTCCGCCAACACATCACCAGACTGGGGTTGGGTTCAAGACGCCGCCGGTGAGACATGTCATCTGAAACAGATCTGTTAAATTGATCTTGATTTTTCAACTCATCCCACGGCTGGAACCCAGTCTTCTGATGCAGACAAGAAACCTGGGGCATCGTGTTCGGACAGAGACGGAGTCTCCCTGGCCCCTCCTACCTGTGTACCTTCCCCCCGTAGAAAGGCTTTGTGTGGAAGATCACTGTCGCTGAGTACCCAGTCTTGGCGCAGGTGATGCTGACTTTTCCTCCGAGCTCCACCCAAGGGATGGTGAGGATGGACCGGGCGTAGGCACTGGGCAGGGTGAACACATACTCCTCCCCGTGCTCCAGGAGCCGCAGCACACCTGAGGAAGACAGGAGGGAAGGGTTAGGCTCGCACACAAGGAAAGCGCAGCTGGTGAAACCGAGGAGGACCCTGAGGGGCTCCAGGGCATGGAGGCCTTTTTGTCTTCCGTTTCTTGTAGCCTCCATGACCTTCCCTGAGTTCCAAAGGGCAGATTGCAACAGTTGCTAATCAAGGGAGGCACAGCCAAGAAACCACCGAAGGCAAAAGATTAAAGGAACAGAGAAGCTCATCAAGATTAGGAGACCTGGGCTTCCCTGGTGGCGAAGTGGTTGAGAGTCTGCCTGCCGATGCAGGGGACACGGGTTCGTGCCCCGGTCCGGGAAGATCCCACATGCCGCGGAGCAGCTAGGCCCGTGAGCCATGGCGGCTGAGCCTGTGTGTCCGGAGCCTGTGCTCCGCAACGGGAGAGGCCACAGCAGTGAGAGGCCCCTCGTACCACGGAGACCTAATAGCACCTGAGACCCTGCACACACCCTAATCTTGTCAGCAACCCCACCCTTGAACCATTGCTATAAAACTCCTCATCAAATCCTCCCCAATTGGGACACACAGTTTTCGAGGGCAGGAGCCCGCTGTGTCCCCCTTTGCCTGGCAAAGCAATAAAGCTGTCCTTTTCTACTTCACCCAAAACTATGTCTCCGAGATTCAATTCAGCACCAGTGCACAGAGAAGCTGAGCTTTGGGCATCACTGGGGACCAGAAGATGCAAAGATGAGAAACCAAACACACTCCTGCAACAGACGTCACGCCTCCCACCTCCGCAAAGGCCGGCCACCCATGTGCCATTTATCTATTTGCTGCATCTCCACTGCATCAGAGATGCTGAGAACACATGGTGAGCAAGACAGACCCGCTCTCTGCCCTCAAGGAGCCAAAGAGAAAGGTGGGCGTGAATGAAGCACTTGCAAACACAAAACTGTGACTGTGATGGGGTGGGAGGGGGAGGTGCCCCGGGCCTCCAGCAGCAGGGGCTGAGCTGGGAGGGGAGGCTTCCCGGTGGAAGGGACACTCGAGCTGGGTAAGAGTTGAGTTGGGGAAGAGGGGAGGGAAAGTAGAAGCAGGGGGAGGCATGTGCAAAGGCCCTGTGGTGGGAATGAGCCGGGTGAGCACGGGGGTCTGAGAAAAGGGCCCCAGGGAAGAAAGGGAAGTGGTGGGTATAGGTATGGAGGCTGCCCAGGTCTACAGGGGCCAGGCCTCATCTTTAAACTTCGAAAAAGCCTGTTAAGGAGTTCTGCCTTTATCCTGAGAGCAGCAGAGACAACCTCAAAGGTTTTTAGGAAGTTACAAAGCAAGAGTACACAGCTGCTGTCACCACCGGGGGGGCACCCACCCCTTGATCAGAGGTTCTCCAGGCTGGGAGCCAAGTACTAGTCTCGGAGAGATCTGATCCTCTTGAAACAATGCAAAATGACGTGGGCTTGTCTCTTTTTCTAGGGAAAGGAATCACAGTTTTGAACAAGTTCTCAAAGGCTGCCGTGAACTACCCCGACAGGCGCCATCTCCTGGGGCTGCTGTACAGCTGGTGCACTGACAGCTAGCCCCTGCTCTGGCTTGTCCGGTCGGGCACCCACAGGACCCCCTCTGCTGAGGGCAGCACCTCCTGGGCTGGCAGAGGCCTGGGAACCAACATGCCTGGCTCACTGAGGTTTGCTCTGTGTGAGGGGCCTTCTTGGCCTCCCACCCCGCAGTGGGGCTTCGCTCCCTGTAGAAAAGCCCTCCCAGCTCTATTCCTGCCCACTCTGGGCCTGCATTGGTCAAGTGCAGCAAGAGCCTCAGGAAGGTCAGTTCTGTCCTTCGGCCAGAACTATGTGACTGGAGGTGTTAGTGATGTCCCCTCCCTGGGCCCCTGGTTCCTCCACTGGAAAGAGCGAGGAGGGGGCTCCATGTGCCCTGGGGGACCCTTCCTGGCCACCCAGCACTTCCAGGGGCTTCACGTGCAGTGTCTTCTGTGAGCTTCACAGCTACTCAAGGCAGCATTAATTATTATCATTTTTTAAATAAGGAGGTGGAAACGGAAACTCAGGGGGTTAAGTAATTTGACTGGTCGGTACTTCTCTCTGAGACTAGATAAGCCTGTCAATCAACAGAGCTAGATTACTCAGCCCTAAAAAAGAATGAAATAATGCCATTTTCAGCAACAGGGATGGACCTAGAGTTGATCATACTGAGTGAAGTCAGTCAGATAAAGACAAATATCATATGATATCACTTATATGTGGAACCTAAAATATGACACAAATGAACTTATCTATGAAACAGATTCACAGACATAGAGAACAGACCTGTGGTTGCCAAGGAGGAGGGGGGTTGGGAGAGGGATGGAGTGGGAGTTTGGGATTAGCAGATGCAAACTATTATACATAGGATGGATAAACAACAAGGTCCTACTGTATAGCACGGGGAACTCTATTCAACATCCTGTAATAAACCATAACGGAAAAGAATATGGAAAAGAATGTATATCTACACACACACACACACACACACATGCACACACACATCTACTTATAACTGAGTCACTTTGTTGTATAGCAGAAATTAACACAACACTGTAAATCAGCTACACTTCAATAAAATTAAAATAAATTAAAAAAAATCAATCAATCAACAGAGCTAGAATCTGCCCAGCAGAGAGACAGTGTATGTGTGTGTGTCCCTTTCAGCCCTGGGGAGCTCTCCAGGAGAGTCTGAGGAGAGGGGACTAAAGGTACAAAGGGATCAAGAATGCTGAGTTTCCAAAGTCAATATGAAGATGTACTCAGGAGTCACTCAATTTACCCTGAAAAACTCCTTGCATCGCCCATGAGCCACAGTTTTTGGAATAAACCAGGCTTGTCCAGAACCCGCAACCTCACCCCCAGGTAAGTCCAGCAAAGTTACACCTGCTGACCCACAGACACAGGGGGCCGGTGTGGAAACCCCAGGGGACGGGCCCATGTGCGTCTGGGGGTCGTGACCTCCCCCAGGGAGGCAGGATACTCACACATGGGCACAGGCAGGAGACAAGACACCCCCACCCCGAGAAAAAGCAGACTCAGGTCACTCACAATCGCGTGGGCAGGACTAAGGGGCAGAGATCGCAGCAACATTTACATCTCTCTCCTTAACCAGGAAGAGAATTGAATACATGTAACATAAATGCACAGACAGCACGGCTCCACTACACCAAATACACTGAATATCAGAGCACACTGACTTCTCCCCACCTCCCCACTCGCCAGAGCTCCCAATGAAATTACACCATCTTTCCCAAAGCCAAGCCTTGGGCCACCGAACACCCTCCCTCTGTCACTTATCCCTCCCCGCAGTTCAGGGGGCAGAGCTGCCCCAGGTGACTGCTGAGGCCCTGTCCTGTGATGCACAAGGGTGGACCTGTGTCTGCAAGGAGGATTCGACACCAATGTGTCGCTTCTTACAGCTTGTGCTCAGGACCCTGGAGGAAGAATGGCCAGGCCTGGTACACTTTTTGTTTCCAAGCGTACTTTGTGTCTTTCCTAGAATTAGGCTGCTAAGAAGAGAGCGAAGCAGGTGGTAAAGTTCACGCCGAATAGGTCTGACACCAACAGTCAAGAGGAACCGGAAGTGGAAGTTGGAAAGAGAGAGGCTCCAGCAGACTCCCCACCCACCCCTCCGCCCCAGTTCTACTCGCAAGCCTCTGGTTCCCTGAGTGCCAGCCGCATCCTCATAGCCTCAGGGCCTGTGGCAGCGGGAGGGGCCCTGAGACCCTGAGGAGGAGGCTGCCGGTCCCTCTGTCACCTGCCTTCAAGGGCGCAGAGAAGGCAGCTCTTTGTCCCCCATCTTTACCCTCCATGCTGATGGACTGTGTGGCAGTAAAGTCCTCCCAGTGGCACAAATGTCCCCTGACAGCACTGCCCCACCCCCGATGTCTACGATGTCCCCCTCTGTTGTCAGCCTTTCCAGCCTTTGACCTGCCGTACTTTGGGGACCCCCACCCATTTGCACATCCTGTGGTGGCCTCTCTCAGCGGGCCAGGACCACGTGACAGCCACGGGCGCCACGTGCTGAGTCTTCCTGGTCTCATTCACGAATATAAACTTGGTGAGGTAGGATCATGCCACTGATATTTTCTTTAGAACATACTTACCTGGAGCATACGCCACCATTTTTTAAAAGCCCTAGATGAGATCTTAGAGGATCATTCCAACTCCTCCGTCCCTCGCCAGCCTGGTGACCTTAAGTTCTCTGCCCCTCAGCTGCCTCATCCGTGATGCAGGGATAATGGTACCCGCACCTCACGGGGCTGTAAAAAAGGCAACACTGAATCTCAGCTAAGGGCACGCAGCCTGCTACACCGCTGGAATCCTGATCACACCCCCATCTCTTGGCAGGTGAATTCTCAGCAGTGGTACTTCCACTTGGGAACAAGGAAGAAATCACAAAACCTGCTGACGGCTGATGCACATGGGGGATCCCTCCTCCCCCTCATCTTCAGAAAAACCTCTTCCAAACCAAGGTGAAACTTCCCGCAAGTCCACAGAAATCAGAAAAGTGAGCCCCAGAGCAAGGCTGGTTTAAAGCACTGGCAAGACCACACTCCCAGGCTCTTTTTCTGAAAATCCATAAACGTGCACTCACTCGTTAAATCACCGGTAATTATGCCTTCCCAGGACTCTTTTTTCAGGATTGCATACAAAAATCTGTCCCTAATAATGAATAAAAGACTATATTAAAACTAGACTTGCAAACGGGCTCACAAATGAAAGCTCCTTTTTAATTAGCCTAGGAGCTGAGAGAAGCTGAAAAACACTGAATAATCCATCTTTCCGGGACATAGCTAGTCCTCATGCTGGGAGATTTTTGCTTTAAATCCCACAAATTGATTTATCAATAAACGTAAGGCCAAGCATTAAGATTTTCAAACTGATAAATTTAAAATAACTCTGAGGAACCAAAATATTCCGACAGGGCGTTGACTCTGGAAAGAAAGCACAGAATCACGGAAAGCAGCTCCGGGGAACTGGTCTTCAGGGCCCACAGTGCCGGCATTCATGGGCAAACGGGTCCCTGCCTGTCCCCACAGACCCATTTCAGAGGCTGTGCCATTTACTGGGCGCTGGTCTGGAGTTCTGGTGGGGAGGGGTTTCAAGAGAAGCTGGATGAGCTGTGTCCCAAGCGGTGAGGGTGGGTACCAAGCAGAGGCGCCTCTGCTTCCATCCACGGATGGATGTCATCTTGGGGGTGGCTCAACAGTGTCACGTTTAGGGACTTTCAGTGTCAGGGCTGAGGGACCATTCGGGGGAGGTCTCTGAGCTACAACCTCGGGGAATTCAAGGCATAATGAAGCACTTGATAATGGCATTTTACCATAGCCAAATAGGCCACAGACATAGGGCAATAATTTAAAATGTAAGCCCATGTATTTACATACAAAATTTCAAGTGGACCCATCTAATGTTTAAAATGAAGGGTTGGAGGGACTTCTCTGTCAGTCCAGTGGTTAAGACTCATCGCTTCCAATGCAGGGGGCGCGGGTTTGATCCCTGGCTGGGAAATTAAGATCCTACAAGCTGCACAGCAGCCAAAAGTTAAAAAAAAAAAAAAAGAAAAGAAAAATGAAAGGTGGGAAAAAAATGTCACTTCATGCCCTATCAACAAATGCATGGAAGGTGCTGGATCAGTGCAGGGAATGGAGTGAGGAACGAAAAACAACCCACCTCCCCCACCCGCCCTCCCCATAACCCACACCCCAAAGGAGCCCTGAGGACAGGAACCAGAACCCTTGGCTTTGAAGTCTGGAGATTCTTAGAAGCATTCTGTGTGAAAAATCAGAAAAATTGTGTGTTACAGAGCTCACATTTAATTAGTATGAAAGAAAGGGGGACGTAGCTACTGAAAGGACTGAGACAAACTTAAAGCCTCACAAGAATGAGAGACGGTCCCCTGACCCTCTCCAGGCCCGTCGACAGCAGGAATACATGGGGGTAGGGGGTGGCCAGGAAGGGGCCTTCCACAATCTCTCTCCAGAATCTTCCTTCTGCTTTCTTCACTGAGAAGTTCTAAGTAGAACTTTCAAGCAGAGAGAAGAAGTGAGGGCAGCAAATACCAGCTCTGCTCCAGGGATGCTACGGCCGAGGGTCTCAGCAGAGGGTGTTACGTGGTGTCCCACACACGCACAGCCTGAAGAGTTTGTCCAGCGCTGTGCAGAGTGAAGGAAGGCTGCAACCCCTACCGGCTGCCTGGAAGGAACAGGGCAGTCGAGATCCCGAACATCAGAGGCCGACCCTTCACGCGACACTGACACGAAGTCTCCAGGCTTTACATGACAAGCTTTAACCTCAGCCGGGACCTCACCCAGAACTCTGGCCTGTAGAGACACTTCTTGCTCAAGCCCCCCTCTCAAATGTCTAAACCCCAACACAACCTAACTGGGCTCCTGTGCTCTCTCTCCAAACGAATCCCCCCTTGAGTCTTCCCCACCTTAGTTAATGGCTATTCCATCCTTCTAGTTGCTCAGGTCAAAAGCCTGGTATCACCTTGCTCTCATACCTCACATCCAATCCAGATGTGTCCGATGAGGGGTTAATATCCAAAATATACAAAGAACGCGTACAACTCAACATCAAACAAAACCAGACAGCCCGATTGAAAAATAGGCAGAGGACCTGAATAGACATTTTTCCAAAGCAGACATACAGATGGCCAAGAGGCACATGAAAAGATGCTCGACGTCACGAATCATCGGCGAAATATAAATCAAAACCACAGTGATGTATCACCTCACACCTGTCAGAACGGCCATCATCAAAAAGATCACAGGTAACAAATGCTGGAGAGCGTGTGGAGAAAAGGGAACCCTCCTGCACTGTTGGTAGGATGTAAACTGTTGCAGCCGCTACGGAGAACAGTACGGAGGTTCCCAAAAAACTAAAAATAGAACCACCGTACAATCCAGCAATTCCACTTCTGGGTATTTATCCAAAGAAAATGAAAACACTAATTAAAAGAGATATACGCACCCCTCTGTTCATAGCAGCCTTAGTTATAATAACCAAGATATGGAAACAATCTAAGTGCCCATCAACAGACAAATGGATAAAGAAATTGTGGTATAAATATACCATGAAATATTATTCAATCATAAAAATGAACGAAATTCTGCCATTTGTGACAACAGCGATGGACCTAGAAGGTATTGTGCTAAGTGAAGTAAGTCGGAGAAAGACAAATGCTGTAAGATTTCACTTATAGGTGGAATCTAAAACGAATGAACAAACATAACAGAACGGAGTCATAGATTCACAGAACAAACAGGTGGTTGCCAGAGGGGAGACGAGAATTAGATGAGGGAGATTAAGAGGTACATACTTCCAGGTGCAAAATAAATGAGGCATGGGTATGCAGTGCACAATGTAGGGAATAGCGTCAATGATTATGTAATATCTTTAAAAAAAAAAAAAAAAGCCTTGGCATCACCTTTCACTCATACCCCACATGTGATCTCTCCACTTCAGAATTCATCCAGATTCCCAGCCTGTGTTACCTCCGCACCACTCCTGCCCTGGTTCAAACCACCATCGCCTTTTGCCTGGATTATTATCATAATCTCCTAACTGGTCTCCTTGCGTCGCCTTCCCCCTCTTATGGTCTAGTTTCAACAAGCAGCTGGAACAACCTTGCTAAACTGAAAGTCAGATCATGATACTCTTCTGCTCAAAGCCCGCAAGGACTTGGCAGCTCACTTAGTGGGACGCCAACACCCCTGCCGGTGGCCCCTTGAGGCCCCACGTGACCTGGACCCAGTCACCTCTCCGACGGCATCTTCTCCCTCCCACTTCCCTTCTCCCAGCTCCAGCCACACAGGCTTCCTGTCTCAGACCAGCATGCAGGGATGCCCCTGCCTCTGGCCCCTCTGCCTCTGGCCTTGTTCTCTCCACCAAGACACACTCTCTGGGTAATCGACAAAGCCTGCTCATCATCACCTTCTTGGGTCCTTCATCTCCCCCTGGGTCTTTGCTCAGCTGTCACCTTCTCGGTGACGTCTTCCCAGCCGCCACCCCAACCCATCCCAAAGTCCCACTGCTCTCTCCCCGCCATTCCTAGATCCTTTATTTTATTCCCAGGTCCCTTCCCGCCTTAATTTTTCTCCATAGAACCTAGCACCTTCCAAAGCACTATATTGTATTTCCCCAGCAGAAGAGAGAGCTCTGTGAGAACAGAGATTCTTCTGTCTGTTTTGCTCATTCAAGTACCCATGGCTCCCAAGGCAATGGCTGGCAACCAGTAGGTGCTCAATCAGAGCGTGCTAAGTCAATGAAAGGTGTTCTCATCTCCTGGGGTTTGGAAAGGGCTTCCAAGGAGCCGTGTATGCCCTGAAACTGAAAGCCACATTCTGTGCTGGATTTTTCTTTTTCCTGAGAGTCTACAGCCAGAATCTCACGGGGATTTATGACTCAAAAGAAGTTGAAGAACCACTAACACAGGTTCCTGAATTTGACAAGGATGATTATAGTTTCCCTCAAACAATGAATAACCTTCATTCACAGCTGTCTGCTAATAGAGAAACGTGTGATCCAGGAGTGGTCTGATTATACTGGGTTTTCCCTTCAGAACTGCAAGCCCAGCGTCCAGAGATTTGCCTCGGGAATTATTTATGAGCAGATTTTGAATAGGCAGCACTATGATCTTCATTGTCTGTGAGCCAGAAACTGGTGAGAATGAAGAAAAATGTGTTTTCATAGATTTGCAGCCAACTCTAATATTCATACAGAGCTGGAAAGAAAAGGATCTGTAAGGCGGCTCACACACTACTAGCAGGTGAAGATCCAGGTGGGCAGCCTAAGAGGCAAACAGCTGCATCCCACTTACCCCATCACCTCGGCCGCTTTGGGAAATGACCAGAGCCTGGCTCCCAAATAGCAAAACCCATCCATATTTCCAACTCGCCCACTTACTCCCAATTCCGTAACGAAACAAAAACAAAGGCCTCCACACACAAATCCTCAAGTGTCCATCAGGTACACAAATGTCCCTTGGTCAGAGCCCAACTCCACCCAGCGATTTGGCTTACCTTCCCCGATCATTGAGACCCCCACGGACATGCCCATGAACTTGCTTTTGGTCCATATGTGAGTGTTGATGCACAGCCTCTTCTCCTTGCACTCACAGTAGAAGCAGGAGATGGGCGGGTGGTGGGACACCTGCTCGGCCACGAACCGCATTTTGTAGTTCTTGGAAGGGTCGTCGGCCATCGGGTGCTCATGGCCGGAGGGAGTAGGAGTCGCAGTCCTCTTGGGCTTGAACCTGTCCTTGGGAACCTCCCAGGAGCAGTGGAACGTCTCGCCGATGATGGGGTTGTAGGGTTTCTTGGCCAGGGTGCCTTTGCGGCCCTCGTGGAAGGCGGTGAGGTAATACTCCACGAAGCCGATGACCCTGTCCTGTGGCGTGGCCCCTGTGGTGACAGCCAGCAGCAGGTCTGGGTGTGCCAGGAAGTCTGCGTACATCTCCAGCAAGGACCGCTTCTCGAGAATGAACGTGGGAAGCACCACCTGCGGCCAGAGGAGACAAAGTCAGACAGCAAGCCCTGTGGGTGCAGGAGAAAGCTAGAAAGGAAAACGTCAAGCAAGGTCGTAAGGGCGGGTACCAGGGACCAGTTCCTCTGATTTGCGCACACGTGACAAATCAGAGGAAAGGACATCCAACGCCAACCCAGCTTCATGGATTAGACTGCTCTGAGCCATTGTCCTCTCTGCTCACCTGGGCTGAAACAGCAGCCTCTGTCCCTCCCTCCACGGCCAGTGCCCTGCTAACACGCAGCCCTCTTTCACACCCCATCATTTAGAGACGTGAAGCAAATAGCTCCAAAGGGCTTCTTCGTATCCTTCCTGCCATCAGGCACGACCAAGGGGGATGCTCAGTGTGTTCCCACAAACACAGATACGGGGGCTCGTTGGTGCTGCGTCAAAGCGGGGCCCAGGTAGAGCAGGACCCACCACTAAGAACATCTGTTTGGAGATCTCTGTAGGAAGAGCAGCGTATAAACCCTCACAGGATCAGGGCAGGGAAGGAATGTGGAAAGGGCCCGACAAACGTCTCCGGAGGCAAGGCCAGCTAGCGGGCAGTGTCCACAGTGGCTGCCATGGAGAAGAGGGGCCATGGGTAGAGGCTGCCCCCTAGGCTGGGTCAGAAGAAATGAGCAGAAGTTACAAAGAAGTAGGCTGGTACTTAATACTGAAGCTTCTGGTAAATGGACTGGCACAGGGGCCATCCCCTCAGTGTGTCATTGGCCCCATTACTGAAGACAGATAGAAACGTGGATGCTCTGTCAGGCACTAAGGGACTCCTCGTTGGTCCAAAGTGGATCCAAGTGGTCCCTCAGGCACCATACAACCCAAGTGCCTAGAACCCAAGAATTAGGTCACTTAAAGCAAATGATGGACTTTCTGGGAAGCTGGTAAGCCCTCACCATCCCTGATATGCTATCACCCCCCCCCCCCCCGCCGCAGTGTTCTGATGACGTATTACCATTCCACCCCTCGGCTGCAAAAAGACAAGCTTGCGTTGCCCTGGAGCGTCTCACTCTGCTTCTCGTGGTGGCAGTCACGGAGTTCTGAAGCTGGAAGCCCAGCCCTGACCCGCTGGCTCCCCCTTGAACCGTCCGGGTAAGGGAAGGGGTTGACCGAGGTCACGCAGCTGGTTTACACTCCTCACTACATGGCCAGGTCTGTCCTTCTGTCACATCATAGGCCCCAACTCCCACAAAAGCATTGCTAACCAATAATACCACACACAGATCTGTGACCTGGCCCCCACTTCAGCCTGCTGGGACCCTTCCTAGGGAAAGATGGAGATACCGTGGAAGTGAGGTGTCCCGACAGACAGGCGGACATGAGACAGACAGGTGGATATGAAAGCAGCAAAGCACAGAGATTTCAGAGGAAACTGGGGGAAGCCCAGCCCGCTGGGGAGGTGAGGTTGGTACCCCTTCTAATGCTTTTCTGTCCCACTTGAAAACTATGTCAGAGGTCAATGCACCCTCGCTAGGTCGCAAAGCAGCCAGATATAAAATGAGCATGTCACACAACCCAGGTATCACAGCAACACTCCCAATCTAACATGTCTCTCTGGGTGTCAGAAGTGAGTGATTTCTACATTCCTTCTGAGTGTCTTTCTGCTTTACTTTTATAATAAACTAGAAGAAGAAACGTTATTTAAAACACAGCTATGCAAATTAATGGAGATTTCCTAAGTTTCTTTGAGCCACAACTTGACAAACTTGAGTATCTGAGCATCTGAGATGGCCGGGAAAAGTGCATCCTGGCTCAGAACCGCCTTCAGACGCCACTGCTATGACCTCCTACGTCTCTGCGTGGGAACAGGTCAAGTTCAGCTGCCGTCCCCGCGCCCTGTGAGGCCTGCCCTTCTCATGAGCCTCACGGGGGCCTGGCTGCGCCTCCCATGCCTGCCCCCCACAGAGCCACTCAAGGTCCCCCCAGGAATGCTCCCCACCCAGGCTGTGCAGGTTGAGGCTGTGGATTTCAGCAACCTTGGAACTCCCCCCCACCCCCACCCCCGGCCCATGCGACCAAATCAATTGCAAAGTAAAGAAGCCACCAAGGTCCGCATCTCCAGACCTCCCTGAAACACTGCATTCCTGAGCTCCCTCCCGGGCAGGGGGCCCTCTGATGGAGGGCAGGGGTGGGGTGCAGAGTTACACTGAGGAGCTCCACGTGAAGACGGTCCCAAGACCCGGGTTCCTCCTCCCCCACCCCGTGGGATGGGGCGTCTCCGACAACAATCCCACCTCTGGTCAGGGCTGCACCCGAGACTGAAATTAAAAGGAAAGAATCGGGTGGATGTTTACGCTCTCATGGGGTACTTTGGAAAAGGGCAAGAGTTTAAGGCATTTCCCCTAACTTAGCATTTCTGAACTCAGAAGCTGAAGGATTAAAACAAAACAAATAGAAAAAAGAACCCCACTCAGAATCCCAAATCGCTCAGCATCAGAACCCGAAGGCCCCTTCGGGATGCTGCAGGTCAAGGCCCTGGTCTCACAGGTGAGGGGACAGACTGGGGAGAAGGCAGGGAAGGTGTAGGAGAATGTGGGGAACCTCAGGGCTCCCAACTGCCCCCCGAGTTCTGTCCATCACCCGACACATCACAGTTCTCTGCTTCGGGCCAACGAGAGCATCTTCTTTCCCTCAGAGGACGAGGGAGGTGAGCGGTCACTGGACGTCAGAACCGGGATGGCTGGGCCACCCCCTCTCCTGTCCCTAACACGCAGGGGTCAAGAGGCGGCCCAGGGGGAAAAGGTGGGACGAGAGCCCCACCTTCTAGTCCGTTCTACTCTTCCTGGATGACAAGGCAATCCACCAACCCAAAGACTGTCATTAATGTGCAGATGGGAGGGAGACCACAGGCAACTAAGAACACTCACGGTGCCCCCTGTCTGGAAAAATACAGCTGACGCTTCCTAACCCGCCTTCCAGCTGTCACGCCTGCCACTATTTCTTCTCCACACCACAGCTGGAGTCATCTTTCTAAAATCTCTGTAAGACACAAAGTCCAGCCTGGCCCCCACCTCCTCCAGTCCCACAGTATCCCTCACTTTCTGCCCCAGCCCTCCCCTCACAAGTACGTACACACACACACACACACACACACACACACACGAGTTCACTCCTGTTTCCTTTTGCTGCCCTCCCTCCTGCCCTCGTCTAAGTGAGAAACAGCTACTCAGCTCATAGGAGGTAAACTCCTCCGTGAGGTCTTTTCTGACACCTCCTCCTACATCCACCCCCCCCTTCGCTGTACCCATCACGCACCCACATTGTAGCATCCACAGGGCTCTTTTTGCTCTTATCAATGCTATAAAGAGCATTATTGGCACAACTGGGGGGGAATTTTACTATGGGCGTGTAAGAAACAGTATCAAAGCCATGTTAAATTTCTCCAGGGTGACAAATGTGTCGTGTAGGAGAATGACCTTGTTAGGTCATTGATAGCCCATTGAGGTCCACTCACTGATGGATGTCAGGGAAAAGTGTCATGTCTACGACCTACTCTGAAATGGCTCATCAAAAAATAAACACATACGTACATGTGCGTGTGTACCTGCTGTGTGGCGGACATAGAGAAGAAGCAGGGAGAGAGTGGGAGAGGGGAAAGAAGAAAGAAAAATACAAAGTGGCATAATGTTAACAATTGGCCAATAAAGGTGAAGCATATATGTGGAAGTTCATTGTTCTATTCTTGCAACTCTACTGTAGATTGGAAGATGTGCTAAATAAAGAGTTGGAAGAAAAAGAAAAAAAAAAAGGCTCTACTAGGGATGCAATACCTGAGAACTTACTGTCAAAGACAACCCTCCTGAAATGAAAGACACAGGGAATGTGGTCTCACAGCCAACAACAGGTTCAACCCTCGAGGCATGTATTCTGCACTTGACAGTGATGCTGTGGCGTTGTCTGTGCTGGGAAAAGTAGAATTCCCAGAGAGATGGAGGAGAATGGGCAGGAGTGGGGTGACCATCTCCCCTTTCATCTCTTGCTGGTGTTTGTGCAGAATACCCAACCTATGTCCTTTCAAGCCAGCACATTGACCACTGTGGGCAAGACATTTCATTAAAGTGGATTCTCTCTCTTCTATGATCTCCCTGACTTCTTGTTGGTCCCTTTGCCAATAAGTCACTTAATCATCTGTTTCTTGGGCAGTGGACACTGCAGACAGGGAGCCACAAAGTGGTGAGGACTAACTGGACTGTCTGCCTCCAACTGAGCGGTGAGCGATGGCCCAGCTGCTGAGACTTATGGCAGCCAAATGGCTGCAATCGCTACTGCAGATTTATTGAGCCATCAGTCAGGGCTGCCTTTTCTGCCATTAACATAATTAAGACGATAAACTACTTTGGGGAAAGGAAAAAAAAAAGAAGATCTGCACTCAGGATTGAGAGAACAATTAATTACGGCTAAAGTTGCATCAATCTAGAAGTAAATAACTTATCTTTGGATTGGGATCTTAGAATTTGGAAACAATTGATCACCCATCGAGAAAGTCAAAGGGTCCCCCTAAAGAGCAATGGTCCCTTCCCCACAAAGGGAAGCACAGCAGGCCTCCGTCCGATATGGAAGGCCAGAGCAGGTTCCACTTCTCCAAAGAAACATCAGTTAACCTAATAACCTTGAGAGTCATCTACATAATACTCTGTTCTCAGTCTGGGAAACCTACCCGGTGCAAACAAGCAAGGAAGGGAGGCCAAAACTACCTGAGAGTGACCTGTGCAATCCTTCAAGGAAACCAGGGGAAGTACATAAAAATCCAGCCTTACAAAATGAGCAGGAGAGGATTCACACTGCCAAAGGCCCACGGAATGCTCCCCCTGGTTTCCTTAAAGGGCCAGCTCCCTTCCTGTGCATCTCATGGTGCTTGGGACACCAGGAAAGGCACTCATTAAAACAAATGATACAAGTGAACCTACTTACAAAACAGAAATAGACTCACAGACATAGAAAACAAACATGGTTACCAAAGGGGAAAGGTGGGTGGGAGGGATAAATATGGAGGTTGGGATTAACAGATACACACTACTATATATAAAATAAACAACAAGGACCTACTGTTATAGTACAGGGAACTCTACTCAATATTTCGTAATAACCTATAATGGAAAACCCTCTGAAAAAGAATATATATATATATATATATATATATATATATATATGAATCACTTTGCTCTACACCTGAAACTAACAGAACATTGTAAATCAACTATACTTCAATAAAAATTTATTTTTAATAAAAATATTTTTTTTTAAAAAAGGGCCCCTGGGCTTCTCTGGTGGCACAATGGTTGAGAGTCCGCCTGCTGATGCAGGGGACATGGGTTCGTGCCCTGGTCCGGGAGGATCCCACATGCCGCGGAGCGGCTGGGCCCGTGAGCCATGGCCGCTGAGCCTGCGCATCTGGAGCCTGGGCTCCGCAACGGGAGAGGCCACAAGAGTGAGAGGCCAGCGTACCATAAATAAGTAAGTAAGTAAGTAAATAAATAAATAAATAAATGGCCCAGCTTGCAGGAGAGTCAGAAACCGTGAGCCGAGGTTCATCTCTTGGCAGCGACAACCACGTGGACCTGGGCAAATTTCCCCTTTAGAAGAAGGAGCTTAAGCACAGCACTGTTAATCCGTGCTTGTTGTGACTGACGCTGGAAATTCAACCTAATAAAATGAATCAATCAAGGAAAAAGCTGTGAGTTCAAGATGTCCACTGTATCATTATAACACCAAGAAGCCACTTGTGGAGGAAGTACAAGACAACGCAGTGACCTGGGGGGAGGTTATGCATCCGTGAGCAGGAACGCAGGCCATGAGAATGTTCTCGTCCTTGAACCCAGTGGCAGGCACGTGGGTGTCTGTCGTGAGGCAATTCTCTATCCCGGGGGCACACAAACCGCAACCACAAACCACGTCTCCTCTTGGTTCAACAAACAGCTCTACTGGAACCATTTAAATAATTCTTTAAGAATCATAGAAACTTCACAACGATCTCAGCAAGCTTCTCTCTCAATGTACAAATCTTGTCTAACATCCTTGAGGACAGGATGTGCACGGGGCACCCAAGGAGTGTTCAATCCACCTTTGCTTTGCACTAGTTTCAACCACAGTCTGCAGCCCCAGACTCCCACCTGCTCTATGGAATCAGTTATGCCTTCTGGAAGGGCTCACAATCCCCTCTTCCAGCAGATCTCTGTCCCATCTGAATCTGTAAAATTTGAGTTTAGACCAAATCCCTTGAGGAATCCACAGAGGTCACAGGCCCAACCTGGACCTTGCTGTTCCCCACAACCACCCCCCCCCCAAAATCTCAATTTCAAGCACCCCCCTCCTCTCATCACCCGGTACGTCCAGCTCACTCCATCACAGCCCCAGCCCCAAGACCCCATCACGTCCACCATCCCCTGTCGCCTCATTTCCCTCCACGCCCACCATGGCATGCCTGCCCCACCTGACACTCACTCCCTTGATCTGCCACCACCACCACGCCCTGGCCCCTCGGCCCTCTCTCCCTCTGGGGGGTCAGCCAGCAAACCCCAACCCTGGTTTAATCCACCTCCTCACGTTCTCCGAGCCTCAACCTGGCAGCTCAACTTACCTGGAGAAAAGAGACACATGCTTGTTGGTCTCACTTTAAATTCGTGACCTAGAATCCTTACGTGCCCCGCCCCGGGGCGGGGCGAGGGGCAATCCTGCCACCTCCTTCCTCCGTCTGAGAGGGCCACTCATCCCTGCTGCCTCCTCCCTCCCCAAATCTCTAACAGCCCTTCCCTCTTCATCACCCTCACTGCTCTGAATCCTTGACACGTGGCTGTGCAGATGTGGGAGCAAGACGGGATTATCCCTGCTTTACAGGCAAGGAAACAGAGACATTCAGAAGTGAGGTAACAGCTGGGGCGCGTCCCGGCTCAGAACCACGTGCGTAAACACAGAGCTGAGGGTCCCCCGGGGTCCCCGCCCCTCCGCTCTGCTGCTTGCCTCCTGCTACAATGGTGGGCTGTCCTAGCTAGGGACAGACTCTCCGCACCTCATGGGATCCCAGAACCCCTCCCCTCTCAAGTTCCCGCAGGCATCCCCGCCCTCTCTCCCGACCTATCGTTCCCATCAGCATTCAAACATCTTCAGAAACCAAAGTTCTTTGTTCCAGAGCTTCGTCCCAATTTTCTGCTTCCCTTTTGCATCAAAGCTCCTTGAAACGCCATCTTTACTCCCTGTCACCACTTTTCTCCCCATCCTCCCTTGAAGCCACCTAATCAAACTTTGACCAAAACAAAGGCAATGGTCCCTCTGCAGGCTTGTTGGCTGCAGTGCCTCGCAGCGGAGAACTCCCTTCTCCTTCAAACACTGCCTGTGTGTGACTTCATGTCATCATGTTCCTCTGCTTCCTACCCCCACTCCCCTCAGCTGACCCTCCTCAGTCTCCTCTGCTGGACCCTTCTCATCTCTCCAGCCTTCACATACTGGAGATTCCCCGGACTCGGCCTTTGGACTTTCCCCCTACATCTCTACTCACTCCCTAAAGGGGGGTTACCATCTCCCGAGTTGGACCACCCTCTGCACATTGTTCACTCTCAAACTGGTACCCAAGCTTCACTCACAAACCCCAGGCTTCTATCCTCAGCTGCCTACACATCCTCTCAATTTGGATGCAGAATTGAATGGATCCCTCAGACCCAAGAGACCCAAGGTTGAATCTGGGATATCCCCCGAAACACCCCAACCTCCTCTTCCCATAGCCTCTCCCCCCTTGGTAAGCGGGGCTGGTGGTCTGCTCCACGGGTGGCCCTCGATGAACCCAAGCCCCTGGAATTCACACCCCTGAAGAGTCCCCTTGTGGTACTTTAATCAACAGAGTGGAAGTGACACAGTGTCAGTTTGGGGCCCAAGGCTTATCAGCACCCAGTTTGGCCCTCCTGGGAGTTTTGAGCCACCGTGTAAGAGTCTGGCAACCCAGCTGGACAGACCATGTGGGAAGGATTCATGGAGACAGAAAGGTTACAAGATTTCTTGAGGAGAGAGAGGCCCAGCTGTCCCAGCCACGTTCAGCCTACAACCAGCCTACCAGCTGATGACAGGTACACGAGTGACCATTGGCAAGACCAGCAAAAGAGCCACCCAGCTGAGCCCAGCCCAGACTGTGAACATAAATAAAATGGTTATTTTAAGCCACTTCGTTTAGGGTGGTCAATCCCTCAGCAATAGGTCACTGAAACAAACAGCAGCTCTAATGTTTATTATTCCGGTTGCTCAGGTTGAAATCTTAGAGTCATTCTTTATTCCTCTTTTGCTCATACCTTACAACAAAACCACATGCAAAAAGGATACCTGTAGCCTGCTGGCACGTCTTCTAAGTACACCCAGAAACTGCCACTGCCCTTGCCATTGTCTGTCACTTCCTCCATTCCCACCCTGACCCTGCTGCCTGCACCCCACTTGCCCCGTCCCAGTTTACTTTCTATAAAAGAGTCAAAATAATCTTTTCAAAATACAAGGAAAGCCCTGCATTCCTTTGTTCAAAACTCTCTGACAGCCACCCACATCATCCATAATAACACCCCAAGTCCTCACAATGTCCGGCGAGGCCCTCCGATCCAGCCCCTGCTGTCTTGCCAATTTAATTTCTTGCCAACCCACGCGGGTCAACTCTGATCCAGACACAATGGCCTCCCTGCTCGTCCTCAAAATGCCAGGCAAGGGCCACCTTGGGCCTTGTCCACTCACTGACACGGCTGGCCCGAACAGCTTTCCACTACATGGTCACCTGGCTGGCTTCCTCATCTTCACCTGGCCTGTACTCCAGTGACACCTGGAGAGTCCTGCGCTGAGCAGCTCATCTAAGAGGCTCACCGGCCCCATCAGCTTTCCATCCCCACCCGCCATGCTCTGTGTCTCTCCACTGTGTTTGCATCTCCACATTCTTTTCTTTTCTCTCTCTAGCTTATTGTCTGTCTCTTTCCACCATCACACAAGCTCCGCGAGGCGTGGATTCTGTTTTGTTCACTGCTGCACTCCCAGTGCCTAGAACAGTACCTGGCAGGTGTAGTACTCAATAAGTACTTGTTAGATGAGAGAGCATGTGCGTTACTGACGGCTGCCTTTCATAGCCCTGAAAACATGGTAAAAATTGTCATAAACCCCCAAGCTCAACCTTGCATCCTGTGGGCCCCCTCCGCGGAGCCCACAAATTATCAGGGCAGCAACTCTGAAAAACATATGTTTCCCACCTGCTCCAAGGCCTCCAAAGGTTTCCCATCACCCTCAGGATCAGGTTCACCTTCCTTCAATGGCCCACAAGGCTCTGCAGATCTAACCCTAGCCCCCACTCCAGGTTCCCCCATGCCCCGCCAGCACACACTCCCCCCAGCCTACACTCCCCCCAGCCTCACCGCCTTCGCTCTCTGGCTTTGCCCAATACTGTTCCCTCCACCAGGAATGCCCTTCCTCTAGTTCCTTCCACTACTGCCCACTCACCCTCCAGGCTCAACCTACATGTCCCTTTGTCAAAGAGCCCTTCTGTGCCCTCCATCTTCTGTGGCTCCTCCTTTTTCCCTCATTTTCCTTCCTGGGCTACCCATGATTTGTGCAATTGTAGCAGGTTATCCAGTAGAGGAATTCACCAGCAACTTGGGCTTCTGGAACCACAACTGAGGAAGGAGGACAGACCAAGGTGCTTCTGGAGGCAGGACCAGATACCTACTTTGGGGGGCCCAGTGAAAGCAAAAATGCAAGTCCTCTTGTTCAAAATGATTAAGAATTTCAAGACAGCAACAGCAGAGCAGTAAACCAAGCCTGGGATGCTTCTGAGCATGGGATGTTATACAACCCCACTGGTCACTTGCCCAGGAAACTGATGACCACAGTTAATGAACTAAAGCAAAATACAGCACTCAAGGCCCAGTGAGGCTGGTGACCTGGGAATGCAGCTGTGCTGGACACCTCCACAAAGATGGGGCTGCGCACTTATCTTAGGGAGAGATCAAAGCTTCATCCTCAAGTCGTGGAAGGTAACCTCTCCAGGGTGCCTGCTCATCGAACCAAGTGCCATTCAGGCCAAGCTCATCCACTGCCAGCTTAGCACAAGCTTAACTGAATGACACAGACAAGAGCCAAGAAGAGACAATAAGGAAAGAGATAATCTACAAATAACAAATGCTGGAGAGGGTGTGGAGAAAAGGGAACCCTTCTACACTGCTGGTGGGAATGTAAATTGATATAGCCACTATGGAGAACAGTATGGAGGTTCCTCAAAAAACTAAAAGTAGAGCTACCATATGATCCAGCAATCCCACTTCTGGTCATATAACTGGAAAAAACCATAATTCAAAAGGATACATGCACCCCTATATTCACAGAAGCACTATATACAATAGCCAAGACAGGGAAACAACCTAAATGTACATCGACAGAGGAATGGATAAAGAAGATGTGGTACATGTAGACAATGGAATATTACTCAGCCATTAAAAAGAATGAAATAATGCCATTTGTAGCAACATGGATGGACCTAGAGATGATCATACTAAGTAAGTCAGACAGAGAAAGACAAATATCACATGATATCACTTATATGTGGAATCTAAAATACAACACAAATGAACATATCTATGAAACAAAGCAGACTCAGAGACATAGAGAACAGACTTGTGGTTGCCAAAGGGAAGCGGGTGGGAGAGGGATGGAGGGGGAGTTTGGGATTAGCAGACGGAAACTATTACATATAGGATGGATAAACAACAAGGTCCTACTGTATAGCACAGGGAACTATATCCAATATCCTATGATAAACCGTAATGGAAAAGAATATGAAAGAGAATATATATGTATGTATAACTGAATCACTTTGCTGTACAGCAGAAAGTAACACAGCATTATAAGTCAACTATACTTCAATAAAATTTTTTTTAAAAAGGGGAAGATACAATTTCATCAACATTTTTACAGGGCAGGGCAACGAAAGCCCAAAAGCCTCATGGGACAATAAAAGGTTTCCCTCTTCCTTTCACAAGTATTTCAGCTTGTCAAATGTTCCCCTGGTTTCTGAATAACAGCTTCTTCCCAGTAAATAAGTTAATGAACAACAGATTAGAAAAGTTTTTCTTTCTGATAGCTGACTGTTGGATAAACACGTTTGCTCTTTTAGGAAAAGGCGACGTACACTTCTCATGATTTCCATATTTTAAAACAAGAGGGACTTCCCTGGCGGTCCAGTGGTTAGGACTCTGAGCTTTCACTGCAGGGGGCATGGATTTGATCCCCCGTCAGGGAACTAAGATCCCACATGCCGTGCGGCACAGCCAAATAAAAAAATTAAAAAATAAAACACAGGAGCCAGAAGGTGATGTCTCTGAGACACTCCACCTGCCGTCATACAGTCCCCTCAGTGCTGTTGGGTTTCTCCACATCTGACCTGGGCAACTTCAGTTACTCTGACAGTCTCTCTCCTGTATCACTCAGGAGTCTACATTGAATTAATAGAATATGATCCACGATGCAAATATATTTCACATGGTGACCCAGTACACACGTATCAACAGAACTAAAAAGTTTCACCTGCTGTACACTCTGGTATTTTCTAATGTATTTTATTTCATTTTTTAGAAATGATCATCTGACCCACTAAACTGGTTTTACAACCCACAAAATGGGCTGTGAACCAGAGTTTGGAAACATGGTTTGGGGTCAAATTAGTGATGTCACAGCCCAGATTCCAGCCCCCAGGTCTTCACTCAAAGCTCCGTCTGAGTGGTCTACACTCAGACAGGAATCAGAGAGGGGGCTTTTTAAAAGGCAAGCACTTAAGCGATTCTTCTAGCAAAAAGGATGCAAATGACATGGCCAGGTGACAGAAATTAAGAGAAGGCAGCAGGATGTCAGCTTGGTGTGTGGAGCCCCCGAGCAGAGGGCAGGGAAAGGGGAGACAAGGGAACCTTCAAGGTCACACTGCTCAGCATGCGTCCCCAATCCCATGGAAAGTAGTGCAGGTTCCCAGGATGTCAGACTCCCTCATGATCAAACCCATGAGAACACCCCCAAGAAAAGGCTTTTCTGTCCCCTCTGAGGCTCCCTGTTGTCGCTTTCCTCTTCAAAGAGCCTGTCTCACCCACCCCCTCCCTCTCGCTGGTCTGGTCTCCAGGCCAAGCTGAGCTTGTGGAATCCAGCCCCTTCCAGGCAGCCAAACAAGCCCACGACCCTCAAGGCAGTTTCCCCAGGCTGCACCTTCAGGGGCTCCGACCATTTCAAGTAGGCCTTCGGGATCCAGAACTTTCATTCCCAGCACACCCTCCCATGGTCACGTCCCTCCCTCCTAATCACAATGCACCTACTGAAACTGAGCAGGACCCTGTGGGGCTCCAGGGCATGGAAGCCTTTCAAACAGTTGCTAATCAGGGAAGGGAGGGGATGCAGAGACAAGGGAGGAGCAGTCAGGAAACAATAGTGCAGCCTTGGGGCAGGGTCCTGGTTCAGTCTCAAGGGATACACATTAACAATGTCTTTGAACTCTTCTGCAGAAAGAAAACCCTCAACAAATGGGAAATGTTAGCATTCTTCTTTCCAGAGAAGACCACCTGAGGCCAGACGGGAGGAGTGCAGGCCCTTCACACACCCTGATCCTTATCGGCAACCCAGCCCTTGAATTCCTTACCTCCCAGTTTGGGACACACAGTTTTGTGGGGCAGGAGCTCGCTGTGTCTCCCTTTGCCTGGCAAAGCAATAAATTAGCTATTCTTTTCTACTTCACCCAAAACTCTGTCTCCAAGATTCGATTCGGCACCAGTGCAAAGAAGCCAAGCTTTCGGCAACAGCATCAGGACGGGCAAGGGAAGCCGGGTGGGCTGGACAGCAGGCATCTCCCACCACCCACAACGCTCCCGAGGCCCACACACCTCTCAGCTGCATGCAGAGTGGCCTTCCCTCTCTCCTCCAGATCGAAGCCACTGCCCGGAGGCAGGGAAGGCTCCACGGGGGCCATCGCCCGGCCACCAGCGTGGAGGATGCTGGGTCCTCTTGATGAGGTTTCCCAGGATGGGCGCAGCACCAACAAGAGTTATTGTGCGTCTACCAACCAGCGGGCACACAGCTCTCCACGTGAGCAGCGAGGTCTGGATCATCAATGGGGTTAAGGCCAATGACAGCCAGCAACAGGAGGTGGCCAGGTGCCCAGAGGCGGGGTGGGGGGGGGGGTGGTGGTGCAGGTGGAGGCAGCCTCACTCTTTCCCACACCATTTCCTTCCTCCTGTTTTCTCTCTGTGGCCAATGCGCCACGTCCATCTCTCTAGGTCACCTTTAATCCTCTCCAGGACACAGCAGGAGACAAAGAAATCCCATCTTGAATTGTCCTTATCATCTTGTGTGCTTTCCCTGCCCTTGAAGCATTGCAGCTCCTCCAGAGAAGCAAATGCAAGGCTCATGCTCTGGGGATGATCGTTTACATAAAATATCCTTTCCAATAATCCCCGGAACATCCATACTTGACCGCAGCTCTGACCCTTCCCCACTCTGCATCCCCAGTCTCCGGAGCGGGAAAGCCTGTGAGGGACAGAAGGCACCCAGACAACTGGCCACAAGCCCCAGGGGACACGTCCACCTACCTTGGTCAGATCCATTCCAAGTTTGAGCTGAGAAATGAGGTGAAGGATTACACTGCGCTGATCCTCCATGACGCCCACTTCCGTCTCTTCCTGATCTTCAGTGTCACTTTTCTCATCTTCTGACAAAACCAATTCGGGGCCTGAGTTTGGCTAAAACGAGATCATCAGTAAAAATCACCAGCCTGGCCCTGAGAAGCTAGAAGCACAGCACTGAACCCATGTGCTTAGCAAGGGCAGAGAACCCAAGCCTGCCCAGATAGAGTTTCTCCATAAACTGGTCCTCCCAGCCGTGGGCAGAAGACGATCCTTTTTTTTTTTTTTGCGGTACGCGGGCCTCTCACTGTTGTGGCCTCTCCCGCTGTGGAGCACAGGCTCCGGACGCGCAGGCCCAGCGGCCATGGCTCACGGGCCCAGCCACTCTGCGGCATGTGGGATCCTCCCGGACCGGGGCACGAACCCGCGTCCCCTACATCGGCAGGCGGACTCCCAACCACTGCGCCACCAGGGAAGCCCAGAAGACGATCTCTGGGGTGCAGGCCCTACCTTTAAGCACCTGAGGAGCCCTCTCATCTTCCCCTCAACTGTGAGCGAGCCTTCTAGCCTAAGCACCTCCCCCGACAAGAAAGCTTCCTGCCCTCTAAGAAACTAACTATAATATTCAAGTGTGAGTCCCTTCACCTAGGCTATTCCCAAATAATATTCTCCTGTTAACTTGTACAACCCAGGGCACTATAGCTAATGTAAATTTCTGTTTATAAGCAAAAGTCAGACACCCCTGAAACTGACATTACCTTATTTATGGGAAAATTTACTCTGAAATTATTTCTATTCCCGTTAGTGAGTATCACTACAGCAAGTTAAAAAAAAAAAAAAAAAAAAAGGCTCAGTGCTGGCATTAATTTATGGAGGGAAGCAAAAATGAAAATGTAAAGAAAAAGTCTGAAATTTTATAATAATGCTAAGCTTCAACCTGGCTAACAGACCCTGCACATTCCTTGATGCAAGTTTTATTCATTCAGTTGCTTGATTCCAGTTTTCCAAATTACAGAGAAAGCAGGCAAGTTAATAAAATATGCAAGGTGGACTGCTGAGTGCATAATTTTCCAATACCTAGCTACCAAGAACTCTGGCTACAATTACAGCTGTCCTCACAATTCTGTTGAAAGAAATAATCCTATTCACCATTCTTCATTTAGGTATGTTCTCATAGTACTTGTTTCTATGTCAGCAAAATCACTCTACACAAAACGCTACGTAATTGTTTCTCATTACTGTTGACTGGTAATTACTAATGAACTTAACATAGAGAAACACGGGAGCCCACACATTTTAATATAAAAGGATACAGACTTGCCCGAATATCCAAGCAAAAACTGATCATTTTCAATCTCATTAGACAGAAGCATCTCATCTACTTCCAAAACACAAAAGTTATTTAGCGATCAAGGTGTTTATAATTGTCCTTCCTCACCAACACTCCAGAGCAAGTATGGTGCTCTTTCCACCAGGGTAGCATTTTTAAAATTTCAGTTGAAATGGACATTTACCATAGACATACTGCTCAAATTATTCCCAAGGCCATGGGGCTTTCCTCCAGCCACAAGTCAAGTTTCCATCATGTGCCTGGTTCCCTAGACTCATGTCATGTGTGTTATGTGACATCATTGGAAAGGTGCTTTGCTAGATATACTGAAATAACTGAGGGCCCCTGACCCCCACCATGGTCCAGAGAAGACTAACCAGAGGGGGAGTCTGGGGCCATGGGCCACCCTGATTCCACACCGGGAAATCAGAGACAGAGGGACAGGAGCCAGCACTTGCTATCAATGCCCGGAAGCCCCCTACCTCTCCTCCAGCTTCAGCTCCTGTGTTGCAGTGCCCATGGCAGCCAAGGTCACTGTGGTTACGAGTCTGACGGGCTAAAGCAGGGCCACCGTCCCATATACTTGCCCTCCTGACCTTCCCTGCTCCTTCCCCCTCCTCCTCTGAGTTTCAGGCAAGTTTTAAAGGGTGGCTGTCTCCATTCACTGTGAGTTTGCATTTCCCGTCAGTTGGCACCAAAGCCAGAGAGCTCAGACACACTCCTTTCAATGCCAAGGTGATGGAGCTGCTACTTCCTTTGCAGTATCGTGCTGGGTGGTCACCTATATTAGCAGACATCCCCTCCACCCAGGGCAGTGGGGCAGGAGAGGGCAAGGCCTGGGTATCTTGTGTGGCAGGAAAAAGGACAATTGAAAGCAAATCACGCTACCATCCTGCACTCAAGGGGGTGGGCATAGCTTTCAAGGTCCTTATACATCTCAACAAGAAAGGGAGCTCCATGGGAAAAGAATCTGTAAAAGAACAGATACATGTATGTGTATAACTGAATCACTTTACCCCTGAAATTAACACAACATTGTTAATCAACTGTACCCAATATAAAATAAAAATTAAAAACAAAAACCAAAAAAAAAAAGAGAGAGAAAAGGAGCTCCACCTGGAGTGCAATTGTTCCTGCTTGAAATTAGCTGCTCTCACAAAGCACTGATTGTAAACTAAACAAATCAATAGCTCACGCAAGTTTTATGAAGTAAAGAATTGTTCTTTCTTCTGAAAGTGTGATTTTCCCATCTGCTCACAAGCCAGTGCAACCCTCCCACCCACTGCCACACTCGCAGGGAGATGCTTACAAACCACAGGGACCAAGCGTCTCCTGCCGTCTGCCTTCCTTGGAAACCAAACGCAGCTGGTCCCTGATTTCCAGGAGCCAAGACGCCTTCTGCAAGCTCCCGCCACATCATACGAAGAACATACACTACTGTGCACACAAACGCCTCCAGCTTGTCCCACTTCAATCAACGTCACGTTTCCTGTGTCTGGTGATGCCGTCAGGGACACTGGCTCCAGCAAGGGGAATTAAGGCTGGTGCACAGGCCTCAGAAGCTGACTCACTCCAAGGCGACTGGCGACCAGAGCTCCTTGGGACCCTGAAGTCCCGCCAAGGAAGGAAAGGCCACGGGGAGCCTGACACACATCCCCTCACTGGCACAGACCCTTAGCAGACGGTGCCCTAAGCTTAAACAAGGATCCAGCAATAATTCTGTCTCCTGCAGCTTCGGAAAACTTGCAAAAATTCTCTTATCCAACCTTGAGTAAATAATCAGGGTTTAAAAATAAAGCTGGCTTCATTCATCACGTTGTCAGTGAACGTCTTAGAGGACACCCCCAATTCCACCCACACTGGAACTCAAGTCCATATGCAGAAGGTGAGACCACCCTCTGGTGTGGGCCCAAAATGGGGGTACGTGGATGGAGGGTAGGGGTTCCCAACAGGGCATGTCGGTCTGAAGGAGGTCAACTGGCCATGTAAACACCAATCTGTGGGCACCCGCAAAGCACCCATGCATGGTTAGCAGGGGCTCTGAGAAATGGAGATTTCGAAGAACCAGGCTTTGATGGAGTTTTAAAGACAGAAAACCTTCCCTTTTAGGGTCAAGGGTTTGCAGATTCTGCTGTTCTGATGTGAAACCCACAACAACGGAACGGTCAGTGGATCCAAGTCTGCTTTCCACAGTCAGGCCCACGTGCTCATCACATCCTCACCCCCCGGCTCATCAAGTTCCGCTCCTCTCCTGGGTACCCCTGTATGCCCACGCCCTCCTATACCAATGGATTTCTGCTTGTAAAGTGATGACAACCGTCCTGAGGTGATCAGAGGTGGCAGAACGGTCTTTCTCCACCTCAGAAGAAAACTGAAAATAAGAAATGGCTTTTTCTTATTTTCTGAGACAGTTCCTAAGACTGAGACAGTTCCTAAGACTCAAGCAAGAAGAATCTTTAAATACTGCCGTTCCCCAGAGAGCTTTGCAAATGAGCCAGCCTGAACCGTAAAAATGTACACAAACTTGAAGATAAAATGGGATTAGAATATGTTGTAAAGAGAAGCAGGCTTTGGAAAAAAGAGGTTTTTAATAAAAACAAAAAATTATGACTCAGTATTGCTTACCACATGAGTACCGCAGGACATGGGGTGCTCCAACAATCCAGTGACTCTTGCCTTGTTAGTAAATGGTGGGGGGACGGACAAGCAAAGGTGATGGACAGGAAAAGGCCACCTGGCAGCTGGGGTCCAGGGGCACCCCTGGTAGCTCAGCAGTGACCTGGGCCCTAAAGCAAGGATTCTTAATCTGGGCCCTATGGACACTCGTTAAGATACCTACCTATACCCTTGACATTTCATGTACAAATTGCGTGTCTGGGCATTTTATGGAGAGAGGGTCCTGCTCTCCATGGATTCTTAGAAGGGTATCTGTCCAGGGCTGACCTCAGGTCTCGCAAGGTCTGCAGGGTCTCAAGGTCTGAAGGGTCATGGAAGAGAGATGGGCTCTCAGGGTGGGAAATGGTTGAGTCAAAGACGGTCCCAGCACCTGCAGACGTGCCCCTGCCTTACCACCAAACTCTACTCCTTATCTGATAGGAGGCAGCTCCTCCACGGGCCAAGGACCAAAGCCAGAAGTAACACCGTGACTTGAGTTAGGTTTATGTGGGTCCAGCAGTCTTGTCAAGGGGGACACCAGTGTAGGGGAGACACTGAACATTCTTAGGGTCTCTTCTTTTTCACAAGATTTTAATTCTTCAATACAAATGCAAATTCCAAGCAAGACTGAAATTCCAACCTCTTTTATTCAATACACATATGTGATTTAATTACAATTGGAGTCAGTTCCAGGAAAAAAAAACCCAGGAAACAGACATTTATCTTTAGAGTCCATTCAATTCCCTGTCAGAGGCCTCACTCTACCCCCACGCTCCCAAATCCACCCCAACCCCCCTTCCCAGGCCTCGCTCCCTATTTTCCCTTCCTCAGACGGTGTACTTCTCTCTTCACAATGATCTCTCCTTCTTTCTTAACTGAGACCTGGCCCTCAGACAGCTGGGGTCAGTATAAGCAGTTGGATCTATTGTACTAACATCCTCTTTAACCTAATGTCTTAAAGGGCTGAACCCTGAGACTCAAGGCATTAGAGAGAGGCCTGGGCATTACCCAGCCTTCCAAAAAGCCTTTTCACTGTTGGGTGGGGAGCAGCTCCACAAAGAGCCCTGAAAACCCAGACATGCAGGTGTGAGGGGTCTCCTCCAGCAAGGATCGGGATGGACTCCTATAGCCATCTTCTGCCAGGTAAGAGGTATTCTTAACTAAACAACGTCTTCAGAGTAAAACATAATCCACTGAGCTCATGTTAGCCACCACCCTCCTGAAATTCTACCGGACCAAGATACAAAGCCAGCTAGGGAATGAACATTCTCCTCTGGCAGCGAACACACTTCAGCTCAATCATTTTTAAAGTCTGGCATCTCTCCCTGCACGCTGGTACCTTGGCATGGAGGCACGGGTGGGCTGTGCCATCCCAAAGAACCTTGGCATTGAACGCAAGAACCCAACGTAGCCCAGATATCGTCCTTACAGGAAAAGAGGGGGACACAGCCATGTCAAGAAGACTCTCTGGTATTCTGGGGCCAGCGAAAGGTGGGCAGCGGGGGAGAAGACCCAGAGCATCACCACCCTCAGATACCCTCAAATGAGAGCTATGTCTGTATCACAGCAGCAGGCAGAAGAGTAACCAGGAAATGACGTGTCCTCTTACGTGACGTGCTTCTCAAGCCCACAACTACACAGAACGTGCAATGACATGCAATCGCGGCCACCAGGGCGAGTCTGCTTTTGCTGACCAGGGGATAAAAGTCAAGAGAAGCTGGTCTTCCAGAAAATAAGAGGTTTTAGGAAAAATAGGAACGTGAAACATGGACAGAGCTTAGGGGGTCAGAGAGACTGGGAGGGTGGGTACATGGAGACAGACCAAGGGGACAAAAAAAAGGAAATCCAGTGAATACTGGAAGAAAAGCAAGAGGGTCTGAGTGTCTAAGAGGTACAAGTACCCACGGACCAACGACCAAACCAATTTTTTTTTTGGTTCTAATGATAAATGGTATTACTGTCTCTTTAATTTCTAGTCATTTTTTCATCTCAATAGTCACAGTGTATTTAACCAAGTTATCACAACCATTACTTGGTCCTCAGAGCACATCTTCATATCAGTAACATTTTATCAGTAAATCCTAAGAAGCCCCGCCTGACAGCCCAAGGTCACGAGAACTGGCACAGCTGGATCCGAGGAGCCGGTCCAACTTGGGGCTCAAGTCAGCAAGCATCAGCAGAGCCTGGAGCCCCCAAAGACAGCCAGACGTCCAGCAAATTCCACCAGTAATTTCTGGCCCTCATTCCCCAATAGGAAACGTCTACCCTGTGACTGTCAAGTGCACGGCCCTCCCTACCACGCGCTTGGGACAATTATCTCCCGAGGACAGACACAGACGTGAAGTTTGTCCTCTGAACGTGCAGTGGCTGCTCCTGGGGACCTACTGTTCTCCCCACGCTCAGCACAGGCGGGGTTTCTCCTCCAGAAGAGTCTCTCTAATTCCCCAAAAGTAGGCCATCCTTGCTCGGTGGAAGGGCTCTCGGTCGGAACGGATGGATGCTTGTCTCTGGTCACAAGTCATGCCAGAGGGCTGCAGTCAGCCACACGTCTTCGGATGGTGTCTGGTCCGGCTGACGGCCTTCGGCCCTGATGCAGGGCGGCAGCTGAAGGCTTCTCACATGTACTGTCCTCTCTGTGGAGCCACGTCGAAGCCAGGCCACCGACTGGGCCTCGGAGGCCACCCCCTTAGTTAGGGGACCTTATCTGGCCATTTGGAGGTAGGTGCAATGAGGCCACTGTGGCGAGGTGGGGGGGACCTGACGGAGAAGTTGGCTCTTATCCTCGACAGGTTCAAGTACAAGCATGTCCACGCAGCCTGCTCGTCCCAGCTGCCATCTGGGGGGCACTGAGTTGGCTGCCACTGCCATCATAATCCTTCTGCCGCCTCCCAGTGGATGTGCTGGCTTTCTGGCTCTACCCACACATACATACACATTTACCACACTTGGCTCTCACAGACTGCAAGGACAGATGCTTGTCCTGAGCAAAGGGGCCGACCTGCAGAAAGGTTAATTTTAAATCAAAGACATCCTGGAAGGCAGAAGGAAGTTGCTTCTGGGGAGGGGTGTGGAGCGGGGGGTACATTCGTCATCAGCCAAGGTCATCGGGAACATCACACCAAGAAGGTTTAAAAAGCGTTCCTTTCAAGACACGTGAGGTAAGCATTCAGAGGGAGGAGAATCGCCAGCCCTTTTCCAGCATCCATGTGTCTACTTGAAAATCATTTTAAATGAAAGCAGAAAAGAAAGGAATTGCGAAGGAGCAAAGGAAACCGCAAGAAAGCACCGCAAAGGAAAAACGAAGCAGCAGCTGCAAACAAAGAGGGAGGTGATTATTTTGCAGTTGAGGTTCTGCAAGCACATCAGCAGGACCCCTGGCCCTGGCATGTGGGCACCGGGAATCACGGGGAGGGTGCCAGCGTGGTGGGTCAGGCAATGTGCCAGCGCCGCATCCAGTGCTTTATGGCCTTTTTTCCATCAGCAGAAGTCCAGCCCTTTCCAGCCCAGCCCAGCACTGAAATCACAGCCGGGCCGAGGGCTCAGCAAAGCTCTGCAGGGTGAAGGGGCACGCCCACCGTGCCCTAGCCCTGGGTGGCACCAGCAGCACGGGTCACGCTTCCCAACTCACAGGAAGACCCTGAGGATGGGGATAAAGATCACGAGAAGGAGAAGAAAGAGGATGCATCACCACAGCTCTGCAAGGCAGCAAAGCATCCAGGGAGAGCTCTGCGTGGTGGCTGCAGAGAGACGGCCCTGGACATAAACCCTGAACCTGCCACCTTCCACCTGGCAGGCAGTCTCCTCACCTGTGAAGTGGAGATGGTACCACCCACCCCCTGGAGGGCTGCTGAGAGGCCCGGGGAAGTCAGGGCACGGGAAGTGGGTGCAGAGGGAACACTGAGCAAAAGCCTGCCGCCCTCGTGAGGCTGCAGCATCCTCATGGGCACATGGTGGACCTGCGGCCCCGGGGATCTAGAAACCACAGTTGAAGTGCCCATCACCCCTGCTTGTGCTCGTTCCCATCCCGGCAGCATCCTTCTGGAAGCTGCAGGATGCTTCCCATGCTGTCTCCCAGGCCCTCCTCAGCAATGATGACACCGAGGGTTCTGGGGCTGCAAAGGTCCAGGCCCCCCAAATAGTCCATGGCCCTGACCATGAGGTAGCATCACTTCCTGGATCTGGGGCTGCAGCAGAAAGGGATTCATAGAAATCCATCCTCCAACAAATCTCAGCCTAGAGTCACATGCAGATCCGGGAACCACATGGGACAAACACACAGTAGCCAGGACAGTGAATCGGACAGTGCAGGCCATCCCCTGGCCTCAGGAGACCTGCTATGGTCTGCAGGGAGTGACAGGACGGGGGTGCCTGTCATCCAAGGCTACCCAGGAAAGGTAGGGAAGAAATTCTCTGAGACCCATCCTAGCCTTCCTGGCCTCTGATAAGAGGAAAAGCGGTGGTTCAGGACATAAAAGGAACCCCCACCTCCTTGGGGTGGGCTGAAGGGTAAGCAGTCACCAGGCCTGAACGAGTTACCATTGCACCAGCTGCCTCGAACTCAAAGCACCGCGTGAGATACTGAAGACAGAAGGATGCGGTCTTAAGCCACGGTCTCTGCATTCAACCAGCGGGGATCTTTTGGAGGACCTTTCTTTCTCCATCCCTGGGTGGGACTGGTAAGTTCCCAACTCATCATTCGACACTTAGTTCAACCATGCTTCACAGGGGCAGAGGCGATGCCTCCATCCTAACCAGGAATCCCTAAGCACCCTGTCCGTGCCCAGCTCGGCACTTACCCAACTGCATATATGCAACTGCCCATCTACCTGCCTTCCCATCAGAGCAGGACAGTCAGCTCTCTTTTGGTACAGGAACACTGATGATCGGGGCTGGCTGCTTAGGGCTCTGGGTCAATGTGGATTAGAAGCCTCCTCCAGGATCTGGGAGGAAGAATGCCCTGATCCAGCAGCAACACCAGCCGGGAGCTCAGGAGGGGAAAGTGACAGCCATGGCGTTGTCAGCTTACCCACCTCAGAGCTCCGTGATGATGGCAAGCCTGTCTTACTCAGGCTTTCATTTCTAGAATCCCAACACAAAGCCTGGTTTTATAATAGCTGCTCGGTTAAAAAAAAAAATTTTAAGGACTGAATGAATAAAACTAAAGAAAAATTGGGAAAACTGGAGCGTGCAAGACAAAATCCATATTTAAAATGAGAAGGCCAGCCAGTCACAGAAGACCACATATGACATGATCCCACTTATATGAGATGCCCAGAACAGGCCAATCTACAGGGACAGAAAGTACATTAGTGGTTGGTGGGGGACGGAAGGACGGGGGGATTTGAGGTGACAGCTAAGAGGTAAGTTTCCTTTTGGGGTGATGAAAATATCCTAAAGCTGACTGTAGTGCTGGTGGTACATAGCTGGGAGCATCCTCAAATCCATAGGATGGCACACTTCAAATAGGTGAATTGACATGGCATGTGAATTATATTTCAATAAAGCTGTTATTTGAAAATTAAAAAAAAATAAAAGGACACATGATGCAAAGTCAAACAAGGCCAGAAGGAAGGTGACGTGTGCAGAGCCAGACTGGGCCTGAGTCTCACCAAGGAGCAGCACTTAGGGCGGCAGAGAAGGGCGGGGCCCTTCCAACCAGAGTGATGTGACTGGGAGGTTTGGCTCAGACCAGACTGTATGTGGCTTTGCCCTTAGGACTAGACTCACTCCCTTGGAAAGCCCATGTGATTGATGCCGTGGCTTTAAACCATTTGTACACTGATGGCTTCTAAGTTTATATCTCAAGTTCAGCCTTCTCCCCTGACTTCCAGCTTTGTGTGTCCAACTGTCTATCCACACCCCCAAGCTATTAGGCAGAACAATGGACTCCCAGACACGCCCAGGTCCTAATCCCTGGAACCTGTGAATATGTTACTTTACATGAAAAAGTGGCTTTACAGATGTGATTAAAGCCTGGAATCAGGGCAAGTATCCTGGGTTATCCAGATGGATCCAACAGAATCACAGAAATCCCAAAAATTCGAGACTCTTTCCTGGCTGTGGTCAGAAGAGGAGATGTACCTGTGGAAACTGGTCGGACATGCAGCATTGCTGGCTTTGAAGATGGAGGAAGGAGCCACAAGCCAAAGAAAGTAGGCAGCCTCTGACAGCTGGAAAAGGCAAGGAATTTGAGTCTTCCCTAGAGCCTCCAAGAAAAACCTCGATTTTAGCTCCATGAGACCTATGTCGGACTTCTGACCAACAGAACTATAATACGATCAGTTTGCGCTGTTTTGAACCAACAAGTCTGTGATAATTTGTTACAGCAGCAATAGAAAATTAACACACTACCTAATAGGCATATTAAACATAATATATCCAAAACACACCTTGCAACTCACACCTCCAATACGTGGTCCTCTGTCTCAGGAAATGGCAACTTCATTTTTCCAGCCACTTGGCCAAAAGCCTCAGCACCACCCCTGACTCCAGTCTTCCTCACATTCCACCCACACCACAGCCCCCAGCAAACCCTGCCAATTGCATCCACAATCCAATTACTCTCACAACCTCCACTCCCTGGCACAGGCCACCGTCAGCTCTCACTTATTTACTGCAACAGCTTCCCAGCAAGTCTGCCACACCTGCTCTATGGCCTCGGTCTCCTCACAGCAACCAGCAGTCATAACGCAGATCCTCTCTAACTCATGCTCAAAACACTCCCCACTTCCTTCAGAATCAAAGTTCTTATTGGGGACCAGGAGACCCCATGTGATCTCGCCCCACTGCTTCTCTTACCTTCCTTCCCACCGCATCCCTCCCACACCCTCCTCAGGCCCCGCCAGCCACTTTCTGTTCCTAGAACACATGAAGTGCACGTCTACCTCAGGGCCTTTGCACCTGCTGTTACCACTCTTTTCCCCCTGGATTTCTGCATGGCTTCCTCCCTCCCTTCACTCAGATCTCTACTCAGGTGTCACCTGACCGTCCTCCCCACCTTCCCCATCATGCCCCCCTCCAGCTGCTCCTTCACTCCTGGCACTGATCGTATTATATGCCGATTGATCACCTCTGTCCCCTGGAGAAGGTCAGCTCACGAGAACCAGGCTGTGTTTTGTTCACTGTTGTGTCTCTATCAACAAAGATAGGACTTGACACTGACATATTCCTCGAATGAGTAAATACACACTTGGCTTTCCCCTTTGGAAGTGAGCAACTATGGACGATCACTAAGGGGCTGAAGAATATAACCCAGGCCCCAAGGAATGGCCTGTTAATTAAGCCACGATGTGACTGTTGCAGGGGTGACGGGCACTGAGAACCATTCTGGTTCAGCGTGAGGGAGAACAGCGTGCACAAACAGACCCATCAGGCTCTGTGTGAGGCACAGGAGAGGAGCACAGACGGCGTAGGACACGGCCTGGGTCCCCCTGGGCCTGCAGCCTCTGTGTGGACAGTGGCTGGTGTGGGCTCCCAGTTGCAGGGTCAACAGTGAGCACCGCAAGAGCCACGGGGGAGCAGCAAGGCGGTGGCAGGCAGTTCAGAAGGAAGAAGCAAGCTCTGGAGGGAGCAAATGGAGCCACAGAGGAGACAGCTCAGGAGATTCAGACGCAAGAAAGAGCCGTTAGCATCTCATGTTGCACACCTCAATGGGCCCCTGCAGCACCCCGCCTTCTCTGTTTCACTCACCATCCTCCTTGTCACCCAGGTTTGAGGCCTGCAGCTTCACAGACACCTTCCCAGTGCCCCAGCACCCCAACACCCACCCGCTTACACATCCCTTCCCTCTCCCATCTCTGCCATCACACGCTGGGCCTCGGACACATCTTATAGGATCCGAACACTTCCCAGATTCTCATCTGCTGCAGACCCTTCCTCTTATGCTCTGTTTCATATTGCACCACTAGAATGTTCTTCCCAAAACATCCGCTTCTCTGTTCAAAGTCTTCAAGTCTTCATTTAGCTATACCTAAAGTGGGTATAGCTAAATGTTCTTCCCAAAACATCCGCTTCTCTGTTCAAAGTCTTCAAGTCTTCATCCCATCGCCCAGAGAAAACGATCCACTCACTCAGCCCACCATTTCGGGCTTTCGTCCCCCAGACCCCTGTGGTCACATCCCCTCCTGCTATTCGCCTAATCCTCCTACAGCCTAGACTTACCCTGCCCGGCGCGGTAGCCACCAGCCACAAGTAGCTATTTAAACTAATTAAAATGAAATACAATTTAACCAGCCACACTGTAAGTACTGAGCAGCCACAGGTGGCTGGTGGCTACCATATTGGTCAGTTGGCAAAGAAAATATTTTCATCATCGCACAAGTTCTACACTTTATTTTATTTTATTTTAATATTTACTTATTCGGTTGCACTGGGTCTTAGTTGCGGCTTGTGGGCTCCTTAGTTGCAGCTCGCAGGCTGCTTAGTTGCAGCATGCGAACTCTTAGTTGCAGCATGTGTGTGGGATCTAGTTTCCTGACCAGGGATGGAACCCAGGTCCCCTGCATTGGGAGCGCGGAGTCTTAACCACTGCGCCACCAGGGAAGTCCCAAGTTCTACACTTTGAATGTCCCCCCAACTCATTTCCATGCCTCCCACCATTTGTGATTTCTCTGCAGAAAGAGCACCCATGCCCTGATGCAGCTTCTGATGATCCCGGGGCAAAGGAAATCCCTCCCCCTCCTCTAACACCCCACATGGAAGCCTCGCCAGGGTCGCTCACAGGTTACTGCCTTGCCTATCTTTTCCTAACATTTTGGCAATAAAAAGCTCAGTGAGAACAGATCATTTTAAAACTCTAAAATTCCTACTGAACCACAGATGAACCATTTTACAAGCACCTTCACCGAAGAAACAAAAAGACGACAGAATGATATATCGGCGGGGGGTGGGGGGGTCCCCCTGTGATTTGCTTCTTTTGTAACCATGGATGCACATCAAGAACAGAATTCTGGCTTTTTATATCCACAGTTGTTAATGATTTATGTTTTGTGCTGGGTGATAGATTTTTTCTGATTCTGCAGATGGTGAATGCCTCTATTCAGAAAATAAACACAAGGAGACTAAAGTCGATGGCACCCCCTTAGTGGTCCTTTCAGAGTCTACACTTGATGCCACTAATTGCTAGACCACCTTGCTTCCTCCACACATTATGCAGTCATGGGCTCATACTTAGAGACAGGTACAGGGAAAAAGGATGCAAAGCAAGGAGGGGATGCAGAATGGAGCAGGGGGAAGCTCGGGATCAGGCCTAACACATGGTCCCGAACCTGCAGCCTCAGCATCGCTGGGAACTTGACAGAAATGCAAAGTCTGGGCCCCATCCCAGGCTCAGACTTCCCGACCTGTGTTACGTTTGTGGGGACGGGGGCCCAGACCTGTGTTATGTTTGTGTTTTGATGTTTATTTTTGAATCAAAATAGAATTTATATGTGGTGCAATGTACAGGCCTTAGTGCGTGGTTCCATGAATTATGACAAATCACTTCATATTCAATTACTTTTTTTTTCTAACACCTTAACTATTTTTAAGTGTACAGTTCAGTAGTATCAACTCTATTCACATTGCTGGGCAACAGATTCCTGGAACTTTTTCATCTTGCAGAAATGAAACTCTACGCCCACTGTAGCCTTCCAGCCCACCTCCTCCCCTCCCCCTGGAGAACCTGAGTGTTACCAAGCCCCTCAGGTGATTGGGATACATGCCAGCACTTGAGAAACCACTGCTCTAATGATCCCAGGCCATAGCAGGAAATGTGTCACTGGCCTCTTCCGATTCCCCAAACCCAATCCTGAGTGCCCAGTGTGGACATGGGAATCAAACATGGACAAATGGACAACTTCTATCAAAATCTTGTGTAGGCATAAGTTGAAGAAGGAAATTGTATGTCTCAACATTAGACCAGGCTCTGGAAATTTCACTTGATGGCCCAAAAACAGGATCAGAAAGCTATAAACTTTTTTTGTTTTTATTTATTTATTTTTTGTGGGGGGCTACATTGGGTCTTCATTGCTACGCGTGGTCTTCCTCTAGTTGCAGCAAGCGGGGGCTACTCTTCATTGCCGTGCGCGGGCTTCTAACCGTGGTGGCTTTCTTGTTGCGCAGTGTAGGCTCTAGGTGCACGGGCTTCAGTAGTTGTGGCATGCAGGCTCAGTAGTTGTGGCTCACGGGCTCTAAAGCGCAGGCTCAGTAGTTGTGGCGCACGGGCTTAGTTGCTCCATGGTATGTGGGATCTTCCCAGACCAGGGCTCGAACCCACGTCCCCTGCATTGGCAGGCGGATTCTCAACCACTGCGCCACCAGGAAAGCCACACAGAATAGTTTTGATTTACAAGTCATTGGAAGCAAGAGGTATTTACTGTTCTTTGCAGGCAAAAAGGGATTGCATCATGAATAATGGAAAAGGCAAAGCCCATTAAAACTGTTCTGCAGATAACGCTCTGTCCAGGCCACCAGGGACATCATTCACAGGGGACTCCTGTGTGCCAGGCATATATCAATACACACACAGACGCATCCCAGCCTTCAAGGACCAAAATCAGGGAAATCTACGCCATTTCACTTCAAGGGGTAGAGTTTCTGTATTGCTACCCCCTTTGGGAATTTCTGGCTCTCAGAAGATCCAATGATTTAGTACCACAGGAAGATCAAAAGCTAGGAATTTTAGAAACAACCCCAAGCTTGGACAAGTTTAGATTCTTCACTTCTCTTAAAAACTCTCTGGTATTTGTCTATCATGTCTTGATTTCAGGAAAAACTAACAAACTTAGGGAACAGCATCTCAGAGAAAACAGGCTCTATCTAGTGTCTTGTAGAAAAAAGAAATAAACCAGAAAGAAAACCACTCTTAATTCTACAATGAGGAAGCACCAATAAGGCTCCATTAAAGCTACAATCTCTAAATCCCACTCAATACATTTTGGCTCAAATAGCTGGCATCTTCTCTGCTTTTTAATTTGCATCATGTGTAACCATTTTTCTAGCCACTGTGATAGCGGATATTAAAAGAAGTTTTCCCTGTACTTTTATTCAAATGGGAATCGATACTCGGGATCTAGGAGGGTAATTGCAGCAATTTTTTTTTCATATTATTCACGGCCATAAAATCCAGATGAGGCTTACTATGTCTTCTACGTTAAAAATCATCACAGCATCATACTCTGCTTTGCCCCACTCTCAAATGCTTTATTCAATGAAAACGTCAAGGGGAAATGTGTGAGACAGCTGTAATCATCCCAGGGTAATGAAAACACTGTGTAGTGAGCACTATTAATGATCAGACCCGTGGGTTTAAAACCATATTTCGAAAAGATACACGCACCCCAATGTTCACAGCAACACTATTTACAACAGCCAAGACATGGAAACAACCTAAATGTCCACTGACAGATGAATGGATAAAGAAGATGTGGTAGAACACTACTAGTGGAACACTACTCAGCCCTAAAAAAGAATGAAATCATGTCATTTGCAGCAACAGGGATGGACCTAGAGATGATCATACTCAGTGAAGTAAGTCAGACACAGAAAGACAAATACCATTTGATATCACTTATATGTGGAATCTAAGATATGACATAAATGAACTTATCTATGAAACAGACTCACAGACATAGAGAACAGACTTGTGGTTGCCAAGGGGGAGGAGGGTGGGAGAGGGAAGGATTGGGAGTTTGGGATTAGCAGATGCAAACTACTATATTGATATACAGGATGGATAAACAACAAGGTCCTACTGTACAGCACAGGGAACTATATTCAACATCCTATGCTAAATCATAATGGAAAAGAATATGAAAAAGAATATGTATATGTATAACTGAATCACTTTGCTGTACAGCAGAAATTAACATTGTAAATCAACCATACTTCAATGAAATATATTTTTTTTAAACTGTGGGATTATCATATGTAGCACAAAAAGAGCACAGTAAATTTTAAGGTATGAGTGTCTCAGGTAGGACCCACACTCTTTTAAGTATTAAATTGTCTCTTCCTTTTTTAGATCATTCTGATGCACAGAATTTCCATTTCTCCAGCATAACGCAGTCCTGTGATGACTCTCAAAGCTAGGCTTTCTGTCACCTGGCTAGACATTTGAAAAATGCTCTGTTCCTGAACGATAAATCTTCATCCCATTTATAAAGGGTGATAATGAAACACATCCCTCTCGTGAGTTTGAAAATATCCCATGGTAGGTGATATTTAACTGAATATTTTACCATGCTATAATCCAATGTCTTTAAAACTAAAAAACAATTTAACTTCTGACATTAAGTACTTCATTTTTGAGAAATAAAACTATTGGGTTTTTTTTTTTTTCAACTTGATAAGTATCCTGATTAAAACTGCCTTAAAACCCAGCAACATTAGACCCTAGATGGAGACAGAGTGCCCAAACCAGAACCACCAGAGAATGAGTCACTACACATTTTGACATCTGCCTGAGGGAGAAGCTGAGGGTAGGAGAACCAACGCTCTCAATGAGAGGATGCTTGATTCATGCCGATGATGTTTCCAGGAAGGATGGGTGTACATATCAGCTCATGTATGTTCCCACAGTGTGATACCTCCCTATAAAACAGCCACCACAAACACAGCAACACCGTGGCTCATCTCAGTGGGCAGCCCTAGACAGCAACACACAAAATTCATTTGAAAGGATGTAAGTAAGGAGAATCTGACTCAAACCAATTCAAGCAAAGGGCTCCTCCATGGGGAAAGTACACCCAAGAGGAGGACAAAATATTTTCCTCATACTATGAAGGACTAATTGGCTTAATATAAAAAGAATTCTTATAAAACATTAATTAGAAAGTCCAACTGAATGGGAAGATGTGCAAAGGCTGTGAACAAGACATTGAAAACAAGAGAAATACAAAGAGCTAATAAATACACGAAGCATATTCTCAACTTCATTCATAATCATAAAAATAGAAATTAAACAAGATACCATTTTTCTTCTTAAAAAGCACTGGTAAGGGCTTCCCTGGTGGCGCAGTGGTTGAGAGTCCGCCTGCCGATGCAGAGGACACGGGTTTGTGCCCCGGTCCGGGAAGATCCCACATGCCGCAGAGCGGCTGGGCCTGTGAGCCATGGCCGCTGAGCCTGCGCATCCGGAGCCTGTTGCTCCGCAACGGGAGAGGCCACAACAGTGAGAGGCCCGCGTACCGCAAAACAAAACAAACAAACAAAAAAGCACTGGTAAGAAAATAGGACCTTGATATTCATTCCTAATGGCAAAAAACAGGAAACAGCAGCCCTCACACATTGCCGAGAGTATAAATTTGGCTCAATCTCGGAGGGCAATTTGGTAATACTTTGCAAAATTTTAAATTCCCACATATGTTGCCTGAATTCCACTGCTAGACAGTTTCCCTATAAGACACGTGCTTTAGTGTGCCAAATATATGTCGAGCACTACCTGTAAAAGAAAACTGGACTATCTACAAGTCTCTCATGGAGACTGGTTAAATAAATTACGGTACATGATTCCACGAGTTATGATACACCCAGAGTTGAACGCTTTGTGGCTGTTATAAGGAATGCAAACAATATACCTAAAGTCTATTGGAAATTAAAGAGCCACATTATCTATAGTGTGATTCCACTGTTGTAAAAACTGTTTAAAGTATATATGTTTGCTACGCAAACAGACTCCCCAGAAGAGATACAGTAGCTCCTTGTAGGAGGTATGCTGGAAGGAAGAAAGAGTGGACTTTTACTTCTGACTTCCTACAAGTCCTATGCTGTGGTTACACGACAATTACGCTGCAAAAATTTTTCAGGTCCTCCTCCTCCCAGTGCCAAGATATGAACTGTGTGAGCTGTCAGAGACAACCTCATGGGTCACGTCTGGCTTAATACTGAGCCTCTTGGGGGCAGCAGAGGGGATGGAGGGGTGAGGAGCAGCAGCAGGCTGGGAAGAGTCAGTTTGGCAAAGTTTCACTATGGACAAAAGCCACAGCCAGTTACTTTCCTCCCGACAACGCATCCAGCTGAGCTGACTGCTTTCCTCCAAGGGAGCAATGGAACCACTGGCTCTCTTTCAAGTCGGAGGTCCATCCCACTTTTACTTTCATGGTTTATCTAACGTCTTTGTGATTGCCAACCAACTCACCTGCTGTGTAGGCTGAATAATAGCCCAAAGATGTGCGGTCCTAATCCCCAGGACGGTGACTGGGTTAGGCTATATGGCAATGGAGAATTAAGGGTGCTAATCAGCTTAAAGTAGGGAGACTGTCCTAGATTATCTGGGTGGGCCCAGTGTCACCACAAGGATCCTTAAAAGTGGAAGAGGAAGGCAGAAGAGAGAAATCACAGGGAGACAGGACTATGGAAGCAGAGTCAAAGAGATGCAAGGTTCCTAGCCCTGAAGATGGAGGAAGGGGCCACAAGCCAAGGAATGCAGGCAGCCTCCAGAAGCTGGAAAAGCCAAGGAAATGGATTCACCCCAGAGCCTCCAGAAAGGAATGCCGTTCTGCTGACACCTGGATTTTAGCCCACCGAGACCTGCATAACACTTCTAATCTACAGAACTATAAGAGGATAAATTTGTGTCTTTTAGGCTGAGTTTGTGGCCATTTGCTACAGCAGCAACAGGAAACTAATACAACCTACCTGATATTTTCTTTATGTCTCTATACTCCAGACTTCCTCTTGTGGGCAAAGCTGGGGTGTGCTGTGCAAATCAGCCCAGCTGGGCAGCCTGCCTTAGAGATGCCCACTGGATTGGGCCCACCCTGCCAGCTGGCTGGGTGATTTTAGGACTTCCTCAGAGAGAAGCCAGGCAAGACACCTACCTTGCAACAAAACTGCCTTGATAATGCTTAAATCAGCTCTACCTGGAGAAGCCCAGTTTGAGTAAGTTATTAATGAAAGCCCTTTGTGAATCAGGCCCCACCATATAAATATATACATTTGTCATCATTTACACCCAGAATACTCTTTTGGAAGACTACATAAGAGAAATGAATCTCGCGTGAGGAACCCAGAAGAGCTTAACAACAAATGCTCATAGGGCTTCCTCAACCAACTTCCTATCTACAGACTGGGGTAAGAGAGGCAGGTCAAAGACTATTTGAATAAGACTCTGACTACTGAGTACCTACTATGTGCCAGGCACCAAGATGAACAATGACAATACACCGTCTCATCGAGTTCTCATCACATTTCCATCAGGAAATTACTACGATCATTACCATTGATAATTCGCATGCCCACGTTCTCACAGACAGTAAGTCCAAGAGCTGGGGTCCAACCGACTCTGTGAGCCTCCACAGCTGGAACCCCAGAGACATCATTCTAACCCCCGCATCGAGGGACAGCTTAAACTGACATCTACTCTAGACCAGAATATCCAAGAGAAGAAAGAGAATGTCAGCTTCATTCCTATGATCTAGAAATGCAATCATTTAACCTCACCTCTCCAAAATACCCCTGTAGCTTTGAAACACCTTTTTACTCATCTCAAGAGCCAAGCTACCTGAAAGAGGATCTCTCACTGTCTTTGTTATTGTTTTGTATCTTATGTTCTACTGATTGCTTCTTTAAGGAATCTGTGTTCTAAAAAAATATAAACAAAAAGCTTGCTTTTGTGAGGTGGGCACTCTGATGCTTATAAAGGTCTTCTGTTGAGGCTCAGGAAGGAATTGTTATGACATCTGTCCCCACTTTTCTACTCACCTAGTGAAGAACCACTGATCTCACAGAGCAGCATCTAAAACAGAAAGCTGTTTCCTCATTCTGGGAATTTCTATGTAAGATCCCATTCTAAATAAGGTTTTTAGCTCTAAAAATGCATCATAATGAAATTAAAAGGCATGTAAACATAAAAATAGTCCCTTTCTCTTGCTTGCATTTCTTTTCTCACTTCAGTGCAGGAAATTGGTTTCAGTCACTATAAGAAAACCTCACACTCCCCTAAGGAGTTGTTTTCTCCCCAAATTACATGTTTTTTTTTTAAAGACAGAACTACAAACTGGCCCTGCATTTTAGTACACAAGCCATTGAAAAGAAGATATTTGGGATCTGAAACACATTTTCCAAAGAAGAATGTCATTCATGGTGTAGGTGCATTTCCAGAGTAACCCACAAAGCTCTTTCAAACTCAGAATGTGGATTAAATACTACACATTTGCTGTAGGAAGATCTGATACTCTTGCAGTATTACTTTAACTATAAAACAATCAAGTTCTATACATATTCTTTTTCAAGGAAAGCAATTCTGATGAGATCAAGGAAAATGTGAAGAGAGATTTGGGGCAATCTGAAGGACATTTCCATGGCTTTAAGGATAGATACACTGTTCTCAGTTAGGTTTAATTTCATTTCCAAAAAAGTTATGGTTTCCTTTTCCTCCAAATGGCTGTATTTCTGCCCATCTTCTTATACTTATTTGTGATGAGGTCATTTGCCGGGATTACTGTAGCTAATAAAGGGAGACACAAATGACATAGGACAGTCCGATGTCTCATTAGCTGGCTGCAGATGGTGAATGGCAGAGAAAAGGGACCCGGGGCTTTGGGGAAGTGATGGCTATGAGTTGTCCTCAGAGGAGAAAGAAAATGGTCGTGACAGGGTGTCACATGACATGTGACTGCACCTGTCACCTCACAAAGCCTACCTGCTTGGCCCCTGCTGCTCTAATATCTGCAGGGGCAAGGAGAGCTTTGGTGCTGGGGTGACTGGGGACAGGATGGACAGCCAGACAGCTGCTGGTAAGGTAAGTTCAAGTATCAGAGGGGCGGTTGTTTGAGTCCTATACCCAGAGGGGGTAAAATCTTTTTTTTTTTTTTTTTTTTTTTGCTGTATGCGGGCCTCTCACTGTTGTGGCCTCTCCCGTTGTGGAGCACAGGCTCCGGACGCACAGGCTCAGCGGCCATGGCTCACGGGTACAGCCGCTCCGCAGCATGTGGGATCCTCCCGGACAGGGGCACGAACCGGTGTCCCCTGCATCGGCAGGCGGACTCTCAACCACTGCGCCACCAGGGAAGCCCTTTATCAGAACTTAGACAATTTCATTCACACATACCATCTCCATTCTGCTGAGCTGCTCATCTATCACCATTACCAAAAAATTTTTAATTTACAATTATAATATAGTACAGAGGCAGCCCCTGCACTGCACCCCATAATCCATCTACAAAACTCAATCCACATTGCAAAAGGGATCCAAGAACTCATTGATTAATTCAGGCAGAGCCCGAAGTATATGTGAGAAAAGACTTTCCTCTTTTCTTCCATAACATTCTTTCCCCAAGATCATAAATCTCTGAGCATCGACTTCACATCTCTGGAAAATGAACGGCATCTGAGATAGCATATAAATCACCTTGAGAAGAGTTATTCATTGTGGGCAAATCAAAATGTAAGCCGGGCAGATGGTGAAGAGCTCGTTTCTACTGGTAGTATCCCATGGGGCGAGGCAGGCTAGGGGAAAAGCAGACAGAGTTGTGAAATTTGGGGCCACAGTGATAGGAAGAGAATAAATACCCAAAACAACAGGACACTAAAAATTATCCTACCACATGGCTACAATCTCTTCAACTCTTCGCCAATGCTTCAGATCTGACTTTCTCCCTCTATGGCGAAAAGACTGGTATCAGGGCAAAGGGAAGAGGACTCAGGATAGGGGGTTGGGGGGAGGGAAAACCCATACTAAACACTGCAGTGCTTTAAGCCCTCTTCGTTCACCAGTTTCAAAGTGCTTAATCCTTTGGGGACTGCAGCGGGATAGAAGAGATTATACCACCTGGTGCTGATTTTTTTTCATATGGCTCCAGCTCACAACTGGCAAATCCAAGATGGCTGTGTCCCCAACACTCTGGTGGGTGTTTATGTCACAAAGCCACAGTGGCCTGGCGGGAGGGGAGGAAAGGGAGGCAACATGGTGACCACCCCCAAGGCTCCCCAAAGACTGGCTTGTTCTAGGGTTGAACCCACTGGAAGCCCCAGACACACCCTACTGGCCCCTGAGCAGGAGCGACTGGGGACCTATGACTATACTCCACCTCGCTCTTATAAAAGCAACACCAGTCAAGAAAACAAAACTTTATTATCACCTACAAAAAGGGATATGAAAAAAGGAAAAGGAATGAAGGGAAGAACAAGTCGTTGAAAAAAGTAGCAAAAATTGAAATGAATCCCCCAAAGCTGCACAGGAAACGACACTGCTGTGCCTCTGAGAGCTCATTAATGTGGCCAGAAACCAAGTTCAAGAAGCCCTTGAAAAATGCACACAGAGCTTACGTTTGTGTGTGATGGCTACCTTTGCTGTCCATTTGTTAAGAAGAGAAGAGGGCAGAAAAACGCTCTTTTTGACAGACAGGAGCTCTCAGCCATGGGAAGAGAGATTGTTCTCAGCAATCACAGCCTGTGAGAACACCGCAGAAATATGTCTCCAAATGCCATGATGCCAGATGCCAGAGACAGTCATCTTAACTACCACGGCCTGCAGCCACAGACAACCAGCGCTTCCATGGTGCTGGCAAATTAACCTGGAAACATCACTTGGATAAAAACCATTTCTCCTGCTTCTAATCTCAAGTTATAAAAAAATAACTATTGTGAAAAATGTACAGAGTTAATAAGCTGAGTATCTTAGCTCAGGCTAACAAAATACCATAGACTGGGTGGTTTAAACAACAGGAGTTTATTTCCTCACAGTTCTAGAGGCTGGCAGTCCCGGATCAAGGGGCTAGCATGGCTGGGTTCTGGTGAGAGCTCTCTTCCTGGTTTGCAGACGGCTGCCTTCTGCTGTGTCCTCACAGGGTGGAAAGTGAGAGAGAGATCTCTCTCCCTCTTCCTTCCAAGGCTACAGTCTTATTGGATTAGGGCCCCACCCTTAAGACCTCATTTAACCTTAATTGCCTCCTAAAGACCCTAACTCTCAGATACAGTCCTATTAGGGGTTAGGGCTTCAACATATGAATTTGCAGGGAGGTGAGTGTATGATTCATCTCATAGTACTGAGCTATGAAAATCTGCTAAACTAAGGAGTTCTCCATTCCATGTCCATCACATAGTAGCGCAATGAATGTTTGACGAATGAACAAATAACTGAGAAGATGAATAATTACTATCTTACTATACTGGGAACACAGAGCAAACTTATGAGAGAGCAGTCTATTTTCAAGCACAAGCAACAAGCTGGATCCTTCTGATTTCTAAGTGTCGAGGGTCTGGTAGCCAGGAGGTGTCTCTTCTACATTTGCACAGTGGATGGACTGTTTTCTCTCCAAACCAACAGCCAGAAGAGGAGAAGAAAAAACCCAGATGATTAAAAGACACTCCCCATTCCATAATGACAGAACCTAAATGGAATGCCCTCTGTGGATCTTCTGAAAAGGTTATAATAAGAGTTCCACACATCACCACCACCACCACCTAGTACCTGTTGGATAGGTCGAGGCCAACGACCAGAAATGGACTAATTAGTAAGAAAGCCATCTGACTAGGGAGGTCCAGGACACTGGCCATCAATGAATCACTTGTCACAGCAGCATACATAACTCACCTGCCACTCAACAGGTTAGACTTACCCCTAGGAAAGAGAGAGGGACAGAGATGAAGACGGGGAGAAGGATGCCCTCAAGCTATGAACAGTACAGATGGACTTTATCATTCACATTCATTCATTCATCACATATTTACAGAGTGTCTACTATGCCCACAGTGCTTTCCTAAATATTTTGGAGACTTCAATGAGGGATCAGAGAGAGGTCTACACTCAAAAAATTTGGCTTATGAGATGAAACAGTCGGGCTAGAAAAGTCTTTTCTTTCCTGGGTTGGGATCTGGGAATCTGTAATTCTTTTGAATTTTTATTGGAGTACAGTTGATTTACAATGTTGTGCTACTTTCTGCTGTACAGAAAAGTGAATCAGTTATACATATACACACACCTACTCTTTCTTAGATTCTTTTCCCACATAGGTCTTTACAGAGTATTGGGTAGAGTTCCCTGTACTATACAGTAGGTCCTTAATAGTTACCTATCTTAGATATAGTAGTGTGTATGTGTCAATCCCAATCTCCCAATTTATCCCTCCCCACTAGAAAAGTCCTATGGAAACTGAAGAGGAGCACTGCAGGAAGAAAACCTGCTTGGGGCAGGTATGGGGGTCCAGCCACACTCTCTGTTACTCCCCAAGGCTAATGGGGACCCAATGTGGGTCCCCCTAGGACTCGAGATCCCTGTGATTTAGCACCCTCCTCCAAAGCCATGGAGGGTGACTGTGGTAACTCTAAAGCAGTCATGGAAACCCAGTTGCTGGGTCTTGGGGGGCATCTAGTTCTGGTTATGAGATAACAAGAAAAGTGTGCCGGGGACTTCCCTTCCCACACAGAGCATCTTGGGAAGAGCTCTCATCTCGTCCCACGTTCTAAAAGAATGTTGTGAGCAGGTGATGCTTGGGACTGTAGCTGGCATGCTGCCACCATGACAAGCATGGGGATGAAAAGCCAACAGCAAGAAGAATGGAAGAAACCGGTTTTTCATTTTTTTTTTTAAGAGAGAAGTGATCAATTTTTTGTGTGATAAAAAGCACGTGAGATCTACCCTCTTAACAAATGTGGAAGTGCGTAGAACATTGGTGTTAGCTACACGCAGATGGCTGCACAGAAGACCGCCAGAACCCTTCATCTTGCACAATTGAAACTCTCCACTTACTGGATAGCAACTCCCCATCCCCTCCCCACTGCCCAGGCCACCACCATTCTACTTCCTGTTTCTATCAGTTTGACAACTTTAGGTACTTCCTATAAGTGGAATCATGCAGTATTTGTCCTTCTATGACTGGCTTATTTCACTTATTATAATGTTTCTAAAGGTTCATTCCTTTTTTAAGGCTGAATAACAATCCATCATATCATCCATATGCCATATTTTCTTCATTCATTCATCCATTTAGGTTGTTTCCACCTCTTGGCTACGAGGAACAAAGCTGCAATGAACCCTGGGGTGCAAATATCTCAAGAACCTTATTTCAATTCTTTTGGATAAACACACACAAGTGGAACTGCTGGATCATATGGTAGTCCTAGTTTTAATTTTTTTCAGGAACTGCATACCATTTTCCAGGAGCCTGTATCTTCGAGGCCATTGGGAGTGGTTGCAACAAACCCACGGCCACTCACTGGCAGAAGTCTTACTGTGTGAGAAAATTAAATGTAGTTATTGCTTGAGCTTCTAACTGTTGGGTTCTCTGTTATTTGCAGCTGAAAGAATCCTCCTAGACACAGGAGATGGTGTGGTATATACAGAAGGGCACTGGCTGGGGAGAAAGGAAGTCTAGATGTCCATCCTGCCTTTACCACTGGCCAGTTCTGTGACTCTTGGCAAGTCAGTCAGTCACTCCAGTTTGGGGAGTGGCGACTGGACCCCTAAAGACTATTTTAAGATGTAGTGACTCAAAGGCCATGGCTCAAAGAGAAAAAACATCTTTCCTACAGGATCTGGGAAGAAGAGGCAATCAAACTCTCTAATGACAGGGTGGGGAGTGGGGTAGAAAGGGGTTAATCATATCACCCACGACCTTACTTGTTACAAAGTCCAACTGTGATCGACAACATTTCCTACGTAGCAACCATTAACTTTGTGGAGCTATCACAGAATTCACTAAATTGATTTTCAACCATTATAGGGATGTGTTAGCTGACCCACTCCATGGTCAAACAGCTGACAACAAATACATGTCAAATATTTTGAACAAATCAGTAAGGTTGAAAATGCGTGTTAAAAGAATTATCCAGGGCTTCCCTGGTGGCACAGTGGTTGAGAATCTGCCTGCCGATGCAGGGGACACAGGTTCGTGTCCTGGTCTGGGAAGATCCCACATGCCGCGGAGTGGCTGGGCCCATGAGCCATGGCCGCTGAGCCTGCGCGTCCAGAGCCTGTGCTCCGCAACGGGAGAGGCCACAACAGTGAGAGGTCCGCGTACCGCAAAAAAAAAAAAAAAAAAAAAGAATTATCCAAAGGATCCAAACAGCATATTACCTTATCTTGAAAAACTCTATCACCATCCCATGCCTGACACTTCATGCTCAGTTAACATCTACCTATACATTGATGTATTGTGGAGATGAAGAATAAAAAGGATCAAAATGGGTTGAGATTACACTGGTCCGGCTTCAACTTGAATGTCAGAAGATTTCAAAACTAACAGCTTTATATGTGGTTAAATGGTTCAAAAGTTCAGTGCTAAAGATGACAATTCAACCAAGAGCATGAAATTCTTCTTGTGGCAAAATTCAGTTAAGTCTTTATATCTGTGTCTTTCCCTTATTTGTAAAACAATGCCCTCCCTTGGGGAAGTGGGGATTTTGACACACTTACTTGAAAATTAAATTCTGCAGTTTTCTAACCAAAGCCCACTGGCTAATTTATATGTTGATCGAGTCCTTAGTACTTAGGGACATTATGAGAAGTCCTTCTGAACCTGCTAGATTTGGGGAGTGTAGGTCATGTGGTCTCTTGATGGCATTACTGCCACTGCGATGCAGACAATTCACCAGGCAAAGTTTTCTAGTGAAACAGTCAACCCAGGGGTTGATAGGAGCTGACGGTGTACTCCTGAGACACGGCTTCAAGACCCACTGCTGAAGGTCCCCAGTGGAGAGGGATTAACAGGACTGACTCTCCATCTTTTCCCTCCAGGCCAGGGGTCGGTGTCCGGGCACCTAATAACTGCCTCCAACAATTAACACAGCACACATTATGCTAAACAAAGAAAGCCAGGCTCACGTGTACACACTGCGTGATTCCATTTATATGGCATTCTGGAAAAGACAAAACTACTTGGACAGAAAGCAGATGAGCGCTTGCCAGGGGCTAGGGGAGGAGTTAAACACAAAGGAACACAAGGGAATCTTGGAAAGCATGGAACTGTTGTAACAGATCAAAGTTCAGAAGTGAAAAAATTGCATTTTAAAGGGGTGAATTTCATTATTTATGAATTTACCTCAATAAACCTGACTTTTACCACAAATTAGGGTTTCTGTCTCTCAGAAACAGCCTCCAGGAAGGTGGGTAAACATGGTGACATGTGAGCTGCCACTGAGGATTGTCCCCATGCCACCCACTGCTTCCCTATGCCAACAGCCCAACCAGTCAGGATCCAGGGCCAGGAACGGAAACCACTCCAGGTATTTCAATCAGGAAGGGATCTGATATGGGAATTAGGTGCTTATAGCATCACTGGTCTGGCAGAAGGCCAGAACAGAAGGCCCCCTTAGACTTTTTCATGCCAGGACATAACCACTACAGGTATCCTTGATCCAAGTGTCGGGATGCTGCCGGCGCTGCGGCCACAACAGCCTCTCCTGCCAAGGCAGGGGGACTGAGGCCCCAGAACAACGAGTCTGGCCACTGTACCTGCCTCTAAATACTCACATCCCCTTGACCCTGTCTGCCAGCAGCACCAGCAGAAGGAACCTGGTCCCGCCTCAGCTTCCAACTCTCACACAAATGCACTGAGGAAACCGTCATGCATTTAGAAACCTCCCTGTGAGAAAGCCTGTGACGTGGACTTGCGTTGGTAGGTTTCCAATCCGGAGGGTGGGTGGAAGGTCAAGAGCACCAGGCCCAGTACTTCATCTCCCCAGTCACCATTCCTCCTGTCCTAAAACAAGGCACTCTTCGACAAAGAAAGCACCACCAAAACCCTTTTCTTTCTAAACTTAAATTTCAAACCGTGCTGAGAGAGTTGAAATACTGTTCTCCTAACGGGGAAACCAAGATCCTAACTCACTTCGTTATGGAAGAATATTTCCTTTTCACATTTAGTGGGTCCCAGCCCCAGCCCCAGCCGAACAAAATTTTGAGATCACTGCATTTGATAACAGAGCCAACCACAATACTCTTGTAACACACATATTAAATACACGCTGCTCTTCTGAGTTCTATTCTGTTGAGAATGAAACAGACTAAGCTTGAAAATGCATTCATTTCCCAGATATCTGTAAGTTGTTTTATGGTAAGCCAGAACCAGCGGAGGGGAGTGTCACATTGTAATTTATGGTAAGAAATATATATTTGCTTTTTTGTCCCTATTTCCAGCACAGAATTCCTAAAACCCTTGGAATTTCCTAAGAGATGAAAGCTTTAAAGTGTCTTTTGTTATGTTAACGAATGACTTTTGCAAAGCCCCTAAGGATGGGAGATGGTTGCCAGTGGAGCCAACCCCTGTTATTAGAGGGTTGGAGCTTTCAGGGGAGGGGAGAGGGCCTGGAGGGTAATTTAATCAATCATGCCTATATAATGAATCCTCCTTAAAAGCCCTAAAGAACAGGGTTCAGAGAGCTTCACGGTTGGTGGCGAGAGTGGTGCACTCGGAGAGGGCAGGAGGGCATGGAAGCTCCGAGCTCCTTCCCACAGACCTTGCTGTATGCATCTCTTCCTTCTGTTCCTGAATTACATCCTTTTGTAACAAACTGGTAGATGTTTCTCTGAGTTCTATGAGCCACCCTAGCGAATTAATCAAGCCTGAGGAAGAGGACATGGGAACCTCCAATCCACAGCCGGCTGGTCAGAAGCATAGGTGACAACCTGGATCTGTGACTGGCGTCTGAAGTTGATGGGGTGCTCAGTCTTGCAGGACTGAGCCCTTCACCTGTGAGATCTGATGCTCCTTCCAGGTGGACAGTATCAGAATTGAGTTGAATTGTAGGATGCCTAGTCTA